>NC_090932.1:54546344-54867368 GCF_040938575.1 Ambystoma mexicanum
CTAGAAAGGAACCAAAGATGTGACCTTGAGGACACAGCCATATGTGGACAGTGAAGCAGAATACCGTCACACGTAAATATACCAAAAGATGTAACCTTGACGATGCGGGCACGTGTGGACACTGAAGCAGAATACCGCCACACGTAAATATACCAAAATATGTGACCTTGAGGACGAAAGCATGTGTGGACACTGAAGCAGAATACCACCACATGCAAATATACCAAAGGATGTGACCTTGAGGACGCGGGCACGTGTGGACACTGAAGCAGAATACCGCCACACGTAAATATACCATATGATGTGACCTTGAGGACCGGGGTACGTGTGGGCACTGAAGCAGAATGCCGCCACATGGAAATATACCAAAAGATGTGACCTTCACAACGCGGGCACGTGTGTACACTGAAGCAGAATACCACCACATGTAAATATACCGAAAGATGTGACCTTGAGGACGCGGGCAGGTGTGGACACTGAAGCAGAATACCACCACATGTAAATATACCAAAAGATGTGACCTTGAGGACGCGGGCATGTGTGGACACTGAAGCAGAATACCGCCACACGTAAATATACCATATGATGTGACCTTGAGGACGCGGGTACGTGTGGGCACTGAAGCAGAATACCACCACATGTAAATATACCAAAAGATGTGACTTTGAGGACGCGGGCACATGTGGACACTGAAGCAGAATACCGCCACACGTAAATATACCAAAAGATGTGACCTTGAGTACGCAAGCATGTGTGGACACTGAAGCGGAATACCGCCACATGTAAATATACCATATGATGTGACCTTGAGGACGCGGGCACGTGTGGGCACTGAAGCAGAATACCACCACATATAAATATACCAAAAGATGTGACCTTGAGGACGCGGGCACGTGTGGACACTGAAGCAGAATACCGCCACATGTAAATATACCAAAATATGTGACCTTGAGGACGCGGGCACGTGTGGACACTGAAGCAGAATACCGCCACACATAAATATACCAAAAGATGTGACCTTGAGTACGCAAGCATGTGTGGGCACTGAAGCAGAATACCGCCACACGTAAATATACCAGAAGATGTGACCTTGACGACGCAGGCACGTGTGTACAGTGAAGCAGAATACCACCGCATGTAAATATACCAAAAGATGTGACCTTGAGGACGCGGGCACGTGTGGACACTGAAGCAGAATGCCGCCACACGTAAATATACCAAAAGATGTGACCTTGAGGATGCGGGATGTGTGGACACTGAAGCAGAATACCACATATAAATATACCAAAAGATGTGACATTGAGGACGCGGGCACATGTGGACACTGAAGCAGAATACCGCCACACGTAAATATACCAAAAGATGTGACCTTGAGTACGCAAGCATGTGTGGGCACTGAAGCAGAATACCGCCACACGTAAATATACCAAAAGATGTGACCTTGACGACGTGGGCACGTGTGTACACTGAAGCAGAATACCGCCACATGTAAATATACCAAAAGATGTGACCTTGAGGACGCGGGCACGTGTGGACACTGAAGCAGAATACCGCCACACGTAAATACACCAAAAGATGTGACCTTGACGACGCGGGCACGTGTGTACACTGAAGCAGAATACCGCCACATGTAAATATACCAAAAGATGTGACCTTGAGGACGCGGGCACGTGTGGACACTGAAGCAGAATACTGCCACACGTAAATATACCAAAAGATGTGACCTTGAGGACGCGGGCACGTGTGGACACTGAAGCAGAATACCGCCACATGTAAATATACCAAAAGATGTGACCTTGAGGACGCGGGCACGTGTGGACACTGAAGCAGAATACCGCCACACGTAAATATACCAAAAGATGTGACCTTGAGGACGCGGGCACGTATGTACACTGAAGCAGAATACCGCCACACGTAAATATACCAAAAGATGTGACCTTGAGGACGCGGGCACGTGTGGACACTGAAGCAGAATACCGCCACACGTAAATATACCAAAAGATGTGACCTTGAGGACGCGGGCAGTGTGGACACTGAAGCAGAATACCACCACATGTAAATATACCAAAAGATGTGACCTTGAGTACGCAAGCATGTGTGGGCACTGAAGCAGATTTCCACCACATGTAAATACACCATATGATGTGACCTTGAGGACGCGGATACATGTGGACACTGAAGCAGAATACCGCCACATGTAAATATACCAAATGATGTGACCTTGCGGACACGGGCACCTGTGGACACTGAAGCAGAATACCGCCACACGTAAATATACCAAAAGATGTGTTAATGCAGCAACATCCGAGGGGCACCATATTGTTCCCCACAATCCAGAGGGCTCATTGTTCGGGCACCGCCATCTTGAGCAGGGAACATGCACGGATGGAATGCGCTACACCTGTGCTTACCGCAGGATGTGTTGCGGTACTATAAAAGATCCTTTCAGGGCCCGGCCCTTGGGAGGTTAGGCCATGTTTTCTCTCTCGATCATCACATGTTCAGTGGCCAGCATTAAATATGGGCATTCTCCCCCACAAAACGTGGGAGGGACCCCCCTGACACCAGACTTAGCCATGCTTCGTGACCATTATTCTGGGGGATCCCGCTTAGTGTGGTCTTCCTTGCCCCACAGGGGCTTAAGGGGTGTCGCTCAGGTCCCTCGTGGCTTTCGCTCTCTGGCCCCTTTTCAGTTAGAGTAATTTGGGGGACACGGCACGTGATCTGAGTGGTGTGCTTGTGACACGCTCCATGCCACATAAGGAGTCTGGGAAATGTGCTCCATGCTACAGTGCCTGGCAATGGCCTTTTGGGCAAAATCCTTTCCCGCTTCTCTGCACATCACTGCCTGATTCAAAGAAAAGTAACTTTGGGGGTAACATTCATATGTGCCGGGGTGATTAGGGCCACTGGGGCCAATATGTGCTCCTGATGTTATTTGTGAACGGTTGGATGGCCATGTCATCCAGGCATCAACACCAACAAGACCCTTTATCCATTCAATGCATCCTTGAGCCCCTCAGTACAGTGGCTCCCCACAATCTGGGGAGCCACTGTACTGAGAGAACCGCAGTGTCACTGTGTGGCTATGCCACCAGCGGCTGGTGTGGCCAGTGGGGCTGGTCCTTGGCAGAGTGGGCAACCCAACCCGGCTGGGGAACCAAAAGCAGCGGCGGTGGGGGAAATCGGAGAACACAGTGCACCCCTGCTGAAGCGTTGGAAGTCATTTTAAAGATTCCCATTGGTGGTAGTGAAGCTGAAAACACACGAAAAATAAATAAATAAATAACGCGTTTCCAGTGATGAGGAAACGGGGCCCTACTTGCAAACCAGAAGACACAGAGAACCTGGAAAGAACGCCAGCAGAAAGCCCGGCAAGGCAGGGTCACGCTTTCATGCTGGCCCCCTTCCCTGTTAGTAAGTGGCTAGGGGGCTTGTTCAGTGACCCCCAAAACGTGAAAGATAGCGCTGGCCGATGAACTGGAATAGCAGGAAAATGTAGGGTCCCGACAGTGCTGCCCCCAGAGTAGCAAGTGCTCTTGCCGCAGTTAAACACACATACGCATGCAGACACACACATGCACACACAATGGAAAGGCGTCCCCGGTGCACATTTCTGTGGAACAGTTACAAACAATTTCTACTGGATCGAGTTGCTGTGTGTGGCTTTTTCTATAGTGAACGGAAACACAATTCTACTGGTTACCTAAACATACCAAATGGAACTACCGACAGTCAGCCAGGGCATCACAAGCTTGTTCACGAATCCACAGGGATTTAACTGGAAGTTTCTGCATAGCTGCTTAGCTGCTTAGTCGAAATTCAAAAACGAACAAACCAACCGCTAGATCCAGAAGAAACTCCCTGCAAGTGGAATTTCCATAAATAGCAGTAGTGAAGGCCAGGCACATACAATGTGAATGCTAGCGGTGATGCTAAAACAAAAGTCTCGGGAGGATAGCTCAGGAGCAACACAGGTTCCATCTCCGGGTGTGCGCTTAGAAACCTCTGGGTTTTAAGCGCGTTATAAATAACCTACCATATCATATCATAACCTTACATGCAGGGTAGGTATTTAAAAGATTTTTATAAGGGGTCGATGGTGGTAAGTCTGACTTTGACGGCAGGCTCAGCCATGCCCAGGGGTGTTGCTAGGTCTGGAAAAGATCATGGGATTTGCTAATATGCAGAGAAAGTGTCCCATTTCATTGTTTTGGTGACTACCCAGGTGGCCTGGTTTTGACCTTTTTTAGGGTATGCAACTTAATTTTTTAGGGGGATTTTCCAACTACGCAATCCAGAATTCCAAATTTGCTGTAGGAGAAGAAGCAGAACGTTATCAAGTCCTTCCGGCTGAAGTCACCTTATGCGTTTCCATGCGCGTTAGCAGGATCCTGTCCCTGTATAATCCCCTTATACATTTAGTCCAATTTGTTTCAATGCTTCGTCTACCCCGCCAGCGTAAACTGTCTTTTCAGATCATCTGAGTCTAGTCAATTTCTGGCCAGGTGTTCTGATTGGTGGGCAGTCTCGGCACCCAGAGGAGAGGTCTCATGAACCAAACCTGAAAGCAAATCTTATACCCGCCGACCAAAGGAGTTGTCTGTCCTGTGCCCCGGCAGAGATGCCAGCTGAAAATTGACCATTTTCACCCCGAGGAAAGCTGTTGGAAAGCGGCTAGAAAGGGGTCCTACTTCCCGTGAGTAACCGATGGATCTGCTGAAGGGGTGATCCTCTAAGAAATACGGTATCAAATCCTGAACAGAGTAAAAAAACTAAAATAGACGCAAGGAAACAGCTGGCAGGCATATTTACAATTCATTGATTTACTTTGTATAAATGTCTTATTATGTAAATACAAGCCTATGTAACTGTACATTGATTCTTGCAATGTGTAAATAAAGTCTATGTAACTGTAAGAAATGTGCCCACATGCCCTACGTCTAGGCACGCTATATAAATAAAATACAATTGATGGACCTCTGCCATTTCTTTGGTGGGTAATGTCCACATTTTGGGACTGAATCAAATTCACACTACTTTCTAAAATGGCATTACCTACAATATGGCATTCCATGCCATCCATTATTAAATCACTTAAAAAACAATCCTCTGTTGTGTCAATTTCCTTCTACCAGCCGCCGGCAATTGGATGGATGTAGGCTTAGGCATTTGCATCAATGGTCTGGAAATCGGTGCAGTGGTCCTTAGGGAGGAGATGCTTTGGGTTCTAGTTGGTGGTGGGAACTAAGCTTTTTCGCCTGATCTAGATGCCAGCCAGTGTATGATGACAGCGGGGCATCAGCCGCTGTGAAGACCATATGATGCCGGTGGGCTGCTGCAAATCTGTCTGCACGTCCTCATCGACGCACCGTGAGTCCATCGCAATATGAATGAGATCCTTTATTGGCTCATATGGGTGCCTTCAACAACCACCCCTTTTGCCCAAAGGTTTATCAAGTGAAAAGTGAAACAAAGGTAAATGCTATCTATACACATGAGCGTGTATGAGGGTTGTGCCTAAGCCACTGACACAACTCTCACACACGATCGTGTAAAGTGACTGAGGGCCTCATTAAGACCCAGGCGTTAAGGGTTAACGCCGTCGTTAACCCTTAACGCCTGATTCTGATTTTAACGGCTGCTTTTAGCAGCCGTTAAAATCCATGGCGCTAACCCGCCATGATGCTAATTACGCCACCGTAATTTATGGTGGCGTAATTAGCGCCTTCCCCACTCCCATTATGCCCTATGGGGCAAAAATGGGAATGGGGAAGGGAAAATGGGAAATGGGGATTTACCGCCCCACTCACCTTGGAATGGGGCGGTAAATCCGCCATCCACCATGGTGTTACGTTTACACCATGGTGGTAAAGTTGGCGTACTAAGCACCTGGGTCGTAATGACCCCATGAGAGGTGAATGATATGATAGGCTATTTATAACACGCTTAATAAGCGGAGTTTTCTAAGCGCGGCCCCGGGGATCGAACCTGTGTTGCTCTGCATTGTCTTGCTTCCAAGGCGAGCACATTGCCCCTGAGCTATTCTCCCGGAAATGTGTTGGTTCACCAACTGGGCTGGTAAGTGAAGGACCCTATTTTAGGTAGATCGTCGTGTTAAGGCTGCCTGTCTACTAGGACTTGCTCCTGGGTTAAAGAGCTGCATTATGAAAATGGCATCCGCCAAACTCAAGATATTCATTTTTTAAGGACAACAAAATTATTGATAATGTAATGTCAAACGAAAGGAAGTGTATACCGGCAAACACATGTAATCACCCGCAACTATCACACCCTACATGGAATGCGTGTTCAATAAACTGGGAAAGACCAAAAGCAGTACGTTCTCTGCTGCATAATGGCTATAATCAAACAAAGCACTCCGAATTAACTCTGTATCATGCAACTACACAACTACACTCAAAACACACACACACCACGTCCATCCTGTCTGCACAAGTAAGGCAATCCTTGCCATGCAGTAATCCACATCACCCAACAAATGAAAGAAACGAGGCACACACAAAACACAAAACGCTTGCCTCCTGTTTGCACAAGTTATGAAGTGCGTGCCATGCAATAACCCACATCACCCTACCAAACACAGAAACAATAGGCCTTACAACAGTACAACTATACACACACACACACCACCCACACACACACTCCTGTACTGTTAGCACGAGATATGGAAGACTGCCAACAAACATCCATTACACATGACAACATGGAAGCAATGAATGGAACGACCAATCACAAATCACCAATCTGTGGTGCAAGCCTGCACCACACAACCATGCTACTAAAAGGGACAGTGCCGAACGAAATAAGGTGTGTACTGAGCAACACCCATAAACATCATGGAACACCCGCACACAGAAGAACCTGTAACATGTAAAGCAGAACAAGTGTGCACAATCATGCTGTTGGCATAGATACAAATCCGCACCCGTACTAACGTCCGTGCCAATGCAATCTGCTTAAATGGCGGAGACTGAAAATGATGCCCACAGCGGCGAGCCCAATACAGAGGATGTGCACCCAAAGAAGGAGCCATGGAGAGAAGCGTCATGCATGGTTGTTCTTCCTATACCAACATACCACTTCTCCATACACACACACACACACACTACCAACCCTACATGGAACACTCAGAAAGGAAGCAGTAACAGTATGTCCTTATGTGTTCCCTTCACAGGGTGACTGCCAGACACAGCTTTCTCATGGGCAGCGCCACTGAGGCTGGCAAGAGGAATGCATGGTCGCCCCGTGGCCTAAAAGCCCATGGACACATTGACAAGGATGAGGCTCGTCATACCTAGGTGTCAACATAGAACATGCATAGTACTCCTGCATGCACACTGCACCACTAGAGAGGCCAGCAACATCACGCAGGCACCAGCAACAACCTCCTGCCAATGTATATCCACAAAAAGGTAATCCTCATAGCCGTGCCACAGCACACCTTCACACTGCACCCAAACCGCCACGGCGAGAGATGCCACCAACATCACACTGGCACCACCTGAAACATCCCCAGAACCCCCTCACACTGCACCCGAACCGTCACGGCGAAAGAGGCCCCGACATCAGACCGGCACCACCTGAAACCTTCACGACCAGAGAGGCCACCAACATGACGCTGGCGCCACCTGAAACAGCCTCAGCACACCTTCACACTGCTTCCACATCGTCAGGACTAGAGAGGCAGCCGATATCACACTGGCGCCACCTGAAACATTCGCAGCACACCTTCACCCTGCACCCAAACCATCACGACTAGAGAGGCCACCAACATCACACCGGCACCACCTGAAACATCCCCAGCACACCTGCACCCAAACCATCACGACGAAAGAGGCCACCAACATCACACTGGCACCACCTGAAACATCCCCAGCACACCTTCACCCTGCACCCAAACCATCACGACGAAAGAGGCCACCAACATCACACTGGCACCACCTGAAACCTTCACACTGCACCCAAACCCTCACGACGAGAGAGGCCACCAATATGACACTGGCACCACCTGAAACAGCCTCAGCACACCTTCATACTGCACCCAAACCCTCACGACGAGAGATGCCACCAACATCACACTGGCACCACCTTACATCTTCACACTGCACCCAAACCATCACGACGAGAGAGGCCACCAACATGACACTGGCACCACCTGAAACAGCCTCAGCACACCTTCACACTGCATACAAACCCTCATGACGAGAGAGGCCACCAACATGACACTGGCACCACCTGAAACAGCCTCAGCACACCTTCACACTGCACACAAACCCTCACGACGAGAGATGCCACCAACATCACACTGGCACCACCTTACATCTTCACACTGCACCCAAACCATCACGACGAGAGAGGCCACCAACATGACACTGGCACCACCTGAAACAGCCTCAGCACACCTTCACACTGCACACAAACCCTCATGACGAGAGAGGCCACCAACATGACACTGGCACCACCTGAAACAGCCTCAGCACACCTTCACACTGCACACAAACCCTCATGACGAGAGAGGCCACCAACATGACACTGGCACCACCTGAAACAGCCTCAGCACACCTTCACACTGCACACAAACCCTCACGACGAGAGATGCCACCAACATCACACTGGCACCACCTTATATCTTCACACTGCACCCAAACCATCACGACGAGAGAGGCCACCAACATGACACTGGCACCACCTGAAACAGCCTCAGCACACCTTCACACTGCACACAAACCCTCATGACGAGAGAGGCCACCAACATGACACTGGCACCACCTGAAACAGCCTCAGCACACCTTCACACTGCACACAAACCCTCATGACGAGAGAGGCCACCAACATGACACTGGCACCACCTGAAACAGCCTCAGCACACCTTCACACTGCTTCCACACCGTCACTACTAGAGAGGCAGCGATATCACACTGGCGCCACCTGAAACATTCCCAGCACACCTTCACCCTGCACCCAAACCATCACGACGAAAGAGGCCACCAACATCACACTGGCGCCACCTGAAACATCCCCAGCACACCTTCACCCTGCACCCAAACCATCACGACGAAAGAGGCCACCAACATCACACTGGCACCACCTGAAACCTTCACACTGCACCCAAACCCTCATGACGACAGAGGGCACCATCATCACACTGGCACCACCTGAAACATCCCCAGCACCCCTTCACACTGCACCCAAACCTTCACGACGAGAGATGCCACCAACATCACACTGGCACCACCTTACATCTTCACACTGCACGCAAACCCTCACGACGAGAGAGGCCACCAACATCACACTGGCACCACCTGAAACATCCCAACACTGTACAGAGAATACTCATAGTCACAGCCCAGTACTCTTTCGCACAGGCCCCAAACCCAACTCTTAACAAAACTGGAAAACATATGAACACAACAAGTGACCTAAAAACAATAAATCATCAAACACAAAACTCACTCGCCTGACACCCAAACACGTCACATCAGAACATTGGAGTGTCTAATGTTCCACTTGTTTCACACCGTGCATCTCAGTCTTGTGGGTGTGTTGTTACATCCCGTGTGCAGCTGTGACATATGTCTGTTAAGGTTGCACATACGCAGGTGGATACTTCAGTGTGCTGTTGCATACATGCTACAACCTTGGCATGTGTGCATCACACACACATTAATGGATGCGGTTTAGAGGCATAAGGACACTACTCCAACCATAAAAGTCAGGCGCCCCTTCCCTACAGCCATCTGAACCCCAAAAGGAAAAAGGAAAGAAACCTGAACGAGAAAGTGCTGCACCCCACCGGTGTCATAGCACATCAGATGAGTACGAATTCCTTTCCCATATTTTCACAAACGATTACAGGCGTGCGCATGCGCAAAGGAAAGTTATATTAAATGGCTTTCGATAGTGCTAAAACAGCACTCACGGATATTCAAACTAAAAGGCAACAAGTAAACAGTATCTTTAACATCATGTGCCTACCTCATCCCCGATGCAACTTTAAGTGTGCACCAGAGTGTTGCTACCATTGCAGAACTCCACAAACAGGAAGTTACAAGCAGCCATCATGCCCTAATGTAGTTCCTATGCTGGTTTGAACGTGCAAGTGACCCTGAATAAGGGGAAATTAATCAACACCCCCATCCCATCCACCTCCAAGACAACCACTGACTTCATGCCACGCACACCTGCTGTCACTGCACCCACTACAACTGCGAAAAGTACACCCACTACTGTCACTGAAAAGCAGCCTAACCTCAGTTACACTCCAACATCAGAAGACTGCCACTCACCACAAGCACACAATCATGATACACCATCACCACACACAGCACACTATACAAGACTCCTTGTACGCGTAATAGTATTGGCCGGGCTTCACCTGCACACAACTTGTGCTTTAGGGTGTGGGAATATTTTGAAGTTCCACAAAACACGCCCCACCCTGTGTTGGCGAACCTTACCCTTAACCAAGACAACAATACAAAATAGGCAAAGGTTGCCTCGACTATGGCATCCATTTTTTGAAGTGCATGAACATGGTTGCTGTTGCAGAAGCAACTGGTGAGATGTGGTACCAAAAACTATACAAGCAGACCATTTTCTCGGGAGGATAGCTCTGGGGCAACGTGCTCGCCTTGGAAGCAAAACGACACAGAGCAGCACAGGTTCGATCCCTGGGTCTGCGCTTAGAAACCTCTGGGTATTAACTACATTATAAATAACCAATTACAATTACATTACAATACCGCATAACAAAGTGATCATATAAATGGAGCATGGCATATCTATTTACTATCTAAAGTCAACATGTTTGAAAAACGCAAAAAGTGTGCATCCTACGTAAGACTACACATGAATGTAGTCATATATGTCATTTATCATTATTGACTGAAGTCAATGGGCTTGAAAAATGCAAAGGAAGAGAATTTGTACATTTCATATATGAACAAAATAGAAACAAACTGTTTTTTATGTTATCTTATGTTCAGTGTTAATGTTGGCTTTATGTTCAATAACAGATTAAACCTTAACATTGGTATTGCCATCTTTGATAGACTTCAGCTTTTTTATAGATAATATCCTGAGCAGACACTTGTACCACTCCATCCCAAATATCTTCTACTCATGGCATGTGTCTATCCTGTGTGATGTGGAGTTTGCAACATAATACACTTTCTACCTGGACCAACCCTCATGAGAACTAGAATAAAGCAATGGCTACCGCTAGAATGTACCTGGAGAGCGCGGTGAGAGGGACCGGCAAAAGGTGACGCGCCACCAGGTCAGTGTTCGCTCTTGGGAAATAAAGTGAAGGAAATTGCAGAGACTCTGTCCACGCGACAGTGTTGTTCAATCTCTGTCTTTGTGATGGAAGAGGGACTTGGATCCCACTGAGAAATCATAAGACAGGGTAGGAAGGGAGTGTGCTCCGGTGCCCTGCAACTTAGAGCCCAACACACTATGTCTCCTGATGTTTGACTTCTCCACTTTACCTTTTACCTTGGAAGCGTGTTTGGAGGACAGATATTGGGATCATGGGTGTTGCCCTTCGTTTTTTCATGGGTAAACATTGCCTTTGGCATCTGGGAAATTAAAAATCAGAAGTACAAAGGAACTGGCAACCCTTCTGCATCCTTATGAATGTGGCTTCTAAGATTGATAAGCTCGAGATGGAAACATGCGACCGCTCCCACATACTTAAAATGGAGAATCTCTGTCTGACTTACATATTGTCTGAATGGAATCTACTCGAGGAATGCAGAACAAACGCTCAACACATTCTGAAATGCAATCCCTCTAGTAACATATCTTGTGACAAGTAAAGATTGATAGACATATGGTTGAAAACCACAAACTCATGTGACTGCTAACTTTGATAATTTGATAGAATGATACTTATTCATCGTAAATCAGGGAAAACACTTTAGATGCAGGGACATTAAGGTGAGAAATACATTGTAACAAAACCTTTCAAATTCAGGGAAAAAACTAATTGCAGGGACGTTAAGGTGACCATTGTAATGCAACGAAACCCCTGATATTCGGCAGAGAATTCAGGCAAAGCCACCTTAACTTGTGCCCCCTGTTTCACAGCGTATGACCACAATGGTGACATCAGAGATTATATCACTGATGACATCACTGATGACATCACTCATGAAATCACACATTACATCATATATGACATCACTGATGCAAGGTTGAAAGACTTTGTTACAATGTATTGTTCACCTTAACATATATAACTTAACTCATCAGGGAATTACAAGGGTTTTCTATACCATACTTTTTTTTTACGTGCCACTACCCTGGGCCTTTGGCCGTGCCCACCCTACATCTTCCCCAATGAGTTTCTTTTGAACCCACTAAGTGGCCGCAGCATTTGGCCGTGACCACTATACATATCTTTCGGGCCAACTATCCAGGGCCTTCGGCCATGGCAAGTGAGCACAGCAGTGCTTAATTTGTATACAAATAGGTTCCAGGGCCCAAATATTTTCTAGCTCTCATGTGACACTGCAGGTGGGTTTTTCCCCACCTATGAAACCACCAGCCATAGCTGCTCCCCACAGTGTCGACATATTTGGGGTTACACTGCAGCTCACACCTGTTCATTGTGGTTGATGGATGCACTGACTATCGCCACTTCATAACTAAAGTAAGACTGAGACAATAAGTGCTGGGGCTCAAAACAAAGTGCCAGAGCTGAGTTCTGCAAACACCTCCACAAATTAAGCACTGGAGCATGGCACTGTATATTTTAAAACACTACTGGGCCAGTAGCCATGGCCTTTAGTGATGTAATCAGTGATGTCATCTATGATGTCATTAGTGATGTCACCAGTGATGCCATTGCTGATTTAATCAGTGATGTCATGTATGATGTCATTATTGATGCCACCAGTGATGTCATCGGGTGGAAGAGCAGACTTCAGGTTGCTCTTAACGCATGCTCGGTTTGTGGGATTCAGCTGCCCCCCCACCCCCGATGCGAGCAACCTGATTGCTTTTTTCCCCCATGGCTGCTTATAATGCTCAAGGCCCTCAGATGAAGCATTGTTCACAATGGCCAAGCCCACATTTCACTGTTAAACTACTGTGTTAAATGCACTGTATAGTTTGTAACTTGTAAGCAACGTCTTAATAAAAATCACTTTCTGAAAAAAAGAAACAATATAAAACACTTTAAAATTGCACTTGCCACATCCTGAAATACAGACAGCAGCTTTGTGAGCTTGAGGACATCAAACCATGTGGGCAGGTGAGAAAGCATCTATATCCCCATTTCCCCTATCATCGCTCCTTCAAGTAGATTTCTTCAAATGTCAATCAATGTCATCTCAGTACTTCTACCCCATCAGACCCTCACCAACACCAAGTAGGCTAACTATTAGCAGCACACTGGCCCCAGACTCAGTCCCAGTTACTGAGACCCCAAGACTCAGTTCTACTTAAATAACTCCTTATTGGACAGGTGCTAAATTATGTCAGATACTTGGGGGAGCCGCTTCTCTCCACATTTCCTCAAATGCCCAGGCACGTGGATCAGGAGGGCCATTAGTAGCGTACCCACAGTAGCTGTGCTGCTTCAGCACGCATAGGAGCTACCCTAAAGCACTAACCGCTGCAGTAGCAAAGCCAGGTAGTTTGGGTTGCTGTTTTCAGAAGGTTTCCAGAGGATACCCCAAATGCCCACGCTTTACTTGATAAACTGAATATCGCAGATCTAGTGTGCAGCTGCCCAACAGCCTATCGGAAACATCTGGCATGACCATATCTTGCCAATCCTCTGTAAGCTTCCCTGATTCCCTGTTTTTAAGGAGGTGAAATTGAAGCCTCTGTGGCGGTCCATCTCGCATACCGTTGGAAAGACACCTCCTTCCTGGTGTCTGCAGTTATAGCCTATACTCCACCTCATCAGCGAGCATCATCAGTCAAAGGACATCTGTTGGACCCCGGGGTCAGATGGCCCCTGCTGAGGGCCCAGCCTTTTCTCTATTATCCACGCCACTATGGACCACTTTTCTTCTACCTCTCTGGGAAATTGATGATCCGTGTTACTTTTTTGCACACTTTCTTAAAATCTGGGTGCTTATGCAGAGGTGGCTTCCAGGCTGTTTAGCATCTTCCTTTTACACATAAAGGTCAATGGCGCTAGTCATGGGGGTGTGGAGGTCATGGTGGAAAGGACAGAGATTGATGTGAGTGCAGACACCATCACACAGTAGCTGCAAGTAGCCCAGAGGGTCATCAAACACAACAAGGAAAATAAATATCCAGCCATGCACACCTGAACTTGAGTGTAAAAAGAATGTTTCTAGATGCAGTATAACACAATTTGGGTGCAGGGGAGGTATCACAACCCTAACACAAAGGTGATAACTAATGTATTACAGTTGTGCCCGACCTATGGGCCCACCCGTCCCCTGCACACCATACGGCTGAATAAACAGCTCACAATTGTTCAATGAAATTCTTTATCATTTGACAATAAACTACTTTCCAGAAGACATATATTCCAAAAAAGGTTTTCTTTCTTTTTCACAGTTCGATCAGTTGCTCTTGGTGTTTCGGGGACCTTTTCCCCTTCTTCAGGAGCAGACCTGCAAATGTAAACAAAAAAAGATGCAATGTCTAACATCCTGTTTTCCATATTCCTAATGTTTCAAATCATGTTATGAAATTCAACATGCAAATGATCACCCTGTGACAGGTTTAGAGACTAGTCTTTCCACTACACAGTGATCCAATTCCCCAATTCAAAATGCATCTCAAGGTGTCCATGAACCAACGCCACCAACGCCACCACCACCACCACCGCCACCACCACCACCGATCCATCGGGATGTCAGGCTGCATGGGGACAATCCACCACCAATCTGGGAGCTGTACCAAGTTCTATGAATGCCAACGTGTGTCTAATCCAACAAATGTGACCCATATGGCCAAACGGTGAAATGCTCAGAACCCAAGTCCAGCTAGAAACTAGTTCTCACCCTCCTGACCCACTTCTAATCAGGAACTACCAACAGCTCCAAATGGCATGACGCTTTCAGGCAATATCAATCTGTGCTCTTAAGAATGGTAAAATGGCAAATAAAAACAACACAAATATAAAGGTATTGAAACAACCTTATTTAATATTAAATTATAACAATTGAGGTAAATGTGACCTAACACATACCTTCCCAAGGAGCTCCATATGGTCTATGGATGGCTGCTCTTATTTGAAGGCACACCTTCCCACTGAAGTCACCATGTACCTATGATATGCTATGATTGGTTATTTAGAACGCGCGGACTTGAGGATCGAACCTGTGTTGGTCCATGTCGTCTTGCTTCCAAGGCGAGTACGTTGCCCCTGAGCTATCCTCCCGAGACGATGTATCTTTTATCTTTTATCGAGCCAGGAGGCGAATTCTGAAAAAAGCCAGATATCCCCACTGTTATAACAAAATATCGTCTATGGTGGCTATTATACACAACAGGCCATGCAGTCTCGCCAAGAGCTTGACCTCCTTCTTGTCAAGACAGCAAAGGTGCATTCTTATGATGGTTCAAGAGAAGTTCTGGTTATTGCAGTCCCATATCCACCGTCCTCTGCAAAGGACCTGAGACGGCTGAAGTGGGTTCAGTGCAGAGCTGCTAGAGTAGACTGACCCCCGGCACTAGAGCCTGGGTCTGCATACCACCGGCACTAGAGCCTGGGACTGCGTACCACTGGCACTAGAGCCTTGGACCGCATACCACCGGCACTAGAGCCTGGCACTGTGTACCACTGGCACTAGAGCCTTGGACCACATACCGCCAGCACTAGAGCCTGGGACTGCGTACCACCGGCACTAGAGCCTGGGACTGCGTACCACTGGCACTAGAGCCTTGGACCGCATACCACCGGCACTAGAGCCTGTCACTGTGTACCACTGGCACTAGAGCCTTGGACCGCATACCGCCGGCACTAGAGTCTGGGACTGCGTACCATTGGCACTAGAGCCTTGGACCGCATACCACCGGCACAAGAGCCTGGCACCGCGTACCACTGGCACTAGAGACTTTGACTGCATACCGCTGGCACTAGAGCCTTGGACCGCATACCGCCGGCACTAGAGCCTGGGACTGCATACCACCAGCACTAGAGCCTTGGATCGCATACCACCTGCCCCTAGACTGTATTCACTGTCTTCCAGTGAAGTGCTAAGTTGAATTCAAGACCTTCAGAAGCTGCTGGGAAAATATGCCCCATCGAATGCTTTGCACTGATTAATACATGTTTGCATGAAGTTTCAGGAAGCAGCTGACCAGAGGCTATTTTACGATTGGCCCTTTTGAAAACTTTGACAATAGAAATTGCATAATTTGAGGATCACATTATGTAACCAGCCATTGAAGACCACCCCTTTCAGAAAAACACTGACTGATTGTTCACTTTCATTTGTATGACGCCATTTTGAAATCAAAAGCAACTCCTTGGTCATGGGTTAAAAAACACTTATCCTTACATAGCACAACCTGATAAAAATAGTATACAGCATACCAATTAACATTTAGCATATGACATAACATAACATTAAGCCAACACATAACATGTACCATAAAATATACCATAACCCAGGAACGTCATTTAACCAAACTGCAGGGGTAGCGGAAGTGATGTCACATGACCCTTGACCTCTTCAGGACACAGCTGGTTTTGGAAAAGGTTACACTGTCTGCATGGCGCCTATGTATCAGTGTTGTAACCCAGAGATAAATAAAATGGGTCAAGTATAAGACTTGATATAAAAAACCATTGTGGTGGTGATATAAGTGTTAAAATAACAGTGTAGCAATCCTACTAACCTTGTGTAAGTTTCTTGGGGTGTGGAGGGTGAAATGATTGCGTTAGTCAATCTAGTCTGGTGGCGGGTTAATCCGTCCGAGGTATTCCGTACTATAAACAAATATATGTTTGGAATCAGTCTTTCTGTGACCACATATTACTTCTTGTCACAATTATACATATTGAAAATAAATCTTTACCGTCTTATGATCACGTGTTGGAAGTTAATTGAACCCAGGAAGGTAATTCAGGACTACCTATCCCACACCGCACCATGGAATCTATTTGAAATAAGACATGAAGGTATATTAGTCATACACCTCTTTTGTTTTGGTTGGCGCTAAAAAATGCCCATCAATAGCTAGCGATTCAAAGGAACGTGGCACTCACTTAGAAGTGTGTATCCAAAATGACATCTTCATTCAGCCATGGGGCTTTCAATTTCTCGTGTGTGCCAGTCTGATACATTCATAATTGAATGTATCAGACTGGCACTTACAAAGAATTTCTTCCTATGCAACAACATCTTCTATCAACAAAGACATGGCACATCGATGGGAGCTACATTTGCACCAGACTTGGACAATATTTACATGGATCACTACGAAATAAATGTCACCTATGCAAATACGAACCCCTTTCATGACCACATCATTTTGTGGCATCGTTATAGTGACGATATTTTCATGCTGTGGAATGGCAGTCAGGAAGAGTTGGAAAGGTTCCTTGTGTGGCTCAATAGACAAACTCTGACCATCAAATTCACTATGACCTACAACAGTGAAAGCATTGCATTTCTTGATCTAAAGATCTTAAAAAATAATGATCAAAAGTTGGGCACAACATTATATAAAAACCCAACAGACAAGAATACATTACTGCTCTTCAGCAGCTTTCACCCGCCCAGCCTTCGGGAAAATGTGCCCTATGGGCAATTCCTAAGACTTCAACGGAATTGCAGTGAGATTGATGACTTTAAAATCAACAGCCAGGAACTCAGTAAGAAACTACAAAATAAACAGTATCCTGGCAAAATTATCAGGAGATCCATGAAACGAGCACGCATTGCGAATCGGGAAGTAATTTTACAAAAACCTACTAAACCTCAAGAAGAAAGAATCACTTGCATTTCATCTTTCTCCCCACTGAGTAATGATTTGAGAAGGATCATACTTAGAAATTGGAAAACTGTTCAAACAGAAGATTTTAAACCCAATTGCCCGAGATTTGCATTCAAATGGATGCCGAATCTCCGGGACAAATTAGTTCACACCTACCCAATGAACAAAACCGAGATACCGACGCAGCTAACACTATGGGGATTACCCCAGTCTGTGGACATTTTGCATGCGGACAATGTTCGGAATGCCACCTTACCAAGAATCTGAAGCAAATTGACCTTAATGGTCGTATGTGGAAATACAGGTCTTTTTCAAATTGCATAACTAAGTGGGTAATGTATGGGATAAAATGCCCCTGTGGGCTTATGTATGTGAACAAAACTATTAGATCTGTTAAACTATGAATAGGTGAACACCGTTCAGCAATTCAAAATGGGACCCCTGATAAGCCCTTAGTAGCCCACTACCCAGAGGCTAAGCATACCTGTGAAGATATGTTTTGGTTTGTCATCCAGACCACAAAAGCACACCCACGAGGTGGCAACAGAGATCTATCTTTAAAAAAATTGGAGCAGAAATGGATTTATAACCTAAAAACTGCCCAATCTGGATTGAACATTGCCGTGGAATGGAATCTATTTATCCACTAACTTTGGTCTGCATATCCATACATTCGCAATTAATGAAAGAGGCTATGGCCACTGTTTCAATAGAGTTCAGACTTCCCCCATGCAGTATATCATAAAGGTGTTTTGAGACTTGCACCAACACATAGGAAGAACTTTGACACTGTGATGCTCCAATTGTCTTTGCAACATGTGGATGAGTTTCTCCCATTTCGCATGAAATTGTACTCATTCCCAGTGGTTGCGGGCAGGCATGTTGAAGAAATACCGAGTGATACATGGATTCATTGATACATGTGGTACCTTTCAGTACAGGCACAGTTTCATTATACACTCTCCATTGCCTGTTATAATACATTTGATTATTCCAAGATGGCACGCCTCTCTCTGTGCTAGCTGGGTGCTATACACCACAGTGGTGGCTCCGTTCTCTCTGTCTAGTTCCAGACTAGTTGACAGGAGACACCAGTAGTCCGTCATCCATGTTAAGTTCCCAATTTGAAAACACGGGTGCCTCGCAGTCACAGCTCGTTGCTTCCGCGGAATTCCTTGGATGTGATTTCAAGTCTGTAGAAGTAAGCCCTGAGCATCTGATGTGTCGGCTTTATATATGTAGGACGAATAAGGCAGAAGAACGCCAGTCGCTCACTGACCCACTCTCTTTAAATCAATATAGGGCGAATATTTCGAGTGACACGCGTACGCGCACGCACGAGAAAAGAAAGCCCCATGGCTGAATGAAGATGTCGGTAAAGATTTATTTTCAATACGTATAATCGTGACAAGAAGTAATTTGTGGTCACAGAAAGACTGATTCCAAACATATATTTGTTTATAGTACGGAATACCTCGGATGGGTTAACCCGCTGCCAGACTAGATTGACTAACGAAATCATTTCGCCCTCCACACCCCAAGAAACTTACACAAGGTTAGTAGGATTGCTACTCTGTTATTTATAACACTTATATCACCACCACAATGGTTTTTTATAAATAGTCTTATACCTGCACCATTTTATTTATCTCTGGGTTACAACACTGATACATAGGCGCCATGCAGACAGTGTAACCTTTTCCAAAACCAGCTGCGTCCTGAAGAGGTCAAGGGTCATGTGACGTCACTTCCGCTACCCCTGCATTTTGGTGAAATGAAGTCCCTGGGTTATGGTATATTTTATGGTACATGTTATGTGTTGGCTTTATGTTATGTACAGACAGTGTAACCTTTTCCAAAACCAGCTGCATCCTGAAGATGGGTCCTGGGATATTACTGAAGAGACTTAGACTGCAAAAGTGTTGTCCTTAGCCCCAGAAACACATTGGAGTGTAGACGCTATTATAACATGTCGTTTTGCAATTTTGATGTGGTTATATTCACTGTTACTAACACCACGTAACCATTGAATGCATATGAATTATAAGTGCATTTATGAAAACAACAGCCAAAAATGTTAATTGGTGCTCTCTTATTTGGGGTAATTCATGTATGACAAAGGCACCTAATGGTTTTTTTAATGAATTTTAGTATAATTGTTTGAGAGATATATGATTGACATATGCCAATTTTGATACATTGACCTTGGTGGTATATATAATCTAATGGCACCTGTATTTTGAAAAACAGAGTAGCTTCCATGGTGTGGTAGAGGTGGGTAGCTGGTGGTGAATGTGCTCTGGTTTTTAGGGTTCTGTCCTGGCCATGGTACGGAATCTGCCCTACTTGATGTGAAGAACCATCTAGACTATTTCAAAGACACCGAGAAATCAGCCTTATTACTACGGTTGGACCTCTCTGCAGCGTTCGACTTAGTGGACCACAAAATACTCTGCCGACACCTCACGTCTGCAGCCAATTTCTCACCAGATGCATCCAGCTGGGTCGCACCATTTCTAAAAGGCAGAACAATTAGGGTCTTTGAGGACAACGGTAGCACCCCCTGTGCACCTATTTCATGTGGCCTCCACCAATGTTCATGTGTCTCCCTGACACTTTACAATATTTACCGATGTTTGACCTCCTAGATTCAATGGCCATTTCCCTCACCAACTACACTGATGATACCCAGATTCTCCTCTCGCTCTCCGGCAGCTGCCTCCAAGACTCACATTATAAAACCATCCAAACATGGATGGCTACTAACCTCCTCAGTCTAAACAATGAAAAAACAGAGTTAATCACCGTCGGACTACCCACTGTAATTGACAACCTTGGCCAGCAATACACCTCCTTTAGCATTGACAGTATCAACATCGCGGTCTCCCAGTCAGTAAAAACCTTGGAATTCTACATAGATGCCTCCCTCTCCTTCAAACGCCAAGTCAATGCAATTGCCACTTCGGAAGCCCACACCATCAAACGACTGTAGGCCCTTCCTCTTGTCAGACAGCTGTCTCACCACCCCCCATGCCGTTACATGGGAGCAAGACTGGACTATTTGCAGCACCTTGTTTGCTGGCACCGATAAGCAGAATATTCACAAGTTGCAAGTGATCCAAAATAACGCTCTCCGCTCAGCACTAAACATTCCTAAAGGAGACCACATCACCTCTGTGAGAAGAAACGCCCACTGGCCCCCGATACAAGAAAGAATCATGTTCAAAACTCTTTCAATCACCCCCAGGTGCCTCTCTAAAACTGCCCTTCCCCATACCTCGCTCAGAAATTCACAAGGCCAACCAGAACTGCCTATGCCAACAGGGTCATCCTCCCCAAATTCAGAGTATCAGGAGCATGCGGATAGGCCTTCCCTGTCATCGCAGCAAAACTGTGGAACCCTCTACCCCTACACTGAGGTCTGGATACATGCTAGATTTTCTGTAAACACCTGAAAATCTGGCTCTTTTCACAATGTCTGTCTGAGAGCTCTGATACTCTGTCTTGTAACTGTTTAATAATGTCTGTTTATTTTGCTCTGCAAGCTGCGCCTTGATGTCTATGGGTTTAGTGTGCAATAAAACTTTTAAAATAAATACAAAATAAATAAGTATCATATTACAGACATATCGTAACTATATTTTTCGTAGTGTACCGAGGAACAATGCTATGTGGTCCCACTTCCTGTTTTGTCAAGGGGTGAATGGTTGTGTGCCATCATTTCCTGTGATGTCATTTGGGGCGAGGTCAAATGACATCACTTCCTGTGATGTCTTCAGAGGTCAAAAGTCGTGTCCTCCCGCTAACTATGGCGTTTTGGTGAAATGACGTCGCTGTACATATGGTGGCTTTCCTTATGCAAGTCACAGGCTGATTAAAATAAATATGTAATAGAAGATGCCCAGACGAACGTTTTGGTGTTTGTAGTGAGTCTCCTTAGTGAGAGGAAGTATGCACAGAGCTGGGTTCGTTGCTCACTGTGCCTAGGAACAGAAGCTACAATAACCAAAAAGGGAGCGCTACAATTGGACCCACTGCCCTAGGCTGGCCAAGAGAAAAGGGAGAGAGCCCCATGAGCTTCCAGCCCTTGGCACAGCTGGAGGGCATATAATGCCGTACCACCCTCCTCTCCTTCCACACTAAGGCTGTGCCAGGATACGTGGTGCGCCACCCATGGTGAACTCTGGGAGCCTTAGCTGAATATCAGCTGACCCTGGGGCTGTGTTGGAATTTCATGGCCATCAAAAGAGGTCTGGGCAGTAGGCCAGGATTGACCTTCAAAAAGACATGCAGCTTCTTCAAGGCTCTTGGAAATAAAGAAGGAAATCCAACGGTACCCCCACTTGCTGCTTTAAAGACCCAAGAGAGGGGTGTCAGCACCAATCTGTGCCTAAAGGGAGCTTCTGCTTTAACCAGTCCTGCATCTTGTCTCATTGTGGATGTGATGGGCCGCCTTGCTGTAAAAGAAGCAAGGAACCTGAAATTATGAATGTCACCCTATTACGACTGCACACCCTAAAAGCACACATCTACAGTCAACAAAATAACAACTTACACTTGTGAAATAAAGGAATCCGATGTACACATTTCCAGAAGTAGCCACTGATGTCCAATAGGAACGCAATTCAATCTACCTTATCGTTGTCGAAAAAGACAGTAACTCAGGTCTAATTATATCTAAAGTTTCTTTAATCATTATCAAGGTATGCATCGTGTTTTTTTTTCTTTCTGCGGGTGAAAGTGGGTTAGACCTCGCCAAGCTTATGTGGGATGTATGAGCTGCTTGGTGTAACCAGGGATAGTGAGCAACAGCATATAGAAACAATCAAACATTTGATGTTGACTTGTCCAATTGTAAGTGAGGAAAGAACCAAGTGCTCGGGGGCATATACGCAGCAGAGTGACCCAATACAGGAAGAGGAGTATTGGGAAAGAATATTAATAGCCACACAATCTGAAGAACAATTGATGCTCTGAAATTTGTGGAGACACAGCTGAAAGACACAAATTCAGGATGACTGGAAATGGGAATAGACGGGGGGATAAATAAATAAATAAGGAAGCACTCATAAGTGCTATGACTATGTATGTTAAAGGTTGAAATTTGGTTAACCAATAAAACAATAATAAAAAAAATAAAAGAAATAGCAATAACCCATTGGACTAAAAAAAAGCATGTGATTTAGGACTGATTAAAAATGACTTGGAGGTTGCTTTCAGGACTAGCCACATCCTCTTGATGTGATCTGGTCTCCATAAGCTTAAGTCTAGAGGAATATCTTCTGACTCCCGAAGAGAACACTGACAATGCAGGGGCTCCGTCACTTCCTTTGTTTTCCTATTGGTTGTGAAGCTAAGTAAATTGGGCATGAGATATAGTTTTTCAATAAATGGACTAAAATGCTTCCTCTCTACCAGGGAGTCATTGACACTAACTGAGGTTTTTCCAGGTTTGATGGAATCAGGGCTTCATAAATGCCCAGCGAAAGGATCCAAACTTCAGCACAGATTGGGACGCTCCCGCAAGGGGTGGAAGGAGGTCGACACCAGGACCCACAGCACAAGCACCACCACCATGATGAGCACTGGGAACACGACATTCCAGAACGTAATCTCTAAGGAGAGACGCGATAAGGAGAGACGTGAACGACCTAGGACATCCTTAGATATAGGACAAGAAATAACGAGATGGAAAGGAGAAAAATATAAGACTGATGAGTTAGCGCTTATGCAGAACGAATGGATGGGTGGTAAGATTTTGCTCAAACTCGATGGTAAGAGCATCGAGGACGTAAGGCAAAGGGAAGATCGAGACGAGCAAGACAAAAAGGATAAAGAAAGAGGAAAGATTGAAAGAAGATGGGATGAAAAGAAAGGATAGACAAAAATGAGATCAGTTTTATCAAGAGTAGCAACTGAGAAAGCAGGAAAGAGCAGAGGAGCAGAGAAAGTATGAAAACAGACGGAGGGCAATCAATGAAAGAGAGAGACTAGAAAGGAAAAGAATGGAGGAAGAGGAACATAAATTAAGGGATAAAAGAATGCAAAGAAATAGAGATGAAGAGATATGAAGGGCAAATGAGAGAACAGACATGAAGAGAAAAGAGGAAGAGAGGGTCAGAGATGAAGCAAGAAAGTGAAGAGAATTTGATGGTGAGCTAGAATGAAAGAGAAGGCAAAGAACACACAACATTGATCATATGGGAAAGGAAGTAATGGATCCTAATCCAGTAGTGGCATGGGAAGACATAGAAGAGTTCTTCCGAGCACATGAGCCAATAGCAGGTCCATCTAGAGCAAATCTAGAGGATGAGTTTGACTCAAGAAGCATTGGAATGCTATTGATAAAGTCTATCATGATATGAGGACTAAGAAAGTGCTGCAAGGGAAGGGTAAAAACGATCAACTCGAGAGTACGCAGCTGTACGATAAAGAGGGAGCCTGATGTAGTTTTGAGCCAAAGAAGCTGTCTTTAGATAGACTGACTCTGAATAGAGATGAAGAGGAAAGAAGTCACACAAGTTGGGGACAGAATATGTCAGAGGAAGACAGAGCAACCTTCCGTGGGGAAGAGGAAGACAACGCATGTGGCCCTGAAGTTTTTTTTTTCAATGGATATGGAAGTAAGATGGTCAGATCTAGACCTACACAAATCTCAGGCATCAGAATCATTGACGCAGCTAGATCTACCTAAAGGGCTACCCCATGGTGATAAGGGGGGTCACCAGATTATGTGGGCAGGTTGGGGTCACAGCCAGGAAGAAGGCGGTGTAGAACCATTGTCCCTGCTATGGATAGACAGACAATGGGAGACGAATGTGAGTTTAGAATCTCGCAGTTTCCTTTATTGGCAAAGGGAGGAGGTAGGCCACAGTATCTACCTTGGCCAGAGATGGATAAGGATAATTTAAGGTGTAAACTCCAGAGTTTATCTTCTGGCACTGGGAAATGGATATATGAGTTAGAGAAAATGACAGGAGGAAACACGTTAGTTGTAGGAGACATTAAAGGTCTCCTGATTGCTATCCTTGGGGAAAGGGCTGATGACATTTGGCCAAAAGCAGGGTATTCTAGTGTTACCACAGTAAATACTGCTCATGATGGGGCACCATTCAATAACTGTAGGGTGACGGTCTGGAAAGCACTTAAAGTACTGGATCCGTACAAGTCAGATATGGGAGCTATAATGGCGAAGAAGATGCAGGAAGGGGAGGATCCTCTTGCTTACATTCAGAATTTCCAAGAGCAGTGGGCCTTGGAGACACAGGAATCTTGGGGGAAGTCCATACCTGTGTTTTACCATATATTATGTGAAGGGCTGCCAGAAGCAGTACATATGCAGCTCAAGAAATTGGTGGGCATGGAAGCGAAACCATGGTCAGAAATACAGTTGACCTTTGTGCATTATTACAGACTTTTACAAGAGAAGAACCGAAAGAAAGACGATGCTAGGAAAGGTGATAAGGCAAAGTTAGTGCAGAAGAAACTGTCAAAATACGCCATCGAAGGGGCGATGTTGACTAGTGGAGACGTATTGGGTTCACAGCAAGCAGCGAACATGCCGCAGGTTAATGACCAAAGGCAGTTCGATCAAAATAATAGTGGATTTTCACCACGGGGGAGGGGAGGCTTTCGAGGTAGAGGCTTCCCAAAAACTCAAGGAAACTTCCAGAATAATCAAAGTGGGTTTCAAAACAACAGAACGATAGTCAAGGCATGCAGGATAGGCAAATTAGGAGACCTCCACCTATATGTTGGATGTCTGGTATGTCGTGGCATTATGCTCGTAGGTGTAGAAGTCAAGGATTCGTACCGAATGGGCAATTCTTTATAGGGAGGACTGCAAACCCGCCTGCATATTTGCAGCAGAATAGACACAAGTGCCGGGAATGCAACAAGATTTTCAAACACAGAAGGCAATAATGAATCTGCCACAAGGGCAGTCGCAGCAGTCACCCATGCAGATACAGCAGAGCACAAGCACAGGACAATGAATGACTCCTTGAATAGGGGGTGTCACAGATGATGGAAGGAATCCTTTCACAGGTATGGGGGATGAGAATGTATCCACAATAGGACAGCTCACTGGAAGACTTGATGTGTTTAATACTATCTGCAATGCCTAATCCTCAAGAGGAACTGAGGGTTGACGTTAATATAGGAGGCAAATCTTTTTAGTTTTTAGTAGACACAGGTGCAACACACTCATATATACGAGAGGGGATATTTTCGATGTCTGGAAATGCCATTAATACTCAAGATTTCACAGGAGCTACAAGCAGAGTTCCTTTTACTGACGCATTGCCAGTCTCTATGGGAGAGTGTGACATGTCTGTGCCATTGTTATATTCAAGGCAGACACCAGTTAATATATTAGGTTGAGATTTAATGACCAAGTTGAACATGACGATTTCATTCACTGATAAAGGCATTGTGTGCTCAACACCAGGAAGGCATTATTTAAACGTGAGTGAATTTATTATGGCATTTGCAGGACAAGTGGTCATGCGAGGAGTAGAACTAGAAGTTTTTCACTATGGGAAACGCATTCTGTTGACATGGTTGACAGGTTTAGTGGGCAGGACTATGAGAATACCTGATGAATTCTTATTTAGGCCGAAGATACCTATGAACGAAGAGGAAGGGCGAATCTTTCCTTTAGAATTACAAGCAGCCATAGTGAGAGGAGAAATGGCTTTGCTTGATGGGAATGATTATGAAGGCAGACGATGGTGCACAGTGATTGCCATTGGGGAAGGTTACAGATTGACTGACATCACTGATGAGGATATGTTTAGAGATCATCCATCAGATGACGAAGTATTATTCGAGATGAGTATTACTTATTGGGTGAGAGCAATTAAACATGAGGTGCCTCAGAAAATGATGCTAGCACAGAAACCTCCCGAGTCTCATTATGAACAGCAGGTCCCTATGACGTAGGCCTATTGAAGGGAGCTGGGGAAGTCAAGATTAAATTGAAACCAGGAGCAATTTTGGCTCGAGCACAACAGTATCCCATGTCTCAAGAGGCAGATGAAGGCATTTTTAAGACAATATCTGCTATGATGGTACAGGGCATCCTAGTGATGTCAGAGTCACTGTGTAATACTGAGATGTATCCAATTAAAAAAGGGAAAGGAAGGTTGTGGTGTTTAATTCAAGACCTTCGCCCAATTAACCAGATTGTAGAGGCTGAGTTCCCTCTAGTTCCTAATCCTGCGACGATCTTATGTAATATCCCTGTTGAAGCACGATATTTCACTGTGATTGATTTGAAAAATACATTTTTCTCAATCCCATTGCATAAAGAATCGCAAGATCTGACGTCATTCACGTTCAGACAAAGCCATCTGAAAAGCACTCGTTTACCCCAGGGGTACTGTGAGTCTCCATCGATTTTCAATAGAGTCCTACAGATGGACTTAAAAGTGTTGTGTTGCAATATGTGGATGACAAATTGGTCTGTAGCACCTCAGAGGAAGAGTGCAGACATGATTCAGTTCAACTGATGATTATCCTTGCAGAGAAAGGATATATAGTAGACAAGGAGAAATTGCAGTATTGTCAAGAGGAAGTGCTGTACACAGGCCAGCTAATTTCTCATGAGGTAAAGAAAGTTACTCCTGAGAGGGCTGAGGCTATTTTGAAAACAGTAATGCCACTCACGATAAAGCACATGCAGAGATTTTTGGGACTATGTAACTATGTAAGAGCATGGGTCTTCGATTACAGTTCATACATAAGGCCCTTGTTGCAAGCTCTGAAGAAAGCACAGGTAAATCAGGAAAGAATTGTTTGGAATGAGGAGATGGAAGAAGGGTTTGATGAGTTGAAAAAGGCCATTTGCACAGCTCCAGTTGTAGGGATTCCCAATTATGCTGAGGAATTCCTTTTGTTCTCACACACAAATGGCACTGTTATGACAGAAGTACTCACACAGAGAACCACGTTGGGATACAAGCCCCTTGCATATCACAGTGGGATTCTAGACCCAGCAATGAAGGGTCACTTTCCGTGCGAACAGTCTTTGGCTGCTTCCGCATTCGCCATTGAGAAGGCAGCCAGCATACTGATGGTAGGTTCCATGACGTTATTTGTTGTCATGCATTGTTTGCCATTTTGGAAAAACCTAAAGGCACATTGACATCTCAAAGGGCTTCTGCCTATGAGGTAGTCATATCGAATCCAGCGCTTAAAATAGTCAGATGCAGAATAGTGAACCCTGCCATGTTTGTAGCAGAACTCCTGGCAGAGGACGAGCATGCACATGATTGCTTGACCTATTAGGAATTCTATGATGAACTCCCAAGGGTGAAGGAAAATGCACTGGCAGCTGCGGAGATTCTTTTTATTGACGGTTCTTCGAGAAGCAATCAGAATGACGGACAAAGATATACAGGTGCCACTGTAGTGAAGCACACGGCCAATGGAGGATTTGAAGCACTGATAAGTGCACAATTACTGTCTCACTTTTCGGCACAAGCTGCAGAATAGTGGTGCTAATTATCGCGCTCCAGAGACACCAGACCAGGAAGTAACGGTGTATAGTGACTCCACCTATGTAACGTCAACCGTGTACGCAGGGCTAGCATGTTGGAAAAGGAGGGGCTACCTCCAAGCGGATGGCACTCCAGTGTAACACGCAGTCTTATTGGACAAACTCATTAAAGTTCTACAACTCCCAGTAGCCATCACAGTAGTTAAATGCGCAGCACATACTAAAAGAGCAGATTTTATCTCACTTGGAAATCAAAAAGCAGACGAGGAAGCTAAGCAAGCTCCATATTCAGAAACTATTATCTCATTTCATACACCTGATGTGAATGAAAGCATGGTGGTGATGATGAGTGTTCCTGAGTGTTATAATAATTTGTCTAGGACTCAATTGGCAGAGATTTAAGGGGAAGCGCCTCAAGATTAGAAAGACTTGTGGATGAGTAGCGGGTGTTCTTTAAACCCCTCTGAATCATTGTGGCGACAAGACAGCACTGGTAAACCGGTGATGCCTGTAGCCTTATTAGGGGGCGATGGAACAGCTACGCTACCCTGCGCACGTTACTAGAGAGAGCCTCGCTGCAACAATTGCAGAGGATTGGTTTGTTCCAAATATAGTAGAACATGTTGCATTTTATGTATTAAATTGTAGTGTATGTCAAATGTTTACTGCTGGGCACACATTGCGCACAATTAGAGGAATTATTCCAGACCTAATGGACCCTTTCAGCATTTGCATATCGACTATATCAACATTCTGCAATTATGTAATGGATTTAGATATATGATCGTAGTGCTATCTCCTTTCTTGAGGTGGATTGAAGCTGGACCGTGTACACACCGAGACTCCACCTGTGCAGCAAAAGTTTGAGCATGAGAAGTGTTTCCTAGATGGGGAATATGTGAAGTATTAAGATCAGATAATGGCCCTCATTTTGTTAATGAAGTCTTTGAACAAATAAGCTTGTTGCTTAGCATAAAGCACAAGTTTTAGTAGGCGTATCACCTGCAACCAAACGGTATCTGTGAGAGACTCAACGGTTTGCTTAAAGAGAGAATAGCCAAATTGATTCTTACCCTGATGAAAGGATGGTTGCATTGTCTAACACTGGCATTGCATGCAATGAGAAATCAGCCAGGTTCAGACCACCATCTTACCCCCCACAACATAGTGACAGGGAGGTGAATGAGGACACCTCTCACACCTCCGTCTAGAACTAGAAGTGATGCCCAGACAACAGCAGAATTGTTAGCAATGTAGTTACATGATTATCTTACGTGTATGACTTCAAGTATCTCTGTCATTTCAGAGCAGCT
This sequence comes from Ambystoma mexicanum, assembly GCF_040938575.1. Taxonomy (NCBI): domain Eukaryota; kingdom Metazoa; phylum Chordata; class Amphibia; order Caudata; family Ambystomatidae; genus Ambystoma; species Ambystoma mexicanum. Next base: position 54,576,120 of record NC_090932.1, read on the forward strand.
CAATCGAAAGGGGCGTGGGGCAACGCAGAACCCAGAAGGAGATGCTACAACAACTGGAATTGAAAAGTTATGTCTTCTCAAACTTTTCTCTAGAGATGTGGTCCTAATCCGCAACTTCACTAGAAGGTGGCCCAAGCCTCATTTTAACGGCCCCTTTATAGTGGAGGACGTGACACCATCTGCAGTCAAAGTGCAAGGCCGACACACTTGGAGTTTCCTTGAAGATGTGAAAATCTACGCTGGAGAACCCCCTTCACCCACACCCCTATTGGAAAGCAAGCATTGCGGATGAACCACATCAGGTACAGACTAAGTCTATGATGAGGAAAAAGGAAGCAGAAGCTGTTGAATAAAGATAAAGAGTACATTGGACTGTGGCTTTTTTCAGGACACTCTTTTCAGTCACCAAAAAAGGAGTTAAGGGAAGTTATTTGTTCTTGAGCCACAGGAATTTGTTGACATTGGACTGAGACATTCTTAAGTCTTGATCATAAAGGAGAGCATGCCAGATTTGGAGTTACTTTACGGCGACTGGAAAAGGGAGCAGTTCCCCTATTCCTTTCTCACTGAATTTCTTTCGGAGGTGCCTATGGCGGTGCCTAATGACAATGTTTCACGGATCGTTCTTGCAGTTTTCCAGTTCATTTTGTGTGCATACCCTGTGCTTGTGGGGAGAACTACTAGCGTTCATCTGTTCCTGCAAGATCCTAAGAATGGTCCAATCGTGAGGAGATTGCTTGCAGCTATCACTGAGCAAATTCTTCAGCTTCCTGAGTACAGTGGGGAAAACACGATTGCCCCTATCAGCGGATAATGCACATAGACTGGTCATCTCAGTATTCTATTATTTGGTTGAGGAATGTCCGCATTATACACTTGTTGGGAGACAAACTGATGTCATAACCTTCCTGAGAGACCCAAGGAACAATGCAGGGCTCAATTAAATACTGGGAGACATCATAATACAAGTGAACGGGTACTCTGAGAGAACAATGAGAACTGAACAAGACTTTTGAGGGTTTCATTCTGAAGGAGAATCATCATGTTTTCTGGTAAAAGGCCAATTTGTGGCTTTCACTGGGAACTTTTGTTCATCATCGTATAGTCAGCCAGCTGAAGCTGATCGAGGAACTTGTGGAGCTGACTCAGCAGCTTGCAGAAGTAGTGCATGGTGTTGCCCCATTAAAAGTTTGTTTTTCCTTCCTTAAAGAGTTAAATGGGCAGCATCAATAGTAACATTATTATGGCAGATCCTGAGAGACGTCCATGTGTTGCAAGAAGCTATTGCTGCAAATGGTCTTATCTGTATGTAATTTACTTGTGCATTCTGTTCATAGTGTTACTGTTCTCACTTACAGTACGTACTTCTTACAATATAGAAGTAAATGGAGCAAAGACTCCTGTGTATCTTCCTGTACAAAAGGAGGGTATGGATGTGGCAACTATTAGGCAGTCAAGACCTTATGTGATTGTTCCTACTCTAGAGATACACACAGGGCACCTGGTCCTGTGATGGATAAGCCTGGGTTACCTTTCGGAGGGAGATTGCATGCAGAGATTATAGCAGACTCCGTATGGCCAGCCTTAGCTGCTGGTAAAGTGAGGTTTCAGGATAGGAAAAGACTTTTAGATCGTTCTCCAACACAGATAGTACATCTAAAAACACCCAGTCTACTGACATATTGTTGGCCCAGTAAGAAGAAACTATGCTGACATACTTCATGAGATGGTTAGAGAAACTTGTAAGAAAAGAACTAGATCTAAAAGAAGTGCTAGGGAGGATGATCATGAGCTGAATGATTACCTGGGTAGCACTGCACACTTGGGGAATAACATATGGTATCAGCATATGAAAGAAGTGGGAAGGAGAACCTCAAAGGAGGAATGCTTTGTATGTGCACTCCTGCCCTATAGCATGGGGAAGTCTAAGATCATCATAGCTATTGAAATAGACGTCCAGAGAGCACATTGTCTTTCACACATAGCACTCTGTCGCACAAGAGGCCATTTCATGGGCCGAGATGCCTATCTCAAATGGGCAACTGAATGATGAAGATGACTATATCCAATATACATAGACAAGGCTAAGAGCTCATACTAAGAATCATGTGATCAGATATGAAAAACCTTAAGTGAAAGGAGCTGGAATCAGATGGGAAGTAAACAAAAGACTTGAGAGTCCACGAAAATCTGCAGAAGAAATTTGTAGATGGAAAAACAGAGGCCAAATGCAGATTTGGGGATCAGTGCTATCACCTGATGGATGGGAAGAAGGAGTGGTGATCTGCAAGACCTGGGTGGTCATTGGTTGTTATCAACCAGCCATTGACATGGTGCAAAATAGATGCAAGCCACTATGGCCAAGACTTGCTAAGCTACTGACCTGGGTCGAAGATAGAGGAGGACCCTTGCAGATAGTGCCTTCGGAGAGTACAAAGCTGTGCTTCAGAAATAATGGCACAAGAAAAGGTGGAGAGAATCAGAACTGTGGTTGAATCTTTGATCTACCAGGAATGCAACTAGGAACAGTGGTAATCATGGATCACTATCGGGCTTGTGGATCCAGAGCATATATGAGGGTACCCAAGGATTGGGGAGGATAATGCTCACTAGTGAATGTTCATGTTCCAGCGTTGGTGATTCCTAAAAGTGATTTGAACCTAGACAGTTTCCCAAAAGCAGATGCTCACCTGAGGAAGAAGAGACCTTTGGAGCTGGTTAAGCAAATAAAGAGGGAGAAATGTTTCTCAGCTAAGTAAACAGAAGCTTTTGACTCCATTCCTTATGAGCACAGACTGTTCAGCCAGACTTTGTCGCTATTCACATTGATCTTCATGCAGAGAATCCAGGTTGGAGCAAATACCAAATGGCTGCAGATTACCAGATGGGAATTGCTGCAGACGATCAACACAACTATAAAAGGGATTCAATGCTATCAGAGAAGAGATGAGAACTATACGACTGATGACTCTTCAGAATAGATACGTCCTGGAAATGTTCACAACTATGGATGGAAGTGTTTGTGCAAAAATTGGAGAATCATGTTGCAAGTTGATACCTTCTCATGATGACGAGAATGGCACCTTGACAGAGGCCATAGAGATGCTATCGAAGCTACACGTCCTGATGATAGACAAAGTGGAAGACATTGCTTATGACAGCTGGTTTAGATCACTCTTTTCTTGGGTTCCACAATGGATGGCAGACATGTTCAAGTTCCTTGGAGCCCTGATCATGTTGGTGTTGATTTAACTCTGTGTGATCAAGATAATAATCACACATTGCAAGAAGACTGCAAATAAACCCATAGGGATGAAAATCAAGATCAATGTTGAATCAGGATGGAAGGCCAGAGATTTGACAGATGAAGAAATCAGAGACTTTGTGAAGGCCAGTATCCATGCACCTGAGGGTACGAAGTTCCTGTATCCAAAGAACCATAAGAAGTATGTGGGAATATGGATCTATTGTAGTCCAAGTGGACGGTGCATGCCCATGACTTGGAACAAGAATGAGCATGTGAAATCAGCTGGATGCCTGAAGGGAGTCATAAAGATATGGATCCCTAAGAAGCATTTCTTCGGACAAGGATGTGTAGATGTGAAGGATGATGGGAGAGTGGTCGATGATTCGACCAGAGGGGTGAGGAGTGTAGAGAAGGAGCTAAGTAGCCCCACCGCACCCACTTGGCCCATATTGCCTATATGTTGCGAACCAGAGTGTGAGACATGTGCGGTACCAGTGAAAGAATTGATACCGAAGTGAATTCTGGAGGCAAGGTTCCCAATGAGGAAACCATACCTGCATACAAGACAGTATGATGGCCATTTGAATGAAATCCCGGAAGAAGCAGGACCAAAGAATGACAAATAAGTATAGTGACGTCATGTAGAATCGAGCTGAAGTACATAGAAGAGATGAAGAAACTAGAGAATGCAGATATTCTATAAGGCATCAAGAAAGTAACACAGATAAGTGACATCTTCGGATCAAGATGAAGAAACTTATGCTAGAGAACTGATGAAGAGATCAAGATATTTTACACGTGTACAGATGCAAAGAAACGCAAGCAGATGAAATAATCTTGAGGCTAGCTCTATAGTGAATAGATTGTGGCATGCGCCAATGTATATACATACATATATTGAAGTGAGTAAGAATGGATGTTTCCACTATGTGTTATAGCAGAGCTGGACTAAAAAAGGAAGGCCTCTTTTCCAGTGTGTTGCCGTTAAGAAAACTATTGAATTACAGAAGCAGATCTCAGAAAGGCGAGACTGAATGAGCCAAGAAGCGAAGGTCTTATCAGGATGGGGTGAGCAGACATTGGATACAAATCGTGTGAAAGAACGAAACTCTTGTTCAGAACGCATGGACAAAAACCAGGAAGACATCAGAGGTCTATTAGAAAATAGTATTTTAAATACACTAGGGCTCGATTTTGCAGTCTTCAGTCACGTGGAAGGATGAAGTTGGACGAACACGATGGTCACACCTACACTTGAGGGCACAGCGTGCCTTCACTCCCCTGAAATCTCCAGAGAAAAAGAACACTCCCAAGGACATGTTCAACGCTTTAATCGACAGCAGACCACTGAGGTGATGATAGATGAATATGCTAATTGGTGAGAAACTATGGTTAAAGACTAGCCCACCAGCACCTGGAAGTCCAGTTTGCATGCTGCTAACATAGGTGGAAAAGTACTGATGCAGGTTAGAGTTCCAAACAATGGTAGGGGGCCGCGTGATTAAGAGTCCTATAGTTCGTGTAGCCAATGGGACATTTTGTATTTAGTAACATTCATAGTGACCTGTTTAAGGGGAGGGCTTAGTTGCCCCACCTGATGTTAAGAAACCTATCACTTTTCTTCACTCTCTTAGACAACTATGGATCGTATACCTAGATGTTCCCTCCAGTCCTATCACTTTCTTCAATAGGTTTTTGTAGTTTGCCACGTAGGAAGACGTTAGTAATACGTAGGTTGACGTCATCAATGACAATTTTTTGCTATAAAAGAATGCTTTTTTAAGATGCATTGAGAGATCTTACGCTGAGATGTCCGTTGATGTCCGTTGTACTCGCTGTTTTAGAAAATTGATATTAAAACAGTTATCCTTTTGCTAACTACCTGGGTCGTTTCGATTATTGATGTTTGAGTAACTTCTGCATCCCCATAGCTCTCAAGGGTATTGCTACCTCATCTTAAAGGGCTGGAAGTCTCCAGTTCACTAGGATGGGTTGACTGGACAGATGGCCCTGAAGAGTTTGTCTTGGGCTTCCACCGGCCTGTCCATTGGCTGCTAGGCCACCTGGTGTGTTTCTTTGTGCACAGTGCAGCTCCTCTGTCTGTCTTCTTCCACCTACTCCCATGGTGCTCTCCATCTCCCCTATCTATTCCAATTGTTACTCTATCACCTATACTGCCTTACTCTCGAAGCCTGGAAGAAAAAAGTTTAAAAATGCTCTCCTGGTCTCTAATCCAGGCCTACCTGTTGCTGACACCTACATCAACACTTCCTCCAGGCAGACTTTCATCAATATCCTATTTTATGTGTCCCCCTCCGGACCTATGGACTCCCCATTTGGTCTCAACCCTCTCCCCTATTTCCACTTCACCCATTAATGGTGGTACTAGGTGGGGAGTACTCTTGACACACTTTTCATCCTCTAGGTGCATCATTAATGTCTGTCACAATGGCCCAGGGTTCTCAACCTAATCTTCTCCTTCTGGATCAGTGCCTGGTGTCCCTCGTTAACTTCCTCCCTTCTCCTGCCATTCCTCCTTCCTCCTCCTCCCCAACTACTTCCCCACCACCGACCGGAGTACCACGCCCTGTACCCCCACTCGGAAAACTTTCAACGGTGGTAACCAGCTCCACATAGCTACTTTGAATGCTCATTCTGCTGGTAAACACTCCTTCTTGAAGACTTTGACCTTGATGTCCTAGCTCTTACCGAGATGTTGTTCAATGCCCACTCTGTCACTGCTCTTGACACTCTCCCGAGGGGTACAAGCTCCTCTCCAAACCCAGGCCCAACCAGTCTGGAGGTGGAGTGGCCCTGATTTTCCCTCAGTGGGTCCCTACTTCTATCATACCTATTCAATCCTGCCCTTCTTTTGAAGTCCTCATCTGTAGGCTTGCAGTCTCTCCTACCATCTCTCTTACCCTCGCCATCCTCTACAGGCCCCGTGATCCGGTCTCTCTCTTCCTATCTGAATGGGCCAACCTCACCTCTTCTCTCTTGACCTCTACGTCTAAACACCTCCTCTGAGATTTCAATATCCACCTTTACTCTCCTGAATCAGCCACTTCACTCGTCCGTGACCTTTGTGACTCCCTCTCCTTTGCCATTCTTCCTTCTGATCCGACTCACTCACCCGGGCACACTCTGGATGTCTTTCTCTCTGCAGACATCCCTATCTCTAACCCGCTCACTACCCCCCTCTCGTGGTCTGACCACTTCCTCCTCTCTTCCCGCTTGAGGCTCCCTGTCCAAGCCACCTTCTGCACTGCCAGCCTCCTACGCCGTCATTCGACCGATGAAGTGAGTGTCAGTCACTGATTTTTCTGCCACCTTCAACCCCCTCCTAGCCCTGCTATTGACTCCACCACTGACACTGTTGTTGCTAACCTTCACCTCTTCATCTGTAATACCCTCAACATCATTGCCCCTGGCATGAGGCTCCGCCTAAAGCCTGCCTCCAAGTGCAACGCTGGTATGACTCCGATCTAGCTTCTCCGAAACTTAAGTGCACAGTTGACAAACGGAAGTGGCAGACCTCGAGAACATCTGCTGACAAACTGGCCTGTCATCTGCTCCAAAGGCAATATTGCTTCTCCATCTGCTCCAAGATGAGGGTCCACATTCAAGCCTGCATCTCTGGAGACAATAACAACATGGCTGAACTTTTCGAAATCTGCAAGGAGCTCCCCAATCCAACTGCAGTCTCTACCTCTCCCCTTCCTTCCCAGGTTCTCTGCACCGCACTGTTCTCCCATTTCACATCTAAAACACAGGGTATCCGGTCCTCACTCCCCTCCACCCCTATCTCTACTCCCCCTCCTGTTTTCTGGCCTCTGTTGGCCCCCCTCCCTGCCCCACAACATTCTCCTCCTTCTTGCCCTTAGCACCTGTTGAGGTCCCTAAGGTTCTCCACTCTATGAAGGTCTCATCCAAACAGGTGCTCCCCTGCTCTTCCAGAACTTTTAAGGGCAATATCTCCTCTCTCGCCCGGGCTCTATTCAATTCATGTAACCACTCCTTCACCATGGGCGCCTATCCCTGTATCCCTCAAGCACTCCCTTGTGCACCCTCTCCTAAAAAGGCAGTCGGCTGGCCTTTCCTGTCGGGCTAACTATCGCCCTATCTCTACCACCCCCTTCCTGGGCAAATTCTTGGAAAAGTTACTCTTCCCCCTGATTCATCATACTGAACTTGCTGGTTGTCTCCATGACCATCAAACTGGATTTTGGGAATCTAGAGACATGGAAACTGCTCTCCTGAATACCTGTGAAGATCTGCTCCCCAATCTTGACTCCAACTCTCCTGCTGTTCTCATTCTTCTCGATCTCTCCTCGGCCATCGACACGGTCAACCATTCTATCCTCATAAAACGGGTCTGCGATCCCCTTGGCATCATGGGCCGGGCACTGCATAGGCTGACCTCTTTCCTAACTGACGATCGTTCCCAGGTACAACTGGGCTCTTTCTCCTCCAACACCTCACACTCTAACCGCAGCATTCCCCTGAGTTCTATCCTATTGCTGTTACTTTTCAATATCTACCTTGCCCTTCTTGCCCAACTGATCTCCTCTTTCTCTCCTCATTTCCAGTGTTATGCTGCTGGCACACAGCTCTCCTTCAAGCTTCCCTCTACTTCCTCCTCTCTCATTCCCGATTGTCTGACCGCTATTCAGGCACGGTGCGCTGCTAACGATCTCTGCCTTAATGCCAGTAAGACTGAGATCCTTCTTATTGGGACACCTGTGCCCTGTTTTCTTCCAGCCCTCTAGCTGCCCTCCTTGGGCCCTCTACCCTCACCTTCTACTGAGGCCAGAAATCTTGGGGTCATCTTCGACTCCTCTCTCTCCTTCACCCCTAACATCTTGGGCCTTGCCAAGAAGGCCCACTTTCAGCTTCACCTCATCTGAGGCATTCTCCCCTTCCTCACCTTGCCCCAGAAGCTCTGGTCCACTCCAGGCTGGACTACTACAACAGCCTCTTCCACAATCTGCCCCTTTCCTCCCTTCACCTCTTCAACCAATCCAGAGTAGGGCTGTAAGACTTAATCTTGGCCTCAAGCCCTGGGACTGAATCTCTGCAGTTCTAAAATATCTCCACTGGTTCCCATTAGCCGCCAGGATCAAATTCAAACCCTCTGCATTATCCACGAGGATTTCTGGTGCCTGGCGCCGCGCTACATCCTACTTTCTCTCCCTAAATACCTTCCTGCTAGAGCCCTCTGATCTTCTAGCTCCAAATCTCTGCTGATCAAACGCTTCTCCAAGCAGAGAGTGGGGGATAGGTATCTCTCTGCAGCTGGCGGCGCTCTTTGTAACAGCCTCCCTGCCCCTCTCAGACTTGAGCCAAACCTCCTCAAGTTCCGGAAACTTCTCAAAACTCATCTTTTCTCTACCTCTTTCCCTCTCTGCCTCCTCTGCTAATTTCCTACTGCCGCTGAGACTGGTGGCCTGGTCCTTCATGAGTCTTATAGGTTACCAGGCCCTCTGCCCAATCGACAACAGCACCCATGCCACTCAGCACTGCCCTCTGGGCCCCCAGCTGGATGGCTGGGCACCCTCCCCCTTGGGACACCTCCGCCCTAGCATTTAGCCATTGGCCTCCTCCCCTGGCACTTCCCCTCCTGTGCTCCAAGTAGCCCTTGCTCATACCTTGTCCCCCCCACCTTCCCTCTCTCCTGCACATTCTCGTCACTGCGCTTTCATGTTCCGAATATCACAAGGCTTAGTAGGATCATGATTGTTTATTTACTCCCCTTGTTCCTGCCTCACTTTTGCCTTGTAGCGGCTGGACACACCATTTGTTGTATAGGGGCCTTACAAATACTCAATAAATTAAAATACAGATACAATAAAGATCCCTTTAAGAGCTGTGCGGGAGGCGAGCCATTGTGCTGGCCAATAATCAATTTGCACTCCCGAGAACACGCGTTGCTATGTCCGAAGAGAAATCCTGACATCACACTGTCTGAAGAAAAGCCCACCATCCGACAGACACCCCAATAGTGATAGCAGTTTGTGAGTCTGATTGCTATACAGCGCATAGATGCCTTTGGGCCTTAGTTTGCGCTTTATACATTTTATAATAAATAAATAATAATATGCGTGGCTTTATTGCCTCGCTGTCTGACAATCAAGCTGCCGTCCTGGCTTTTCAAACTTTCCTGAGACAATAAGGACAGGCTACAAGAGGCCACCATCTTCTCTCATCTCCGCCACACATGCTGGCACAGTGTCTACGAAAGCAGCAGCTCCTAAAGCTGAAAATGGGGGCTCCACACTAACTGGCATAGAATCAGAAAGGGGTCAAAATGAAGCAAACATGAATACCAGGGTTCACAAATGCAGAACTCTTTTCGCTGCCCCGCCACTATGCAATCGGCTTCGCTCCTCAAATGAGGCCGGATGAAGGAAGGCTCCTGCCTTGACCTCTTTCTACATAGGCTTGAGTCCTGACCTCAGATAGCAATTGTGTTCAGTCCTTAGTGATTGGGTTTTGATGTTTGTCTCTTGCTCGCACAACAGCTCCATCCTATAGTTACGAATAGGAATTTGCTAGCCTTGGCCTCGTCTAAAAGCAGTGATCGAAGTGAGCGGGAACGGTCGAGAGTGGTGGTCCACTACGTTTATTTTTTTCTGTTACCATTCCTCTACTTTTTACGACCATATTCATCATTCTATGAAGAGGATTTGTCCATTCATGTCCCTGTGCAAGTGTAAACTCATAATAGGAGCCTTAACTAGTCACTAAGACTATTGCAATGCCCCGGCTGCAACACCTTGTCACATGTTACACTATGCTTCTGCCTACCCGAAGCAACGAGCTGGGGGTAGATCTCTCTCCGCGGCAGGGGCCTCCCTCTGGAACAGCCTTCCTGCCTCCCTGAAACTTGAGGAGAACCATCTCCGGTTCCGGAAGCACCTCAAAACCTTCCTCTTTGCTTCTGCTTTCTCTCTCCCTCTCCCCTGCTGAACAGCTAATATTCTTCACTGAAACTGCACTGATTCTGCAACTGGACCACTCTTAACGGCCTCGGTCCTGGGCCCAGCCACTCTCCACTTGCCCTGATGCCCTGGAACCCCTCTGCACTGCGGGACTGTCTCTGTATCCCTACAGCCCCCCCCTTTTCCAGCACTTGTTCTGCACTTACCTTGCACTTGCCACCAGCTGGCCCTATTTATTTATTACTTTACGCCACTTACCTTGTACTGCACTCCCCCCCCCTCCCCTTCCCCTTGCAATTTTCCCCCTCCCTCACCCCTGCACTTGCGCGATCTGAATGACACCTGGCCTAGTAGGATCGTTGTCTGTCTCCCCTTGTTCCTCCCCTCCCTGCCTCGTCGCGCCTTGAAACACCTGTGTATAGGCGCGTTACAAATGCAATATCATATCATATCATATCATATCATACCCTCTCCCCTGCCGAGACCACAGTTCCACTACTTTTTTCGGTACACTTCTACCACCGTCTAAAAGGGTAAAGGATATTGGGGCAATTGGAGCTTAGCAACACCTCTCTTCTGCACAGGGTTCGCACAGTCAGGGGTTGTCAGCTGGGTAATGGCAAGCCGCAATCGGCAGACACTTGCCTTTGGAACAAACATTCCTAAAAACATTGTGATTGGTTTGTGATAACATCATTATTCGCGATGTTTTGTAAATTTATCAAAGCATTAAGCCCCAGAACACAAAAGAAGCAGCAACCATTTTGTTGAAAAAACTCAACCACACCACACAGTGATGGCCAACAAAGTTTGTGTTGGCTAAATAGTTTTAGAAAAATATCACCGATCGACCAATTACAGCACTAGGTCCATACACATTTGGGGCCAGATTATAAAAATTTGCACCGGTGCAAGCGCATGTTGCACGGTATTAGCACTTTCGCAAAGTTAGGCCTATTTTTTAAAATGATGAGACATATTAGAAAACCTTTGCAGCGTGGCAAGAGCATTTGGGAATGTTATAAGAACCAGGGAAAAAGTTGCCTTACCACCAAAAACGTACATTTGCAATGCATTTTTGCTTCAGGGCAAATTTTGCGCTAGTGCTTATACCATTCAGTGTTAGCATGAATCAAACTTTGCCTTGGTTAAAAAATGAGTTCAAAATTCAGCTTTTTTGCAAAAGGGCAATATTTGGTACAAGCCAAACTGGTATCAGGTAATGATAATGATAATGATGTGTTATTTCTATAGCGCCTTAATCCAAAGCACTATTCCTACCAATAATAGTGCCTTATATATGGTTGTAGAGTAAGGCCATAGGCAATATTATTATTGGGGATAATTTATGGGGTTATTGGGACAGGGGGTGGCAGGGGTGTCACCCGCTCCATCACAAAATGTATGGGGCTTGCGGGGGGTGTCCCCCGCAGCTACCATGGCTTAATATCACCGCAAAAATTTGGTGATATTTTCGTATGGAGCTATTTTTGCGGGGATATTAACACATGGAAGAGCCAAACTGCACTTGTAAAATCTAAAAGGTTTTCTAATGTGTTGCAGTGTTTTTAAAAATAGACCAAACTTCGCCCTAGGGCTAATTCCGTGCACCGGTGCACATTTTCTTTAATCTGGCCCCAGGTCAGTCCAATTCCCCTCTCAATGCATGGCACAAAGATGGAAGCCGGGGGTTTCCTGTTCGGCCATGTCCATACTCTGTTTCTCTGCTTGCGACTGAATGAAGTGTGCCTTCCTGAAAAATTAAGTGCAGCAACTTATTAGGGCAATTGAAAATGTTCCAATTAAACAGTAGGCTCTTTGTGATATAGCTAAGCTCCTCCTAGCGGTCAGTGAATCGCAGAGCCTTTGTTTGGCTGGTTGTGCAGCGTTGGATTGCGTACCCAGTCAAGCGCGTCGCGGGTATCTCCAGGTCTTCGCTCAGCGATGGACTGGTCTACAGGGTTGGTGGAACCTTTCCCTGTTGTGTGTCTTTGCACTATGAGCTTCTTGTGTGTCGGAAGTCTGCATTTTAGTTTGGGCTGTAACTATTGCATTACCCTAGAGATGGGGAGACATGGCATATGTGGAGGGACACAAGGCTTGTAGGTGTTGTTTGTTTATTTGCCACCCAGTGACTGCCCATGGCCATGCTGGTCCCTATGGCCATTTTCACGCAGTTCCTGTCCTTCCCGCCCAAAACACATCCTCCTGGGAACTCTTTGAGCTCCCTTTGCCATCCTTACCATAAAACGGTGCACATGAAGTGCCTGCCTGTGTTTTCTCAAAGCAGACTTCTGAGTGTTAATGACTTAATTGGAGCTGTAAAGACGCAACTGGTGCAATAAAAATGTCTTAACCAGGTCTGCCTTCAGCCACTCAATTTATAAGCACAATGCGTGTCCTTCACTGAAGTTTTGTTAAATAAAAGAATTGGCAAAACCAACAGTTTTGACTTGAGTATATTAGGCATTTGCCAGGCACTGCTATTAGATGCCCAGGTACTCCCACCATTTCGCACCTGCTGCCATCAAAGGGCAGTTAATACCACTACGGCACTGCCTGGCAAGTGCCTTTCCCATTCCTACACAAAAACCCAAACTGCCGGGTTTACCAATGCGTGTTTTACATTGCCTAACGGCCCACACACACAATAACGATGTGAGAAGAACAAACAAAAGAAAGCAAGTTCGGTACTAACTAGTACATTTAGTCAAACATGTATGAACATATCAACTGCCGCCCCCATTCGCATGTAGTCATGTCAGAGAGCAAGCACATTACAAAGTAAATGGTAACGTGCAGACACTGCTGATTCCTTGGGTGAGGGGGGACTATTGGTTCTTGCTGGCAAGAAAAGTGCAGTGCAGAGCAGAGCAGTGCAGTACAGTGCAGTGCAGCATTCGCCCAGTCCCTGCCCCTGGGGGGCAGTATCCGAGGCCACTATCAGCCGGGTTGGACTGGGACAGGACATCTTACTGCCTCTGGGGTGCCTTATTGGAAAGCCATGAGGAAACGGTGCGTGTTATTGTACCTTGGCCAGTCACATTGGTCACAAGCACCAACTGTGCACTCCAGGGAGTCATCGAGCTGCCCACATTGGCCCACAAAACGCTGGCCCGTTGAGCCAGCCGTGTGGCATTGCTTCATTGACTTAGATGAGCCAGCGGAAGCCAGGCCATCACCAGGCGGAAGAGGTGTTGCTAGGGGGGCTGGGGTGGGGGGTCGGGGGTCCGGAGGGGCAATAGCCCCGGGTCTTTTGGTTGTAGCCCCAGATAAAAGCTTAGGAGCTAAAACCAAAAGGCCAGCTAGGCCCGAGTCCCAACAGTCCTGGCTTTGGCCTAGCCCCGGACCTTTTCCAGACCTAGCAACACGCCGGTAGCAGGGACGCCATTTTGGCCCTGCAAAATCTGGTGCAGTGTATAAGGGTGGGGGACCCCAACGTGCCCTTTGCATGGGGCGGCATAAGACCTGGCGCCCGCTCTGCTGGCGTCATAGTAACAGGTACTGTACAGAACCTTTGCTTGGGTAAAGTTCCACCACAGGGAAGTTGCTGAAGGAGACACTTTGTTGGTTTCTGCTTTCTGCTCCCCGCCCGCGCAGGAAACAGAGAAATCGAACTTATTACAAAGCGCCTACGAGCAGAAACACATTCTCTGAATTGTGACAACCGCGGAGGGTGGGGAGAGGGGGCATTTCAAACCACCCAATTTGTGCATAGGTTTAGGGTGCTGCTTATCACAGCCACAGGCAGCACCGGTGCGCCGGCGCCTCAGGGACCGCAGAAAGGTTACTCTAATCAAAGCCAGCCGCGCGCCTCGCCAGCGTAGCCACCTCTTAGTCACACCAGCACTGCTCTGGCTGGCAGACACATTGTCAATTCTGCCATCCGTGCAGTAATTACACGCTCCCGCACACCGCGTCCTGGGGGCCTGGCGAGACTCTGAGCATTCATCTTAGTTAGGAGTTAGGTGGCGGGGCTGCGTTCAGACACGGGGATTCCTCGAGAGGCCGCGACCTGCTCCAGTAAGTAGCAGGCATCCTGCTTCCAAGGAGGTGGCCTTTGATTTGACATCGAGTGCACGGGGCAGGTGGGGAGGCTGAGCAGTCGCTCATCACTGCCTTGTACAGAAAAGGAACAGGGGCCGTCGCAAATCTCCGGCAAAGGCACTGAACTAAAATTGATATGATATGATATGGCATTTATAACGCGCCTGATGTACACAAGGGTGGAATGAGAACAACCCCCACTATTCTTGTACTGATGAGGGAAGGAGGCCATAGGCAGAAGTGGCGTGGCAGAGGAGGTGTGGCAGAGGCGGCGTGGCAGGGGAGACGTGGCAGAAGTGGCCGGGCAGAGGCGGCATGGCAGAAGTGGCATGACAGAGGAGGCGTGGCAGAAGTGGCATGGCAGAAGAGGCGTGGCAGAAGTGGCCTGGCAGAGGCAGCATGGCAGAAGTGGCATGGCAGAGGAGGTGTGGCAGAGGCGGCGTGGCAGGGGAGATGTGGCAGAAGTGGCCGGGCAGAGGCGGCATGGCAGAAGTGGCGTGGCAGAGGAGGTGTGGCAGAGGCGGCGTGGCAGGGGAGACGTGGCAGAAGTGGCCGGGCAGAGGCGGCATGGCAGAAGTGGCATGGCAGAGGAGGCGTGGCAGAAGTGGCATGGCAGAGGAGGCGTGGCAGAAATGGCGGGGCAGAGGCGGCAATAGAGGTGTGTGGTTTCTGGGAGGACTCTGACCTGCGGATACTCACTGCCCACACAAGGTGTTCATCTACTTTGCTAGCCTCCTCTAGAGTGACCAGACGTCCCGGTATGGTATTTTCGCTTGGCCCCGGCAACCCAAGAGTTTTGAGTTTTGAGTTTTGAGTGGTTAACAATATAGAAATCCCAAAATCGGGACTGGCACCACTCTCTCTGCTTACTTCTTATGCCCCATTTTCTCTATCATCCTCCCTGACATATCTCCTCCAATGAGAGTGCTGTGCCTGAACCAATCCCCCCCCCACCCCATATGTTGCTTGGGAAAAGGCCACAAACATAAAAGTAGGGCTACAGTTTTAATGCAGTCCTATTTGTGTTTAGTCCATCTTTTGTGTTTATGTCAGGTACAACTGTAGTCCCACTTCTATGTCTATCACCATTCTGTTTTTCCTAATTTTGGAACTCTGGTCAACCTAGCCTCCTCCTTCCATCCCGTGGAATATACGTCTGTGAGAATGCAAAGATGACTGGTTCGTCCCTTCAAAAATCAATTAAATGTTCAATACTCCACTTATTAAACTAGAGCGAATTCCCTGCAAACCTGATGATTACAGCTACCAGAAGTCCTTGCAGCAGAATCAACACTGATTGACAACACCTGCACTGGCTGTGAGCTGCAAGTGACGACTTCCTTCATGATGATGTGATGAGCACTGAAACCGGTAGCAGGAGAACACCAGTGGCTAAGTAGGTGAATTGTGCAGTGAACCGGAGTGCGCCCTTTTCCTTCCTGTACTGTTTATATAACCAGATATGTACACCTCAGATACTCAAATAGTGACACCTTTCGTCCAAGACATGCATCCTCCCACTCTCCACCAGTAAACCACCTATATACTACAAAGCACACACTTGAAAAAAGCCAAGGCTTTGCCAATGCAAATTGTTCGTAACAGCAAACATTTAAAAAAGCATACATTCTTGCTGTGATATTAAACTTTTTTATAAGATGCAAACATGCCAACATTATCCATCCAATTCAGGAGATCAGTCCTGATTTTAAATTTACATTCTACGACTTTGCAAATCCTGCACTACAAGTCCCAGAATGAGGGTGACCAGATTTTATCAAAACAAAAAAATGAGATGAGCCACCGACATGGAAGTTGGACTACCGTACAGATGACAAACACAAACGAAGGACTAAAATACAAACAGGACTCCAATTAAACCATAGTCCTACTTCTATGTTGGTGGCCTGTTCCGGCGCAATGTACGGGGTGTATTTCAGACACATCACTCTCATTGAAGAGAGACCGTGGAAGACGGGGGAGGCTAAGGGGCAGAGCAGAGAGAACAACGCCCGGCCCGATTTCAGGAATCCCAGGATGGGGTTTTAAAACTTAAAAAACTCTCAGGACACCAGGACCAAGGGGCAAATACCCAGAATGTCCTGGCAAAACTGAGACGGTTGGTCTCCCTACCCAGAAAGCAAACTTAAAATCCAGGACTGCACTAGTGTCTCCCAAATGGACTGTATAAAGATGGCTCCTGGAGTTCACGGTAATTCTAGTCTTACCGCGAGGGACATGGCTCCAGGCTTTTCCCTCTATTGTGTTTTTTATGGTGCACAAAACCTTTCCCATTGAATCAAAAGGTAAAAAAGAATATTCATTTGTTTTTGTTCCTCATTATTTTCTTAAAGAAATACAAGCCATGAAACAAAGGCAGAAACAAACGTCACATAGTAACACCAGTGCTCCTTATATTAGGATAATAAAGAAAGGAAGGTGCTAATGAATTCTTCTGGAGCAAAGCATCTACACCTCAGAACAATAGACACAATGTTATGATGTGCTCGCACCTGGGTGAAGCAGCTGTGTTCCAATGGAACTCTCCAGGGGAACACAGCTGCACAATCCGGAAAAGAATGTTTGATGGTGACTAAGGCAGTAGCTCATATTGCTGGGGGTTTGCTGTAAGGACTCTCTCAATAAAGTGATGTCCTCTCGCTGATGGTGTGGGAAGATTCTGTCTTTTCACATACTATTTGTGTTTTTATACTAAGCTCATGTTGCTGTAGCACACCAGTCTCACATCCCCACTCATACAATCCCATCCTACAATTCTGGGCAAAGAGTACACAGTGTGATTTTCAGAACCCGAAATGTATATAAAAATTAAGTAATTTCAACTAGGGTGGTCTCCAGCTTTATGCTGGAAATCACTACAATGACATTGATACAAAAACCAAGAAGTCAACAAAATGAATTTACCTGCATATATGAATCTCAATATTACCTGTCCACACAAGCATTCGTTTTCATTCTTTGGACATATTGTACTCTAAAACTGTTAAGCATGTTTAATACTCCTTCTACAAATTCTTTCCTCTCAGAAATGCAATTTTACTTCAATGCTAACATTTCCGCTTTTCGGCCATTGTATGTATAATTACGTGGACACATTTCAAACCACTTTTCAGAATACTAGTTTTTCTCCAGTATCAAGAAGTATGGTATCGGAGAAAGGTACATGAACAAATAATATTCAAACTATATACACATTCAATTCGACTCCCCTATGCAGGTGTGTGGTAGTGAATATATAGGCTATGTGAAAAATACTTAAATGCAGACAATGATCAACATGCATTTGTCTCCGATAGGTTTGAATTCGAAGTAATGCTCTCAGGGGTCTGTTTACTCTGTTATGAATACATGTATGTACAATTGTCTTAGAATATCAGTGTTACTTAGAATACTGCTGTATATGCAGCTTAGAATTCAGGTTTATACATGTGTACTGTTTTCAAGCTATTTGTGTGCAACTGTCAATCTATGGATGCATGCACAACTTTTAGTGTGTCAGCATGTAGTTTTCAGCCTGCATGTGCTCTTGGGCTAGAGGTGTAAACTTCTCCAGGAATATGTACAAAGTCAACGCCCCTGCCCTCCCAAATTACGCATGAGTCTAGTTGTGCATTTAA
Organism: Ambystoma mexicanum; assembly: GCF_040938575.1. NCBI lineage: Eukaryota > Metazoa > Chordata > Amphibia > Caudata > Ambystomatidae > Ambystoma > Ambystoma mexicanum. Next base: position 54,593,993 of record NC_090932.1, read on the forward strand.
ATATAAGGCACTGCAAGGGTTGAACACTTTGCACAATTCTCATTGATAGAACTAATTCCTTATACTAATTATTGTTGTGCAAACATCTGACTTATGACTCTGGCTTCCCCCGGGTACATTAATGGATGATATCACCGTAGGCATAGTATTTTGCAATGACGCTATAGCCCCAAATGACTCTAGACTGACTCAAGCCACTCATTATATTTAAAATATTACTTAATTTCACAAAGGCAGTTATACATTAAAGTGGCACCATACATTTTGTTTCCCAATACAAAATACATTGGGCTTTAAAATAGATATTCACAGCATGCCTCATGTAACTGGGAGGACACAGGTCATTTAAAATATCAGTACCCGTGCTCCTGTTCTCAAATTGAATTCCCCAGAATTCCCTGCCCTTTCTCTTCCCACACTTACCCTGGTTAAGGTCTACGAACAGTTTGGGATTGATTGGAGTTTAATTTACCGATCAAAATGCTGCTTCTGATTTTGGTGAAACAGCTGGGGGTTCAGTCAGCCAGGAATCATTACTTCAGCAAACCCTCTTTTCAGGGGGCTATCTGTGCACCCTTTTCTAAACAGAGACAGGTCATCCTTCTCTCAATTAATTGGCCTCCAATCTGCTGTGTGTCAGTCCTTCAAATATCAGCTCTGTTCTCCCACCTCCAGTTCGTTCCTCAATGTTCATCTCCCCATATTCCATAATCATAATAATAATTCTTTATGTCCTGTGTGTATGCAATTATACATATTTTTGATTAGTACCCCGCCCTGTGACTAGGTTTGGTTTTCTTAGTCCCATAACACACAGAAAGATGGGTGTCAATACATCTCCTATTGAAGAAATGTCCCTTTTGTTTTTGTACCTTAATCTTTGATTAAAATGTGATATTTTAAAAAAACAATATTACTGTAATCTAGATGTCAGTGCACATCATTAGACACTTGAATGATCACACTGTAATCACATTTAGAGAAGCTATGTTCTTTGCCATTTTTTAACTATTCTTAAAATGACACACTATATATATATATATATATATACACAATTGTTTTTTTTTGTTTTACATAATTTGGTTGATATTGCTCCTAGCTACAAAAAGAAACATTTCTCTGTTGATCCAAGCTGACATCATTACACAGCAATTATTTTAATGATATTAAACATTTGTTTTAAAATTTAACTCATGTTACTTTCATGTCATTTTTCTAGCATGGAGTTGCTGACTCTTTCCTGCAGGTAGCAGTGGTGGTGCAGCCCCTACGTACTCCTTTTTCAGGCTATCAATGTGGATTACGGCAGAAGCTGTATAGAATTCAAGAACCTTTCCCTTGACCTGGCCTAATGTGGTTTTATGGTATGCCTGGACTTTGATAAATTATGACAAGCCCTTTGAAACAGAGAGCCCAAATCCTTTAGTGAGATCTGGCAGTGGGTGTATTTGTATACTCTTAAGAATTGGCTCGAACAGACCACCAAGGCTTTTGTATGTGCTCTTGATGTTTTTTTATTGAGAATTCCTGATCTGGGTTAGACCTCTGAAATTGAATATTCGAAGAGTTTGAATTTCCCCTGTAAGCAGTTTCAAACTCCATCCTCCAATCACAAGACTCAGAAAGGTAATTTTCAATCTCAAATACAAGGATCCTGAGCGAGATATGTGTATAGTAGAACAACATTGAACTTTTATGCTAGTTCCAGTATTACTCTACATCTTACCTTATTTTGGATAAAATTAAACATCTGCAAATCGAGTCTCTGAAAATATATACAGTGATACTTTACAGAAGTCTGCAATAAGCCTTGTATTTTGTCATTTTGTACCCTCAATTACCTAGTTAAGATTGTCATTTAATGCAAGTCACACTTAAATTGCAAATGAATATATCTACTCATGATATCTGAATTATCAGGACATGTTAAGAAATTCAGTTCTGTTTAAGTTTCAGAGATATGAAAATTAGAGTTTTGGGACTGAGGCCGGGTTCTTATATGGATAACATATCAAAAGTGCTTGGGCCTTAGAACAACACTCACGTGATTCCAATGTAAATTCGGTGGCCTGATGTTTTACTTGTCTTTAGTATTTACAATAAACTGTATAAAAATGGACTTCGGAATGGTTGCATGCTGATAAAGTTCTGTTGTTTTGTTAAACAAAATGTCTCAGGTGCATCCCCATAAACATGGCAGAATCCAAAATGTGCAATCCAACAAGTAGCTCTTTTTAACAAAGCTTCTATCTTTCTGTTTTGGAGAAGTTTAATGTCATCAGTGTATTTTAGGTTATCATTATTTACTCTAAAGTTCTTGACAGGTAACAGAACAACAAGGTGCTCATAACCCACATGATTTCCTCAAGTTTACACAATTATAGAAGGAAGTACCTCAGTATAAGGTTGACTCACCCACTGAGCTACTGTCAGCCTTCTTTGGTGCCTATAAAGTGTTGGATGGACATGTTTAGGGGAATGGGAAGTAGCTACCCTACTAAGGGCCATATGTAACCTCTGCAAGAGAATAATAGCAGGTTTGACATCTTCTGACACTGAATTTGAGGGAGATCCATCCAAGGCAGGAACACATTGGCAGGTTCCCTTAGATAATATAATGGCCACTTTGAAAAAAAGACTTTCATGTGTGTTCCTTCTTTACCATGTATTGCCAAATTCCCTTGCGAAAAGATCACAGCCCATCAAAATTCGCAGAAATGTTGAAGGAATGCACATATTTCAGTGAGGATGACCACAGTGAAATGAGGATGGCTGTTTGGTCAGTGTTACCGCCCACTATTACTAAACAAGCAGAACTGAGGAGCAATGTGGAGATTAACATACTTACTGATGATGGGTGGAAACACATTCTTATTATAGGACACAATATGGGGTCTGATGAGGAAAAGGTTCCCTTGGAGAGAATGAAAGGAGTGGGCGATGGATGGATGAGGAGGGTGAAAGATAGTGGGTTCCTGGGATCAACCCTTATGCAAAACATTGGATACGACTCAGACAGGTATACAGAATACTTGAGCATGGCAAGAGGTTGTGGGAGAGGGGGTAGAGGTGGGATGCAAAGAAGACAGTGTGGAAGTATTATAGTATGTTATGTTACGTAATGATATTGGGCATTTGTATAGCTCCTTTTACCATTGGTATGATTCCAAAGCGCTGTGGGTTAAACGCCCCCAAGGACCACAGTCCAGGTCAGTGGAGAGAGTAATGTAGTAAAACGTGCTTGGGTGCACTTGGTATGTGTGCAGCTAGTGTGGAATAAGTGGTTGTAGCTGCATACTAGTGCTAGTTGTGGTCTGGTGGTTGTGTGAGATCAGTAGAATGTGTGCTGCAAGACCCATGCACTTGGGTATCTGCATTCTGGCAGTGCTGGAGTTTGTGAATGAGATTATGTGTGCAGCTAGGGCCATTTTGAGGGGTATAGCTGTGTTCTAAAGACTGTTGAGGCGATCGTGGAGGTGTATAACTGTGCAGCTAGGCCAATTTATCGAGGGGTATAGCTGCATTCTGTTGTTTGTTGGTGCAGAAGAAAGAGTTAGCATAGTGGTGTGTTTGAGTGTCTGTGTGTTTTCCAGGGGGACCCCTTTTCCCTGTTGAGCTTCCAGTGCATTTAGGCGGGGTGGTATCTCCCTATTTTGTCTTGAGATGTTAGGCTAAAGTCTTCTCTGAGTCTTGTTGGGTCGAATTGCTTTGGCGAAGACTGCCATGTGGTGACAGGCAAATGTTTCCCAACTCAAGTCATTATCGTGTATGTGCTAGAGACATCCTTGCATGGTAGTTCTGCTAAATAGATTCCCTGATGGGTATTTCTGCTAAATACATTCTCAGATAGTTGGGTTTAGAAAAGAATAAGTGCTAGATGGCCCTCAGTAGACTGGGTGAGGGTGGTCAGAGAGTTGGTTGGGGAAATAGAGCAGTTTTGCCGCATATCAAGATCTTCGCTTGCCCTGGGTTCAGAAGGAAATGGTTTGTCGTCATCCATCGGTCAATATCAGTGAGACATGCTGCTAGATCAGGGCGAGGGTAGGTGGTCAATTTAGGAATTCTCACAATGATTTGTGTGTCATTCCCATAGTTATAGCAGGTGAGCTTGTGTGAGCAGATGATTCACAGTTTTGAAGGATTCATGGAAGTTGCCGGAGGTGAGGGAGTCATTAAGAATGGACCTTGCCAGTTCTCCTGTACAAGTGGAGGTGAAGATTTCTTTGAGGAGAGGGACGGGACAAGGGTCGAGAGGGGAGCCAGAGGGTCAGCTGTCGGAGAGTAGTTGGAGGAACTTATCTCTCGAGATAGGGTTGAAAGAGCAGAACAAAGGGTTCTCTGGGTAGGAGGGTTGGTTCTTGGAGAGCGGGTGTTGGGCAGGCAGACAGGATGGAGGGTTTGGCATTGAGGGTCGTCGTCCTCTCTAGGGCTGTTTTGTGGAAATGTTCAGAGAGGGAGTTGCAAAGCGTTTGTTACGAGGCAGTCGGGGCTTTGGTGCAGGAAGGGTGTAAGAATTCTGTGAAGATCCTTTATAGCTCTTTGCTGCTGTTATGGCTACTCAAGATACTTTTATTATAATAGGTTTTTTTGGCATTTCAGATCTCTGATTTGTAGTTTTGGTGATGGTGGGCAAGTACTGATTTGCTTTGCAGGGTTCTGGAGGCTTGCCATTTGCGAACAAGGGAGCGGTTATAGGTTTTGAGAGTCTTGAGGTGAGGGGTGAACCATTTGGGGATAGGTTCTGTGTGGGAGGGGGTTAGGGGAAGGCGTGCATCATTTAGCCAGTGGTCAAAGAACTCTTCGGGTAAGGGTCTTGCTGTGGCTGTGAGCGAGGGCTGGTTGTGTAGCAATGTCTTGGCCAGGTCTGGTGGAACCTTGACCTTGTTCTAGCACTTGAACTGAGATTTAGGAATAGTAGCTGCCATGGGGGGTGGCACCTTTGCGAGGAGAGGGAAAGGTATGGCAGAGTGATCAGTCCAGATGAGGGGCTTGGGAGTGGATGTGGAGATGTGGTCATAGGAGCTGAAGATTGCATCAAGTGTATGGTCAGCTGAGTGTGTGGGTCCTGTGATATGCTAGGTGAGGTTGAGCGCCCCTAGGCTGTTGACTAGGGGCAGGGTCATGGAGTTGTTTGGCATGTCGAACCAGATTTTGAAGACCCCCAGTATGGTGAGTGCAGGGTGGGTAATTATTGTGGCTGCTAGTCGCATATTCTAGTGGCGAAATTTCTGTCATATCCGGGTGGTCAGTAGATGAGTAGGAAGCTGTGGAGAGAGTAGGCAGGAGAGAGAGTTTGACTGGAAGGGATTTGCAGCTAGCTGTGTTGGGTTGTGTTTCTGTGGAGGTGATATAGATGTGAGGTTTGTGGAGGATGGTTAATCCCCCTCCTATAGAGGGTCTGTTGCGGGAAATGAATGCGTAGTCAGGTGGGAATGCTTTGTGAGCTATTGGTTTGAGATTGTCCGAGGCGCAGGTGTTTTGCACAAGGGAGGTGAGCATAGCACCAGAGGTGGTGGAGGGGGTAGGTCTGGAGAGCAGGGAGGTTGGGCGTTTGCTGTCACAGTACCATCAGGATTTCTCAGATTTGGAGTTGGAGATGGTGTGGGACTGGTCGTAAATGTGAGTGAGGGAGGGTGTGAGGTTGGAGGGTGTGGAAGGTGATATGGGGCATATGGGCTGAAAGGGGGCTCCCCTTGCATTAGAGGTAGATGGTGAGTGATGTGAGGTGGTGCCTGGGGTTCTGGTTGTGGGGGCAAGTGGCAGGAGCGGGGCAAAAGAGGTGCAAGGTATGTTCTGGAAGGTAGGCGCCATGATTGTGTTGATAGTAGGGCAGTGTTTTTGGGAGCACAGAGGACTCCTCTGGTTTGGTAGTTGGACGCTGGGTGGTGGGAGGCTGTGGGTCAGAAAAAAAGCCTCCTGCCTGTGAGGGCGAGTTGGGAAGGTGGGAGGGTGGGAGGGGATGTATTGCTGAGAGCAGTGCAAGGTTCAGATGATTCTGGATGCGCCAGAGTTCCCCTCTGGTCTCAGAGTTTGAAGGTGGGTACTGGGAGGTTGTGGGAGGTTGTGAATTATCTGGAAAGTTGGGTGGGAGGTAAGGATTGTCGATGATTGCAGAGTCTGTGGAGGTAGAAGTGGCTAGGGAGTGGGTGGGTCTTGGTGGCCCTGAGAGCTCCTCTGGTCTGAGAGTTAGGGTGTGTGGTGTGTGGCAGTGGCATTGGGTTGGTGTGTGTGTAGGTTTCAAATGGAAAGGATGGTGTTGAGAAGGTCTTGCAGCATGTAAGGTGGGTTGAAGAAGGAGGGTGGAAGGGTGTAGAGCAGAAGAGGTGTATTCCAAAGTGCCTGGGAGCTCCTCTTGTATGTGAGTGGGGATGTGTGGTGAGTGGCAGTGTGCAGGGAGTGGCAGTGTGTGTGTGTGATTCTGGGTGAGTGTGGTACTGGGTTCAAGAATGAAGTTGCAAGGGTGAAGGGTGTAGGGCAGAATGGGTGTATTCTGGAGTGCCTGAGAGCTCCTTGTGTATGTGTGTGGGGAGGTGAGTGTCAGTGTGTGTGAGTGATTCTGGGTGGGTGTGGTAATGAGTTAAAGAATGAGGGTGCAAGGGTGAAGGAAGCAGGGTGGAAGGGGTGTATTCCGGAGTGCCTGAGTGCCCCTTTAGTATGTGAGTAGGGAGGTGTGTGGTGAGTGGCATTGTGTGATTCTCGGTGTGGACTTGAAAATGATGTGAGAGATGGTGATCTTGATGGTTGGTGTGTCTGGCTCAAGTGTGTGTTGGTCACCATAGACGTGTTAAGGTCTGGCACGAAGGTGGGTAGGTTGGATGGGGCTTGGAGCATCAGAGGGTGGGAGCTACCATAATTTGGAGCGGCTAGATGTGAGGGAGCCTGATTAGTGTGTCGAGATGCCTAGATCTGAGGCACCTAGATTTGAAACACAGCAGTCATTGAGAAAAGGCTCAGACCTGGCGTACCTAGATATGGAGAACACTTCTGAACCTGGGATTTAACAGTGCATGCAGCGACAGCTGGGTCTCAAACACAACAGTTGGTGATAAAATGCTCACATTTTGGTTATCTAGATAAAAGGAGAGACTCCTAAAGTTGGGACTCAACAATACATCCAGTGAGTCCTAGGTTTGAAATACAACAGTCAGTGATAGAGTGTCCCAATTTGGGGTACCTAGATAACAGGAGAAGTTCCTAAAATGGGACTCAACTGTAAAGGCAGTGACAACTAGGTTGGAAACACAACAGTCAGTGATAAAGCGGTCACAATTTGGGGCACCTACATAATGGAGAAAACTGCTGGAAATGTGGGATTCAACAATAAATGTGGCGGCACGTAGGTTAGGTACTAATTAGCAAATTAACAAGCAGCTTCATTTGAGACTATTGGGCAGCTGGAGAGGATGCCTACATTTGAGAGTTAGCAGTCAACAGAGATACATCTTACCTTACCCTATAGCAGTGATAGAAAAACATGTAACTTAGGTGGGTGTGCTTAGGGTTATAAAAGTAGTAGGGCTTTTCTGGAATACAGTGATTGCTCTACTCCCCACAGAGACCACCCTTACCTCAGTTAGTTGCTGCTGTTTGACAGCTGGCTCCACAGGCGAAAATGGGCCAATATGGTCTGGAGCTGCATCTTCTGGAGCTGCCCTTTGCATTGGGGCCCTTGCCGGGGGGCTGCAAGGGCAGTGGGCTGCCTTGGTAGGATGTGTGATGTGGGGGTTATGGGCCAATCAGAGGAGTGGAGGGCTGGGAGGCAGTAGTCATACATGGAAAACACAGAAGTGGGTTGGGGGAGGCACAAAGGGATCACAGAGAAAGTAAACACCAAATGCACAAATACTTGAAACAAGTAAAGGAACATTGGACAAGGGGGCCAACCGCCTAATAGACAAGCAAACTGGACCGAAACTGTATCAGCACTCCTTGGGTGAGATCCACACATGGGAACGTTTTGAGACCAATAGGAGGAGATTAGACAATTGGTGGAGATAGTGCAAATACTCAGAAAACAGGTGAAGGAGCCCCAGGTGGGGCTTGTAGCTGGGACAACCAACAGTACTGCCCCCTCACCAGAAGAATCCATGAAATTTTATTAGGGCATGGACAAGCCAGATGCAACTGTTCTCCCCCCCCCACCCACTCAAATGGGATCAATGGGGCAGGGCACTAGTAGAGGAGAATTATCAGCTGTGTAGTCACTTATCAGGGGACCATACTTGTAAATAGTGGGGAGGCTAGTACAACAACCATGGCCTCTTTCTGGAGGCTCCCCCGGTTAAGAGGCTCTAAATTCAGGGGCTTGGAGGACCCCTATCAGCTTTAAGGTTAAGAATATTTGTATAAAGACACCGTTGATCGATGTAATGATACATCCAAGTGCATGTAGAGGGTTAGAAGACATTACGGGTATTGGTGTCATGAGAAAGTACTCGATGTGTTTGGATGTCAGCAACATTGCTCTGCATTGTGATGTTGAGGTGTCACCAAAGCCCAAGTAGCCCCCCCAAACAATCATTGTAATTGATGTAATCGCGACCATCGAAAGCATTACCACACACCCTCTACTCGGTCCAGTTGATGTCCAAGTTTTCAAAAATAAATACCCTTCAGCATGGTCGACTCTGAAACCTGAGTTTGGACAAACAGACAACAGGATCAATCTTTGACTAAAGAGTGTCCACGGCCCTGTCAAGTCATATGGTCCATTTGGAAAATTGTCAACGAATTAAAAAAAAATTCCACTGTCTAAAGAGTACAGAAATCTGTCTCATTTGTGTCACCAGTATGGGCAGTCAAAAACCTCAAGAGGGACGGAAGGCGATGGGATGAGTATTAATTTCAGAATGATGAACAATCACTTACAGCCAATGGTCCCATTGGTAGCTTTGTTCCCTGGAATGAGGGCCAAGGTCAAACCGTGCATGACCATTCCACTGTACTTGACATTGCTTATGGGTTCTTCTCAAGGCTCCTCCACCCTGAGTTCCAAACCCTAACCGCCTTCCACCTGGAAGGTCAAGTTTTGTATGGAAAGTGTTGCCTCAGTGTTTGCAGGGCAGGACTGCTATATTGCACAGGACAATGCAAAGATTATCAGCTGACGGTAATTGTGCAAACTATTTTGTACAATGTGCCAATAACACTTTGATCTGTAGTGAAAAGCAGCAGGACCCTGATGTCAAAATGCACGACGTAATAGAAGCACCCCAAAAGGGAGGCTTACAAATAAACACATTTAGGTGACAGTGGGACGAGCCACATGTCACCTTGTTAAGAGTGTATGTGGCACAAGGAGCAAAGTAAATATGCAAGGACCAATTGCAACTGATCAACCCACTGATCACAAGAGCTTTAAAGTGTACCAGGCATGTTTGGCTTTTCACGCTGTTTCACACCACACTTTGCCTCACACCTCAAAACCTCTGAAAGATCTCCTCAGGGCCGGTACATTTAATTGGGCACTTAAACACACTCAGGCAATCCAACAGCATTGATAACTGGTGTCAGAAGCTACCTTTTAAGTGAGCCCCAAATCTGATTGGTCTTGTTATATCTGGCCCCTGGTAACAGAGAACACAATGACAGCCCTACAAACGCAGGTACATGGAGGCAAACAGCACATATTGCATGACATTTCAATTATTATTAAACATGACTGGACTCCATATGTGAATGCACTATCAAATTCTGATACCTCACAGGCCCATCAAAGTAGTATTATACCCCAAGACGCAGACAATTGCAAAGTGGGTTTCCCTCCTACCATTAACATACAGGTGGACAACTTCTTAACATGAAACACTCCCTTCCAAGGCACTGTAGTCACTGAACCCTATGAATGTAACATCCAGCTTCACAGACCTCTACATGATGTACCCACAGACACCCATGTCTCTTATTCTGATGGAAGCTCACAAACCCCAATAGGCAGGGTAATGGCATAAGCGGCAGTGGTATGGCAGAAGGATGGAGAGTTGAAGGAAGACACACTGTTCTGGCCAGGATGGAGTGTGCCATTCAGTGAGCTGATGGCATTATGGCTCCTATCCAGAAGCCTGCCAGCAGGATCCCCCACCCCCTGCCCAGGTGGTAGTTATGGACTCCGAGTCCTCTTCTAGCCCTTTACAGCGGTAACGATGGCTCCTCTGGGCACTTCATTGACATCTGGGACACGATTGACCAGGCAGCACCCGCACATAATCACACATGGACTGTGAAGGTGAAGACACATACCAAGAAATACCTCTAGAAAGAGGTCAACGTTGATGACCTTCATGAGGACCATCAATACAAGCATCTTGAGGGCCGGATCACCCACATCTATTTTTGGCAGTGCTATTTTCTTTTGGTTGGTGGTAAATGGGAGCGGTGGACATCTTGAATTGCATCACCTAGCATGCATGCTTTGCTGCTTTTATTCTGCACCGATTGTTGCACAGGTTATTTCATCTGATATATGCAAAAGCCTCCATTCTCCCCAGCACTTGGTCACAGGTGGCAAAAGAGTTTCCACTGCAGACTGGGACCCTGGCCTGTGACTTTCTTTCCCTTCCCTTCTTAAAGATTCAAAGAAAAAAGGGAGGAAGTAAAGGAAGTGTTGGGGTGGTTAGGAAGGGTCCCCATGATCACAAAGGGTTTTTGTTGCGCGCGCCCTATTGACGACAGGCAGGGGGGGGCAGATAGGGCACAAGGTTGCAATTTTATATACATCAAGTGTAGGTAATTATGGATGGGAGATGTTACTTTAGTATTACTGCTGGTCTAGAAATTGACACATATTAACTTGCATGCGCACAGTAAGATGAAATCTCAAACCCCTCAAATGTAAAAACATACCTGCACAATAATACAAATATATGTGAATTCATGAATCTCACAAATTATTCCCAAACACTGTAGCTGGGCCCCTTTTGCAAAATGGCCTTTGACTTTTAAATTAACTTTGCCAGGTTCTCAGAAGGCAGAGGGCAAGTGAATGAGTAACTTTGCAACCTTTGCGTTTAGCAGCTGCACGATTAACTTTAGGTAGCAGGGACAGTCTGGTTTTCTGGGGTTTGGGGGGTTGAAAGAAGAAAGAAAGTGGCGACTAGTAAAAAGGTCAGTGGGCTAAAACGTGGCCGTAGATCCTCTCGAGTGGGCACCTTCCCAGAGAACAGGTTATTTGGGCATGTTCCTTCTTTGCAGAGGTACTCCCTGACAAATTAAGTAAAAAGGTCAGCTTGCAAACAGGGCGAAGGTTTATGATTTAATAGTTTTGCAAGGGAACACATGTAATCTCACTCATTGCAGTGAAGTCAAGTAGAGAGGGATTACCATTTGCTTAGGCCCGCAATAAAGCTGAGACCCGAGGATAGGGAGTCCGGCCGGACAATTGTTTTTACAGGTTGAAACTAGAGGCTGTATATGCCCGAGTGGTGGTCGCATAAATTAGTATGTCTTAAAAGTAGCCAGGAGTCTTAGGCAGATGAGATAGGAAATCAGTAGTTCAAAGAAAAACCTGTTTATTCAAGTGCTCCTCATATTGCTAAAATATTGAAGCGGACCAACCATGTGCAAACACACTTAAGGTTAAAGGCCCTTAGTCAGTTATTGCTAGTAATAAAGTATGATTAGGGAAGGAAGGAAGGAAGGAAGGAAGGAAGGAAGGAGGGAGGGAGGGAGAGAGGGAGGGAGGGGGGAAGGAAGGAAGGAAGGAAGGCAGGAAGGAAGGAAGGAAAGAAAGAAAGGAGGGAGAGAGGGAGGGGGGAAGGAAGGAAGGAAGGAAGGGAGGAAGGAAGGAAGGAAGGGAGGGAGGGAGGGAGGGAGGAAGGAAGGAAGGAAGGAAGGAAGGAAGGAAGGAAGGAAGGAAGGAAGGAAGGAAGGAAGGAAGGAAGGAAGGAAGGAAGGAAGGAAGGAAGGAAGGAAGGAAGGAAGGAAGGAAGGAAGGAAGGAAGGAAGGAAGGAAGGAAGGAAAAAAAACAATGATGCATAGAAGGGAAATTATATGAAGATGGAAAGGAAGGAACTGGGGCGCAGGCTTGGGTACGTTTTTTGTGTAAATTACAACACAATGCCATTAAATGGGTAAGTGCCTTACACCAACATTTGTTAAAACATGAGCAAAACAAGGGCACTTAATTGCAGTACAGAACTAGCGCTGCATTGCGAGCAGACGCTGAATGTGACCCGGAAATGTTCTAATCCAATGATACGCCCCCGCTTCGTGAAATCTGAGTAGCACATCTTGGGTTCTGATACAACGTATCATTTACAAACCAGCAAGACTGTGTCACTCCGCCAGCACTACATGCAAATCACATCATGCGGGTAGCGCCTGGAGGCAATTGCTCTCATTAAAGTGTTTGCTAACTCGCAGCAGTGCATGCCTCCCTCCGCACCGAGGCTGCTCAGAGGAGGGTATACATGCCCCGGGGTGCAGTGGGCATCCTGGCACTCTTTATCCAGACTGATAGATGCAGGGAGCAAAACATAACAGCTATGCGCCAGCAGTGAGCTCTGCCAGCCTTCTTCCCTCCCAGGCACGGACGCGCGTAAATGTAACGCGCTGTGTCCCCGCGGAGGGCGGTCCATCTACCACCCACTGACCCAAATGAAGGACTTTGATTTCCCGCGTTTAATTGACGATGCATATGTTAGTAGGTCAGGAGTATGCAAAAGCCTTCTCGCCATTTGCCAGTGGGTTCTGCTAATGACGCCTAAAAGAAATCAATGTTTAATTAAGGTGCTCAGCGCAGGCATTCCACAAACCCTATTAAAATCTATCCCCAAAAAAGTTTGCCCAAAGCAAACGGAGCCTGTCTATATTGTTTGGACATTTTACTCGGCGCCTACCGCACATATTGGGGGTCTTATCACCTTTAGAAAGGGGGATAGGGGTAACGGGGAAGGGGGCAATAAAGGTCAACAGGTGATATGACAGGTTAGGTTATTGAGGTTTTTAAGCACGGACTCGGGGATCGAACCTGTGTTACTCTGTGTGGTCTTGTTTCCAAGGTGAGCACGTTGCCCCTGAGCTATCCTCTCGGTTAAATTAAAAGACTGTTTTAGCCGCCTGTTTGCATTCATTAAAAGGCGACATTATGCAAGTACAGAGCAGGTTTACGACAAGAGGTTTTCAGCAAGTGATTATACACTCTAGGAAGGTAACATATTAAACAGCTGCAATACGGCCCTAAACAACTCCCAAAGTAGTTTGGTCCAACAAGTGGGTTGCTCTTTGTTTTTTTTTGGCAACACGTTATCATAATTTGCTGCTTTACATCAATTCGTGAAAAGACACAAACAAAAAATGAAGTCTGCCATCAGCCCCACTCCTACACTGCATAGGGCACTGTCAAGGTCCAACCCACACTGTCCTGATTGCACCTGGTCCAAGTGTACATATCACACCCGCAACAAGACTGATCCCCGGTCCTCCCTAAAGTGCTTAGTCAATGCTTCAAACACATAAGTCATACCAATGGGCCATCTAACCCTTCTTCACCAATGAAACCGTCATGCGTCATCTAGCGCTTCAGGGCAGATATCCACCCTCTTCTAGGAGCTGTTTTAAGTGTTGGTGCAATCTAATTGACTGGCAATGTAATCCGGTTTCAGACAACACATCTCTGAAGGTTGGGGTGACCTTGTGGTTTCTGGTGGGGGGTGGTTATGGCAGAGTCTGGTGTGAAAGCTGTGATGTTGATGAGTGCCGTGTGGACACGCCCGTGTCCCGGTCATTGGTATGTGTCTATGCACACTGTGGCATTGACATTGCAGTATGTGTGCAATCAGGAGGGAACAAGTAATAATGAATGAGATGGCAGTGCCGGGAGACTGGGAGCCTGCCTGTATGTGATGGAGCCAACGGCTTAGCAGTGCGTGCAGTGAGTTCTCAGCTGCTCCCGCCAAAGATTCCTGTGGTTTGAGTGCTGCTTGCAGGCATGCATCTGCTGTGTGTTTTGTGGTCTGGGTCTGTACATATAGTTTAAAGTTACCAGTAGATTGAAAAGTGTGTTGATCATTTGGCGAATGGGGAAGTGGTTAGACGCTCCTGAGGAGTCCTACTATTGAAGTGATAGGGCGAGACTGAAGCGGTAGAGCTTGTCGAGCTGTTACCCATCGAGATGAGGTGCTGTTGCTGTTCTGAAATTTAGTTTATGATGATTGTGGGGTACCTTTGAGGTTTTATGTCTGATGGGGAGGGGAAGTTGGGGAAGCTGACCTGATAGGGTTCCAATCTCCAAGGTGTTCCTGATTTAAGGCGAATTGCACATGTCATGTCCGCGAGGCTGGCCCCAATGGGTCAGTCTATTTCCTCCTTGGACGGATGCTTTTTATCTGTCTTTGTTCCAGATTTGGAAGGTTCCATGTGTTAATTCCGCCGCAAAAATATTGTGATGCTAAAATACAGCCATATTATTGCAGCAAAATTCACTCATGGACCCTGCGGGGGACACCCCCGCAACATCCGCATCATTTTTTAATGTGCAGGGGACCCCCCCCCCCGCAACCCCTGCTCCCACATAATATACCCAACAAAAATATTGCCTATGGCGAAGCAAGCGGCCATATCTAAAGCAATATTTTTGTTGAGGATATTAAGTAGTGATACCATTTGGAGTGGTCCATCCCCTGGGAGTTGCAGGACCACACTTGTTCATCTGTGTGGTATTGGTGGGCCTTTGGGCCCCAGACAGAGGTGGTTAGAGGTTGAAAGTGATGCCTGGTTTGGTCTTTAGAGGGTGTCCTGCTAGTTTGTCTGTTGCACTCTAGTGAACAGTCAGGTTTTGAGAGATGTTCTGAAGACTAGATGGTTGTCCTCTCTACAGAGCTGCCGGGGCATTTGAATGAAGGCAATGAAATTACCAATCTCACCACTTACTAGTAATGAGGTGCTGGGCTTATGAAATACCCTGCACCAAAAACGGAAGAGTCCAGTCATGCGACAAGAGTTTTACTGTCTTTATTCAAAAATAATCAACAGAGTTTGAGACACGAACAATGCAAATTTTGCCAGTGGACTTTCATCGATCACGAGTCTGTTGTCTGGTTTTGATACTATGTGGCGTCACAAAATAAAGATACACCCAAAAAACCTAATGGGTATCAGGATTGGTTGATAAGGTATACTATGTATACAGAATATAGGCGGTTAGTGCATTGATTGAACAACACATATTGTAAAAGCAAAAGGAAATATCGAGGCTGAGTACCCCAAAAGGAAATACACCAAACATGGGCTTATAAAGATTCACAGATCTTTATTCTATAACTGTACAGTTTACAAAGAAACAAAGTATCAAATAGCTATCTGGCCCTCAGTACATCACAGCGAATACCAGCCCTTTCGATGTGAGAAGTGAGAGGTACTGGACGTCTGGACAGTTACATCTTTTATACATTCTGATCATAATGTCGAGCCCCTCTACAGGTTAATGATACTCGGTCTAGGGTTCGTGCCGAGTTCACTTCTAGTTTGTTCAACTATATGCATGTGGATCATTTCCAGTTTACATGTTCAACAAGTCACAATGGCAACAGTGTAATCTTGGATTTAACAATAAGCCTTAACAAACGTCCTCTACAATGTAGTTCAGCAAGTGTCCACGTTCAGTATTTAGACAGCATTGTAGTTTATGTATGTCCGCGGATCGGACTTGTTGGCGCAGGTAATCCTCTGTCTACAAGTCAGGCATAGGACAAGGTCTCTTTACTCGACCCAAACATATGGCCAACGGACAGTTTAGGCATTAACTTATGTACAAAGGTCAGGACGGCTCAGTTACAAGCGGGAAACACTGTCCACCATTTTTTTTTTATAACTCTGTTTATTGGGTTTAAAAAGCATAACATAATAACAATAAACATGAATCATCGGCGTACAACAAATGAGAGGCATAGCAATATCAAGAGCAAGAGGGGCCCCGCAGGGTCAAGGGCCCAGGACAGTTGCAGGACAAGGCAAGCAAGTAGTGTTATTCGAGGTGTTGATCTGCATCCATCGGCGGCTTCAATGAGCATCAAGCCATTTGCCCCATATTTTTTAGAATTTGTTTGTTTGTTTGTTTATTTATTTATATTGCGCACCAGACCCTTAGGTTACCGGGCGCAGCAACAAGTATATGCGAAGCTTACAATGTTACAATGTTATATAAATGAATTTACAATATTACGCCATATTACACAAATTACTAGAATGTACAGATAAAGAGTTGCCGTATTTACATGAATGTACAGTTAACAATATACATGATTAGCAGTAATAAACATAAAGGTTGATGTCGCGTCGGGGTGCATTAGGTAGGACTACGCTTGTGAGTGTTCGGGTGTTAAGTCATTGTTGGCGATAATGTGTTTGATAAGGTTCCTTCTGAAATGGGGGAAGGGTTGGTCAGCTCTAAGGTTAGGTGGCAGGGCGTTCCACAGGTTAGCAGCTTTCACAGGGAAGCAAACGCCACCAATTTTGGCAAGTCTGAATCTAGGTACTGCCAAACAATTGGAGTTGGCGAGTCTCATGGGTCTATTGGAAGTTTTTCTTTTTATTTTGTCCATCAAGTAGCTAGGAGCAGCATTATTTAAGGCCTTATGGGTTAATGAGATCATTTTTAGCTGGATTTTATTCTCAGTAGAAAGCCATTTATGTTGCCGCCTAGTCGAGGAGATATGCTCCCTCTTTCTTATTCCTAATGCAGCTCTGAGAGCATTATTTTGTAGAGTTTGAAGTCTTAGGGTAGTGGCTTTATTGGCGCTACTGTATAGGGCATTACAGTAATCAAGTCGGGAAAGAATTAAGGCTCTAGCCAGGATTAGGCAGCTGGTATTGGACAGGAAGGGCTTGCCTGCTCTGATCAATTTACAGGTGTAAGCAGTGGTGGAGGCTAAGGAGTTTACCTGTTTAGTGAAGGACAGGGTAGAGTCGAGATAAAAACCAAGTGTTTTTACTTCCCTCGAGACTTTAATGACATTTCCGTCTATGCTGAAGGCTGAGTAATCTGGGCCCAATTTGTTAATATTGGCTTGTGTGCCCAGAATGATCAACTCTGTCTTATCATCATTCAGGCAAAGACCGTGAGTGGCCATCCATGCCTGAATGATGAGATACACTCTATTCACCAACTCCCCATCCTCACTGTGATCCCCAGAAAGTGGGAAGAGAATCTGTGTATCATCTGCATAGTTAGTGTAGGTGATACCGAGATTGTCCAAATCATCGAACAGAGGTTTGGTGAATATGTTGTAAAGGGTCGGAGAGACGCAGGATCCCTGAGGGACACCACAAGTAATGGGTATAGGGTCAGCTGCTGCCGAAGGGGAAAAGACTCTCATAGTTCTCTCACTCAGAAAGGATTCTATCCAACTGATGGCTTGGGTGGAGAAGTGAGCGGCAACGTCCAGGTGTTTGCAGAGGACTTTGTGGTCCACAAGATCAAACGCAGCTGAGAGATCTAGTAGGAGGAGGAGGGCTGTCTTACCCTGATCTCTCAGTTCGTCTATTTGGGCCTTTAAGTCAATCAGGGCTGTTTCCGTTCCGTGTAGTGGGCGGAAGCCAGATTGTCTAGATCCTAGTAGTTTGTGCAGTTCAAGGTAGTTTTGAATCTGTATATAGGCCACTTTGTCCAGGATCTTTAGCAGAAACGGAACTGTGGTGATTGGACGGTAATTGGTGGGGATGAGAGGATCTAAAGTTTGCTTTTTAAGCAACGGGAGCACCCAGGATTGTTTTAGGTTAGCTGGGATGATACCTGTGGAGAAAGATGCATTGACAAGTTTGGAGATAAATGGTGATAGGTCTCTGGCAGCGTCTTTTATTAGCTGTGCTGGGCAGATGTCACCTTTGCAGTTGGATGGTTTGAGGGTGAGGATGATTTTTTCAATCTCGAGTGTGGAGGTTTTGGTGAAGGAGAATTTGGTATGTTGAGGCATGTGGATCGCCTTAGGTGGTGACAGTGTAGGGAGTTTAAGCGAGTCTTTTTTAAGTTGAATTTTGTTTTGGAGGGTAGTAATTTTATTAGTTAGAGCATATTGGATGTCAGAACACCAGGTCTGATCTTTAGTGCAGGTGTCTGGTATGGCAATAGGTGACTCAAGTTCCTTTAGGATGGAGAAGAGTTCCTTCATGCTTGATTTGGAGTTGGCGATACGATCGTTGTATGAGTTTTTCTTAGCCAGACAGACTACGTTTTTGTATTGACGGGAGATAGATATTAGGTTAGCCTTGTTCTCAGCAGTTGCACATATTTTCCAGTTGGATTCATATTTTCTCTTGGTGAGACGTAAAGCCTTGAGTTCGGGCGTGAACCATTTATTTAGATGGGCTTTGGGTTTACTTGTACGCATTTTAAGTGGGGCAATTTTGTCCAGAGTATCAGTCATAATTTTGTTATACTCGTGAACTAAAGTGCCGGGGTCTAAATTGTCAGGCAAGGCGTTTAAGGTTGGAAGAATAGCGGGTATGACATTATCTATTGTCATATTCTTTTTGTTTCTTGTGGGGCATGAGGGTGCCATGGGGACGACTGTAGAGGATGGTTGGGAGGTTAGGAGGTCAAAGGACACTAATGAGTGGTCAGACCATGATAAAGCTGAGATAGAGGAGATGACTGTAGTACAGTTAGAGTCAGCGACCCAGTCTAATATTCTACCTTTCGTATGGGTAGGGTTGTTGACTTTTTGGGAGAACCCTAGAGAGTTAATAGCTTGGGAAATAGTCGCGGCATGCACATCTGTTTTGTCATTGAATCCTAAGTTAAAATCCCCTAATAACAACAATTGAGAGGTGGTTTTAGCATTGAGGGTTAGTAACTTGTGTAGATCCTCTTCGAAGGTCCCAAGTGGGCCTGGAGGTCTATAGATTAGGTGAATAGTTAGGGATTGATTATTGTTTATAAGGAGTTTAGCAGTGAGGGCTTCACAGGATTGTAGCGTTAGTGCAGGGGCTAGTCTTAGTGAGAGGCTTGATTTAGAGATAATGGCAATTCCGCCTCCGCGGGTGCCCTCTCGGTCTTGTCTACATATAGTGTAGCCGTCAGGTATGGCTAGCATGAGTGAAGGGCCTGCTGCCTGGTGTAGCCAAGTTTCAGTTATAGCAATGAAGTCCAGGTTATTCTCAGTGATTAGATCAGCTATCTCAAGGGCATGTGCAACTAGTGACCTGGCATTGAGAAGTGCTCCTTTATAGGAATGTTCCTTAGTTTCCTCTTTGGTATGTGTAGGATTAGGAGTGTTTTTCGCGCTGGATTTTGTCTTGGGCACAGATATTTGGGTAAGCGTTGAAGCTCGGGTGTGGTTAGAAGCGTAGCCTGTATTGCCAATTTGATGTTTCATTTCAGATTTTGTAGGAAGGAGGAGTCGTCTAGGTGTCTCATGGAGTTTGTTAAGTCTAGCGCGTAGTTTGCTATTTCTATCGTGGGTGGAGCTAGGCTTGGAAGTGTAAACTAGTGGTTCTAACAGAGTTTGGTGTTTAGAGTCAGTGTAGGCATGAGTGTTAGTAATAATATCTGGTGATATATGTGATAGAGGTGCATGTGAGTAAAGTGGGGTTTCTGTGTAGCTGCTTAGCTTGCTAGTAGCAGGAAGTGTAGCAATAGCCATGATGCAGTAGAAGCTAAGTAGGCTGGACATTGTGCGTGACTGGTACTTAGTTTGGTGGGTGAGTGGTTTACAATACAATGGTCTCTGGGCGACCATAAGGCACTACACAATATCACAGTGGTCTCTGGGTGACCATAAGGCACTACACAATATCACAGTGGTCTCTGGGTGACCATAAGGCACTACACAATATCACAGTGGTCACTGGGCGACCATAAGGCACTACACAATATCACAGTGGTCTCTGGGTGACCATAAGGCACTACACAATATCACAGTGGTCACTGGGCGACCATAAGGCACTACACAATATCACAGTGGTCACTGGGCGACCATAAGGCACTACACAATATCACAGTGGTCTCTAGGTGACCATAAGGCACTACACAGTATCACAGTGGTCTCTAGGTGACCGTGGTGCCGGTGCTATTATCAAGTGACAGCATATTGCAAAGCAGGGCAAGAGTATAGTTGGTTGGCTATAGATTGTACATTGAAATATTTTTGTTGCGGTTCAAGAGCACAACGGAGCATGTGGGACCTTGGACGTAGCAATGTTGGGAGGTGCTAGATCAGGGCTCTAGCTCGAAGGTCGGGAATGGAATGTGGAGGAGGGGGCAGTATGCTTACCCTGTAGGTGGACGGCAAGGGGTCCTGGCTCTAGGCTCGACGGTGCAGACAGGCTGAGGACAGGCACAGTGCCTTTGTGGGTGCCCTCGTTGATTGAAAAAAGAGTACGTTTTTCATTGTCCAGGTGGTAGTCTATCGGTTAGAGAATAGAAAAATTATGCAGGGGGGGTGGCCACGCCGCGCTCCCATGCGCGTAACAGGCGCAGGAACAGGCCTTTGTATGGCCTTAGTGCTGGCCGCCGGCGGAACCAGCTGGAGTAATCGAGGCTCAGCCTCGGTTTCGCGCCGCGCCGCGCCCGGCATGGGCAGGTCAGGCGCTGTATGGGACAGGGTCAGGCAGGCTCTGTCCGTGTGCCCGCTGGAGCCTGGATCCTCTGCTGGGCTGGGGGGGCTCCTGCCCTCACCCCTCGGCGAAGGGAGATGGAATGGTGGGATCTGGGGCGCAGGAACAGGCCTTTGTATGGCCTTAGTGCTGGCCGCCGGCGAATCCGCCTGCCGGCGGAACCAGCTGGAGTAATCGAGGCTCAGCCTCGGTTTCGCGCCGCGCCGCGCCCGGCATGGGCAGGTCAGGCGCTGTATGGGACAGGGTCAGGCAGGCTCTGTCCGTGTGCCCGCTGGAGCCTGGATCCTCTGCTGGGCTGGGGGGGCTCCTGCCCTCACCCCTCGGCGAAGGGAGATGGAATGGTGGGATCTGGGGCGCAGGAACAGGCCTTTGTATGGCCTTAGTGCTGGCCGCCGGCGAATCCGCCTGCCGGCGGAACCAGCTGGAGTAATCGAGGCTCAGCCTCGGTTTCGCGCCGCGCCGCGCCCGGCATGGGCAGGTCAGGCGCTGTATGGGACAGGGTCAGGCAGGCTCTGTCCGTGTGCCCGCTGGAGCCTGGATCCTCTGCTGGGCTGGGGGGGCTCCTGCCCTCACCCCTCGGCGAAGGGAGATGGAATGGTGCATTATAGATCTGATGTTCTGAAGCCGCGCATCTGTCCAGTTCATTACTCCAGCGGTTCAGGCACAGTAGATCTGCAGAACCCCATTTAGCCGCGATAAGTCTCTTGCCTGCGCCTAACGCTATTGACAGGAAAAAATGTTCATATTTTGTCAGGTCTACTTCTCCCCAGATGCCTAAGAGTACCATTTTGGGATCCCTAGGGATTGGCGTTGCCAGGGCAGCAGAGATCATATTAATACAGTCCTCCCAGAAGACCTGTAGCACTGGGCAGTCCCATATCATATGGTAGAAGGTGGCTGGCTCAATTTGGTATCTGATGCATGTCCCATCTTCTAGCCCCCCCCCCCATCTGGCCATTGCAGCACGTGAGTGATAAGAGCGGTGAAGGATTCTCAGTTGTATTAGTCTGAGTTTATTTTCTATCCCAATTTCCCTGGGGGACATTAATGCATCAACCCAGTCTTCCGGCTCCAGTTGGCCCACATCCCTTTCCCACTTTGCTTTGAGCCTATCGAGCTGTGTAGCCTGAAAGAGTTGAGGGCCTGGTAGAGAGTGGAGGTGACCTTTGAAGGGATGCGTTGCGGTAGGATATTGGTCTCAATGGGAGAACATGGGGGTATGTTTGTCGTGTCTGGAAATTGGGTGTGGATGGCGTGGGCCAGCTGCGCATGCCGAAACCGGTCCATGGGCGCCAGATCAAACTGCACCTGCATGGTCCCGAAGTCTAGGAGGCAACCCTCCTGTATCACATGTGCCAGTGTGTGTATCCCTTTTGCGTGCCAGTGACCGAAAGAGCCCATTTTCACTACTTCTGGAAGGAGTGCATTGTGCCATATAGGTTGGGACAGTGTTGGCTTTCCTTACCAGCCGATCAGTTTGTGTGCCTCCCGCCAAGCTCGACGGATATGATGCGTTGTCTTGGGTAACTTCGGGAGGTGGTTGTGGGTGGCATACAGAATCTGCAGTGGGGTTAACGGGGTCATGGTCTCTAGTTCGATACAGATGTGTGGTAGTGTGGGGTCTGCATGTATCCAGTCATTTACCACTCCAATCTGTGTCGCAAGGTAATACGTACGTATGCCGGGTAGACCGATACCCCCCTCCCAGACCGATATCTGGAGCGTGTCAAGGTAGATTCTGGATTGCTTCCCTCTCCATAATAGCGTGCAGAGGTTATTATCAATAAGTGCGAACGTTTCTCTGGGGATGGTAAATGGGGAGTTTTGGAGAACGTAAAGGAGTCTGGGGAAGGTCATCATTTTGAATAATGCGGCTCTGCCCATTAGCGGTAGGGGGAATGATTGCCAGTGGGAAGTGTCTTTGTTAAATCGCTCTAGTACTGGTTGTAGGTTCAGCAGGAGAAACCCTTCAAGTGTCGGATCGAGTCGTATGCCTAGATATGTAAATTCCCTGATAGAGATATGGTATAGGCAGGTCTCAGAAATCGCAGATTCGCCACCCTAGATTAGGAAGTAAATGTTTTTGGTTTAATTGGGCCTCATTACGACCCTGGCGCTAAGGGGTTAACGGCGCCATAAAAGGCTGCGGCGCCGTTAACCCCTTAGTGCCTAATTATGAGATCCCTTTGCGGCTCCCGACCTTAACGGCTGGTCTGGACCAGTCGTTAAAGTAGTGACCCGCAAAGGGACCTTGAAGGTAATTACGGTACCGCAATTTGCGGTACCATAATTACCGCCTTCCCCATTCCCATTGAGCCCTATGGGGCAAAAATGGGAATGGGGAAGGGCCAATGGTGCATGGGGAATTACCGCCCTGCCAACCTTGGAATGGGGTGGTAATTCCCCATTGCACCATGGCAGACTCGTTACAATACCGGCAGCAACCATGGTGCTAATAGCACCATTGGTTACCGCCGGTGTTGTAATGAGGGCCATTCACTTTCAGGCCCGCAAAGTTTTGATATTCTCTAAGGATGAGGGAGACAATAGGGCATGAGGTGCGCGGGTTACTAAGGTACACAAGGAGGTCATCAGCTCAATAGCAAGTGGTTCGATGGCCAGGAGGAAGAGAAACGGAGACAGCGTGCACCCCTGTCTCATACCCCTACCCAAGGGAAATGATTTAGAGGACCTACCATTCACCCATACCGTGGCCTCCGGGGATGCATAGAGCAGCATGACCCATGATATAAATGATTGCCCAGATTCATCCAGTCCATGATTGCCCACAAACCATCCCACCCCACCGAGACAAATGCCTTTTCAAAGTCCACCGCCAGGAGGGCTAGTGGGGCCAGTATTTCTTTGGCTCTGCTCAGCGCCAGTTGGATTGTGCGTAAATTCATGCGAGTGGATGTATTGGGCATAAATCCACATTGGTACAGATGGATAAGGGTCTCTATCACCTTCAGAAGCCTGTTGGCGAGTGTTCTGGCGAGGACCTTGGCTTCTCCATTGATTAGTGAGATGGGACAATAGGAGGCACATTCCTCTGGTGGTTTCCCTGGTTTGTGTATGACTACTATGCATGCCTTCCTGAGGTCCGAGGGGAGCGTCCCTAGTTCTTTGCTACGTAGGAACATGCGGTGCATATGGGCCGATAGTGTACCTCCGAGGTATTTTCATGTTTCTGTGGGGAAACCGTTGGGACCCAGAGTTTTCCCGTGCTGGAGCTGTGTTAGTGCTTCTTGCACCTCGGCCTCCGTGAGTTCAGCGTTCAGGAGTTCTGACTGGTGCTGTGAGAGTTTGGGGATCTCGATCTGGTCGAGGTAGTGGGAGGGTACAGCAGGCACGCTCTCGGCGGGTGGGGTGTAGAACTTCTCGTAGTAGGTGGCAAATGCTTCGACAATGTCAGAGTCGTCTGTGAGTAGTGTGCCATCCGGCGATTTAATGGCACGTACATGTCCCCTGTTTTGTTCACGCCTCTCCAACCAGGCCAGTGTCTTGTTTGCTTTGTCGCCACGTTCATAAATTTGACTCCGGACTAGCTGGTGGGCTGTTCGTGCATTGTCCAGAGCTAGGTTACTGAGGGTATCTTGTGCCGTGTTCAGGGCATCCTTTGTCTCCTGGTCGCAGTGTTCTAGGGTCTGTCGCTCACACTCCAGGACATGTGCCTCTGCCTCTCTGATCTTTTGGACTTGTCATTTTTGGTGGGCGGAAACCGCCGAGATATCTTCTCCCTGAAGGACTGTCTTATATGCCTCCCAGATCGAGATCGGGCAGTCCACTGAGCCCTTGTTGATTTCGAAATACTCTGTCGTCTTTTTTTCCAGTTTCTCTGCGATTTCGGGAGCTGCAGATGGTATATGTTCAGGCACCAGTTGCGATCCGGACGTCGACAGGCATTCTTCAAGGTTAGGAGAAGTGGAGAGTGATCCGAAATACCCCTTGCAGGGAATTCATTAGGAGTCTGTGCTGTCCACCATTTTAGAACACAGAATTACTTTGGAGTGGAAATCAAAATGGCGGATGGACCTAAAATGGCGGCTAAGTGTATCTAAGATCGGAACTTTGCAACGCGGATTTCTTCACAGAGCGACTGGGTTTAGGCCAATATATACAATAAAGGAGGCACAATATCATATCCCGTTTAACAAACCCTCCTTTTGGCCTAAGCCAAGTGCTAAACTACTTCTAGTCACTTTACGAATAATTCCACATCTCAACGTCCATAGATCCTGAATCACTATCGGAGATATCAATTGCCATGAGGTCAGATACTGAGATTTCCTTCAGCACGCATTCATTAGATATTTTCTCTGGGGCGTATACCTTGTGCCCTAATGTACCCATCGCTTGTGCACAACATCCTCCTAACATCGAACACATACCAGGAAGACATTGTATACAACAGCAGAAAAACACCAGAATACCTAAAATGATCAGCAAGACTGAAAGTAGCTTCCATCCCCAAGATCGTAGGAAGTCCCTGAACCAAGCACTAAGATCCCAGTTTCCTTCGGGAACATGCACTTCTGAACTGAAAACATACAGATTTTGAATCGCCCTAAAGATAGTTGGGGAGGAATCTGGCACGAAAACACAGTAAGCGGACCCCACTAATTTACATACCCCAACACGTTCAGCCAGGATGACATCTAATGCCATCCGGTTCTGATGTGCTACTAACCTTATTGCTTTCTGTTCTAACGTCATATTATAGAGTATGTCAGTGGTCCGGCTGATGGTCTTCTCCAGTACTCTTGCTAGTCTCCTGATATCTTCAGAGCTCAGTATTTGTCCCCAAAATGGCCCAAAGGATTTAGCTACATCGCCCAGAACTTGTGCTGAAGTATCGCCATTCTTGTCCCGCCATGGACGAGCCTTTGAAATCTCTACAGTGCTAGCAATGAATACCCCGGGTAACAGAATCCCTAAATAACAGGTTCCCTGCCAATCCCTGGGTAACCATGGAAATGCTGCATTACCGCAAACAAAGTAGACAGGTTCGCCTACATACAAAGGTCTGTCCTCACTAGTCAAATTTGCAACGTTGGCGCAACCCTTGGAATCACCCATTGACTGAGTACCATTTTTATTTATTTATTTATTTATTTTAATATTTATATTGCGCCGGTAGCTCGCGAGCCTCGGGGCGCAGAAACAAGGACACAAAGACGGACGGACAGACAGTGATTAGACAGAGCGGACGGGACAGTCACATAGATTTAAACTAACTGAGGTTTGGGCAGTGATGACCGTTTATTTGAAGATGTGGGTTTTTAACCATTTACGAAAGCGCGAATAGTTGGTTTCCAGTCTAAGGTGGTCTGGTAGGTTGTTCCAAAGGTTGGCTGCAAGGGTTGGAAAGGCTCTGCCTAAGCCACTTCTGAGTTTGTGTGGTGTCGTAGCAATTTTATCAAGTTGGGATGATCTCAGTGTTCTATTAGGAACATATGGTTTGATCCTAGTTTTTAAGTAGGTTGGTGCCTTTCCGTAGATGCATCTGTGAACGATGGTTAAGGTTTTGAAATGCAACCTGTCTTCGATTTTCAGCCAGTGAAGCTCCCTTCTGGAGTTGCTGATATGCTCTGTTTTAGTTTTGAGCTTGACAATTCTTACCGCGTTGTTCTGTACAATTTGGTAGCTTTGTATGCATTGCTTGGAGGCACCCAGGACTAAGGCGTTGCCATAGTTGAGGCGCGACAAGATGGTGGCTCTTGCTATGGTCGCGCGGTTTTCCTCAGATATGAATGGTCTGATGGCTTTTATTATACGGAGGTGGTAAGCACAGTTTCTTTGATGAACTGTACTTGGGCGTCCGCCCCCAACGATGCTTCCAGCAGCATACCAAGGGTTTTAACCTTGCTTAGGACCGGAATGGGGGTATCTTTAATGTGGAAGGATGTGTAGGATGAGGGTAGCTTAGCACGAGCAGAGGATGAGCCAAAAATCATGAGTTCTGTTTTTTTTCCGTTTAGGCACATCCAATTGGAGTCCATCCATTGCTCCACGTGGTTGTATATCGTGGTAAATTGCTCGCTGTCTTTCTGATAATTGCCACTTAGTTCGAATACAAGCTGCGTGTCGTCAGCGTAGTTAGTGAAATAGGTGTTTATGTGGTCGAGAATGAGGCATAGATACCTTAAGTAAAGATTAAACAGTAGGGGTGACATACTAGCCCCTTGGGGAACTCCACAGAGGATTTCTTTTTCGAGGGAGAACTTGTCCCCCCCAGTGCACTCTGGATATTCTGTTTTTTAGAAAGGACATTATCCAGCTGATGGCTTCATCAGAGCAGTTGGTGGTCTTTTTTAGCGCATTCTGGAGTAGGTTATGGTCGAGGAGATCAAATGCGGCGCTGAGGTCGAGTAGAACGAGGAGGCCTGTCTTGCCCTTGTCAATAATGCCGAGCATTTTGGTCTGAAGATCTAACATGGCCGTCTCGGTACTGTGAGCGGGGCGGAAACCAGACTGTTGTGGGTGGAGGGAGTTAGATTCCTCTACGTGTGCCTGGAGCTGCATGGTGGCGATCTTATCCATGATTTTGAGGATGAAATTGCAGTTTGTTATGGGTCTGAGGTTATTCGGATCGCGTTGGTCAAGATTGGGTTTTTTAACCAAGGGGGTTACTGTGACTTTTTTTGATGGCATTAGGGACTTCCTGGTCTCTGAAAGAGGCATTAATGATCTTTGTCAGGATGGGGGCGAATATGTCTGTGTTGTCCAATATTATCTTAGGTGGAATGATATTCTCTGCACAGGTCGTGGGTTTCATGGTCACCAGTACCTTGATCATTTCGCTGTTGTTGATCTCTGTGAACTTGAAAGTTCCAATACCTGATGTTGCAGTCTCAGCTGGCAGGGTAACTGTAGTTTTTTTGTTGGTCAGGGAATTTATGATGGTGTCCCTGGCTTTTGAGATTTTGTTGAAGAAGGAGATCTGGGTTGGATCGCATTCTTCTTGAGAGGGTAGGAAAGGAGGGGTAATGGCTTTGGGTTTTTATATGGATTTAAGGATATTAAACAGTTTGCTGGTGGAATTAGTGGCTGTAGAAATCTGTTCATTATAGAAGTTTTTTTTGGCCTCGGTTATCATATGTTTATATTTTATTTCGCTTTCCTTCCAGCTGGCTTTATTGGCTGATGAAGGATTTTTTAGCCAGACATTTTCTCTATTTCGTTTGTCCCTTTTTTGTTCTGCTAGTTCTTTTGGGAACCATTGTAGTTTTTTTTGGATGGGTCTAGTTGATTTGGTTTGGAGGGGAGCTATTTGGTCCGTGAGTTTCTCGAGGTGACTGAGTAGATTTGCTAACGTTGTTTCACAGGAGTCATTCTCGGTTTGG
The DNA here is from genome assembly GCF_040938575.1 of Ambystoma mexicanum. Classification (NCBI taxonomy): domain Eukaryota; kingdom Metazoa; phylum Chordata; class Amphibia; order Caudata; family Ambystomatidae; genus Ambystoma; species Ambystoma mexicanum. Next base: position 54,621,890 of record NC_090932.1, read on the forward strand.
TTGTTATCCACCTCAACTAGGCATTGTATGAGGTGGTTCCTATCAATGTTTTTGTGGTTAAGGTATGTCGAGAGGGTCGGGCAGTTAGGGGTTTTGGGTTTGGGAAGAGGCAGGGTGATATGAAAGGATATGCTGTGGTGGTCTGACCAAATGCAAGGTTCCGTCTTAAACTCTCGGGTTTCGAGATTGTTAGTGACGACCCAGTCAAGAAGATGGCCGTTGTCCATTGTGGGCTCTTGGTTGTTGATCTCAAAATCAATGTTGTTTAGGGATCTTTGAAGTTTACTAGCTTCTTTGTCTTTTGTATCGCCATACCAGCGGTTAAAGTCGCCCGTGACTAGTGTGGCTGTGTTGGGTCCTTTAAGCATATTAAGTTGATGCGTTATTTCGTCATTGAATTCTGGGGTGGACGTGGGGGGCCTGTATAGGACAATCAAGTTTAAACTACTGTTTGCCGTAGGGGTGTGTTTGAGGTGCAGTATTTCACAGCCTGTACATACTATGCTGCTGGGAAACATATGTATAGAGTCTCTTGCGATGACTGCTACACCACCCCCCTGGCCTTCTTCTCTGTTTGAGTAGAAGATGGAGTAGCCTTCCGGGACTGCGATGTCGCAGGTGGGGCCGATAGGGTCCTTGAGCCAGGTTTCGGTTATGCAGAAGATGTCTATTTGTTCATTGACAATCCTGTCATAAACACATTGTGCATGTTTATTGAGAGAGCGCGTGTTAAGTAAGCACATTTTTAGGTCTAGCTTATTTGAAGGGTGAAACTCGGGACTGTTCCGGGGGGGAACAGTCAGTTTTTCTTTCTTGGGGGGCCTTTTGATGGCTACCATTCCTCTGTATGCAGAAAGAAACTGAATCGGGCTGTGGTTGACAGTATAAGAAGGTGGGGTGGCATCCCTATTGCCTATAGGAGCCATCTTGAAAGAGATCAAAGATTGAAAAGGATGGGACAGTCTATCAGAAGGCCTACTAGAAGCAACATTAGGCTTGCTCCTATTCGCAAAGAGTGAGCATCCCAGGGGCGTTAGAACACGTTTTTCAAAGTCATTCAAGTTAGTTCCATCAAAGTTCCCTGAGATGCTATCGTTCCATCGGCCAAAGAATAGTGTGCCCTTAAAGAAGCATAGCAGGCAGTTGTCAAGGGTAAAGGATGAATAAACCAACCCAGCCCCTTATCCCTGTGTTGTGGTAAATGCGAATAGACCCAACAATTGGGCTTGTTAAAAATGGCATGTGTAGCATTCAAATTGAGTAATAGAGTGTTGTTGTGGTAACTCTGTCTGTGCTGAGACTCTCTAGGAGATAGAGTGTGCAGGTGCACGAAAGGAGTAGAAACAGTGGGTACATTTTCTGTGGGTAACACATTTTCAAGTGGATGTACTTCTTCCAGATACCAGAATCCTAAGGCAATGGGCCTCATTCCGAGTCGGGCGGTAAGGGTTAACGGCCACCGGTAACGAGACCGGTGCCGTTAAACCCTTACCGCCCTATTCCGAGTTCCCTTTGCGGGTTGGAACTTAACACTTGCTTTTTGCAGGCTTTAAAAAACCAACCCGCAAAGGGACCTTGGAGCTAATTACGGCACCGTAATTTACGGTGCCGTAATTAGCACCTTCCCCATTCCCATTGAGCCCTATGGGGCAAAAATGGGAATGGGGAAAGGCCCATGGTGAATGGGGAATTACCGACCCCGCCAACCTTGGAATGGGGCGGTAATTCCGCCATTCACCATGGCGGAGTCGGAATGATAACGGCGTCAACCAAGGCGCTAATAGCGCCTTGGTTAACGCCAGGGTCGGAATGAGGCCCAATGACTATTGTGAAACCAGTTAACATTAGCATGAGACAACAACATTTGTTTTGGGGCCCACACATTCGATTGTTCGTTTTCACGGCCGGTCACACAGTCTCTTATCTGATCCATACGAGTGGGAGCAGTTGCAGGCATTATGTTCTTCAAACGATTTCACCAAAGTTATTTGCTGGCGATCTCCAGACCAAGCGTCTTCTTAGTCCTTGCAAAAATCCTAGCCAACAGAATCCCCTTCTACACAAATGATCGGGCCAAAAGACAAGCCCTTCGATGATTCTTCCTTGATAGCACAGCCGAACCATGCAGTAAGTTTACTTCCTCGGACGCAGATCGTACCTTGCGATCCCTGGTACTGAATGATCTGTGAACAACGTGTCGTCACTCCCTGATGGAAGCGACAAATGCAAAGCGAGATCGGACACAAGATTTGGAACAATTTTTGAAAATGGAACTGTTGGAGAGTGTGAGATGAAGTGGCTGTTTCCCCAGGCCCCACAGGCTCAGGGAGAGTCTCAGACGCACTCTTGATGCTGGTTGCTGCTTCGTGTTCATTGGTTACAGCATTGGTGAGGGGTTCTGTATCTTCTGTAGCGTGTGGCAAAGGGTAAGGAATCTTCTTGATGGGAGACGCGTAGATCCAGTGCCTCTTGCCTGTCACTCGCGCTGATGTCTGTGTGACCGGGAGGACCTGATAGGGGCCCCGCCAACGAGGTGCGAGGCAAGAAGATCGCTCAAATGACTTAGTGAGGACCCAGTCTCCCAGCCGTATGCTGTGACATGGGGCCCTCGTATTTTACTGGTAAAGCCTCTCGCACCTGGTGATAAATCAAATACAGATTTTTAGTTAACTGCCCACAGTAGTCAGAAAGAAGTACATTTTCGACCGCACGTAAAAAACGGGGCTTCGTATGTTCCAAATGTTAGCTGGCCTACCCATCCCATGACCACCTCAAAGGGAGAGAGCCCAGCTTAGTTTGAGGGGTCGTTCTCATGGACAATAAAACGATCGGTAAGGCATCCGGCCATTTCAGTTTGGTGCCGGCACACGTCTTAGCGAGCTTGTTCTTGATGATGCCATTGTGTCTTTCTACTAGTCCAGCACTCTGTGCATGTCTGGCTGAATGGAACCGTTTATCGATCTGTAATCCCGCGCATATCTGAAGAATTACAGCAGCGATAAAATGTGGACCATTGTCCGACCAGATGACTCTTGGCAGGCCAAATCTAGGAAAATATTCCTTCAGCATGGTCTTCGCTGTGGTCATAGCGGTGGCATCTTTGATGGGAAAAGCTTCGACCCATTTGCTAAAGGCACAGATAACAACTAGAACGTATTTGAAGTTATAACAATGCTCCATTTCAATGAAGTCGAAATGGATTACTTCAAAGGGGACAGAAGGTGGACCAAAACTACCCCTAGGAGTCGATGTGCCCTTTCCCACATTATGCTGCAAACAAATCATACACCCTTGAACGAAGCGCTCAGCTACCTTAGGGATTTTATGATTTTATGATTTACCCACACATTTTGCAACATTTTGGTGACTTTACGCACACAAACATGGGTGGGACCATGAGCCATAACAACCATCATCATAATATACACGTCAGGCAGTAACCATTTCCCTTCTACTTTGTCCACCCAACACCCGTCATTCAATTTTGCCAAACCCTCAGCCCATTTCTTAGATTCCTCTCACGTGGCATCAGCTTGAATGTTCTTTACAGATTCAATACCCTCATCCAAAGTACAGGCATTGTAGCTTCCCTTGAAGTATACATTCCTGAAGAGAGATCAGTGACAGTCTGTTTGGCTATCTGGTCAGCGAAAAGCATTCCCTTTTCCTACATTATCTACAATTTTCTGATGTGCTGCGCATTTCATAATTGCTAGCTGAGTAGGGAGTGCAAGCGCTGAGAGTAACCGTACTATCAAGGAGCCATGCTGGATTTTAGTGCCATGTGAGGTCAAGAACCCTCTTTCTGCCGAAAGTCTGCCGAAGTTGTGAACCACCCCAAAGGCATGCTGACTGTCAGTATATATATTTACGGTAAGCCCTTCGGAAAGTTCACAAGCTCGGGTCAATACTATAATCTCTGCGGCCTGCGCGGAGTTATGCGTGATTCTTTTGGTATCCATGACCGTGCTCAATGTGGTGATTGCATAGGCAGCTGTGGATCTACCATCCGGGAGTTTGAAACAGGAGCCATCACAAAACAGCTCCCCTTGTGGTTTGTTCAAAGGAGTGTCTTTTAGATCGATTCTGCCTTTGGTCTCTTGCACTGTAGTTTAAATGCAGTCATGTGACTCTTCGTCACTGCAAAATTCAGCCGGATTAAGGACACAACACCTCTTTATTTGGATGTGCGGTGCAAACAAGATCAATTTGTATCTCGTTAATCGTGCAGAGGTGAGGTGTTGCGTTTGTGTTCTGTTTAATAGAACATCCACAGAGTGAGGTACCATCAGGGTTAAAGCATGGCCTAGGACCATCCCCTCGCTCTGTTTTACAGACGCAGCAGCAGCAGTGACAGCTCTCAAACATCAGGATCAAGGGCGAAAGAAAAGTAGCCGCACAGCTTATTCCTCCCTCCATGTTCCTGCGTTAATACAGCCGAAGCACATCCATCACATTCATGCACATACAACACGAAGGCCTTTTCATAGTTTGATGTGCCCAAAACTGGTGCCGAGCACAATGCAGTCTTGAGCAGATCAAATGCTTGCTGGTGTTCCAAGTTCCACGGCAATGGCGAAGAAATGCCCTTCTTCGTCAGAGCCAACATTGGTTTAATCACTAAGGAGAAGTTCGGGATCCACTGTCTACAGTAAGAAGCAATTCCTATCAAGGCTCTAACTTCCTTCTGTGTATTTGGGACAGACATGCTAGAAATTATTTTTATCCATTCAGGCGTCAACCTTCTTCCCTCCTTTGACAGGAGATAGCCTAAATAGGTGACCTCCTGTCGACAATATTGACATTTTTTAAGCAAAGCTTTGTGTCCATGTTGTGCTAGATGGATAAGCAACAACACAGTGCCCTCCTTACAAGCGCTCTCTGAGTCAGCAGCTAAGAGTAGATCGTCTACATACTGAAGCAGTGTACAAGTAATGGGCAACTCGAGTGTATCAAGCTGCTCTTTCAAAGCCCTACTGTAGATGCTATGACTCTCCGTGTAACCTTGCGGTGCACGGGTGAAGGTAAACGAGCATCCCCCTAAGGTGAACGTGAACAAGTATCTACTGTCTTTATGTATAGGGATACTAAAAAAGGCGTTCTTTAGATCCACCACACTAAAGTGAGTAGCTGAAGCCGGAATCATGGTTAATATTGTTGTCACATCAGGCACAATGGGAAATTATGGAGCAACAATCTTATTGATGGCAGGTAAATCAATAATGAAACGGAAGAGAATTGCATTATCGCCTTTTTTGTACACGGGCAAAATCGGACTATTGCACAAACTACCTGCAATTTCCTCAATCACCCCTCGATGCACAAAATCGGAGATGATGCATTTCAAAGCTTGCTCACCATCGACCGAGATCTTATACTGGGGAATACGTGGCAACTTCACTCCATGTTTCAAAATAATCTTAACAGGCTCAATTTGCAAAACACTGACATCATAGTCGTCAATTGCTGACAAACACTCCGGAACATCACAGAATTCCGGCGGCAAAGGTCTGGTGAAGAATTGAGAGACAGAAAGTTGTTGTGGTGAAATCGTCAAACGCACTCCATCAGAAGAACAATGAATTACCGCATTTAATTCCTTCAACAAATTCAACCGCAACAAATTCTCTCCGCAATTCATAGTCAAAAGGAATGGACAGTGGTCCATAAATGGGCCCAAAGTAATAGGTACGGGCGAAGAAACCGGACAGACAACTGGTGTGCCAGAAAACCCTACAGAAACATTGGTTTGCCCTGATAGTGGAATGTTTGGAACCCGTGAATGGTCAATGGAACACTTCTGTGCCCCTGTATCTATCAAGAATAGATGCTTCCTATTTCCCACTATCATCTCAACATAGGGACCTTTCTGATTAACGGAAATAGGCGTTGGTTCCAAACCCTGCTTTGGGCAATCCTAGCGAAACAGAATGTCGTCGAAAGGAAGTTCTTCAGAGAGGTAAGCAGCAGAAGGATGATCAAAAATGTTTCTATTATCCACACTTGGTGCCTAATTGTCCTGTGAAAAAGGTTGCTGTGAATCCAGTGAAAACGAACTTCTACCAGGACCCCCCGCCCCTGGGCGGCCTTTAGATTGTCTACCCATATTCCCAAATGCGTTATTTGACCTCTGCTGGAGGATCGGGCATTGTGCACGCCAATGACCCTCCTGTCTACAATAAGCACACTAGTTTATGTTTACAGGACCCAATGGCGCATTTCCCTGTGGAACATACTGACCCCTAAATTGTGAATTACCCCCTCTATGGCCTCTAACAATTTGCTGCAACAGTGCTTTTGTCTTTAAGTCACCTTTTCTTTTTTCAAATCTTTCTTTTTCGTGATTGACACAATTCTCATAGTACTTAGCCATATGCAATACTTCTGACTGAGAGTTCACTTGCCAATCGCTCTCGGAGGACATCATCTGTGACTGGATTCAGCAGCAATCCACGCACAAATTTGTACACGAATAATCGTTTCTCAGACTCTGTGCTTAAGTCTTGCCCACTGAAATCTGAAAATACTTGTTCGAACCGATTAAAGAACTTGGTAGCACCCTCAGACTTTCCTTGAACACAGGCAGTAAGCTTGTCCCAAATAACCCTTCTCTCAAGAATTATAACTTTCAATTTTGTAACTATTCTATCAGGTAAAGTTAGTATTACCTGTGGTGGTCTCTCGCCAGCTGGCCTTTCTCTATCGAGTCTAGCCATATTATCCCATGTATCTCCTAACCCAGGTACATCATCTACAGTTCTAATCTGCTTCCGCAAGTCGATAGGCAGGAGTACGGGAAATAACAAATCAATATCACTTAAGGTGAATACTGATTATTGCAAGACAGACTCTATTTCTTTGTAGAACCCTGTCGAATTCTTTCTAATATCGGGAATAGATTGTTTAATGGTGTTCACTTCCTGTCTCGAGAACGGGACGTGAACGAACTGTGACACATAATGTGCAGGGATATCTTGCGCAAGTGCACCCGTTGCAACATTAGCGGGAATCTCTACCTTTGGGACAAATGTCAGAGGAACCTCTCTCATAGGCAACTGAGAAGTAGGCAACTCCAAACGCTTACTAAGCAACAGAGCTAGATTGAGCGCTAAAACAGCCGAAGAAGTGTCAAATGAAAAAGCTCTCTTATAAATACTCAATAACTCTGCGGGACAACAAATCTTTCTTTTTACGCATTCATCCTGTAGGTACTCTACTATTACCTGTATCACTTTCCTCTGCATTTCTGCCGTATACTGACTATACGTGTCATATACTTCAACAGGAGTTATCGACGTCTCTGAAACCCACCTAATCACATCTTTTGTACAAATTCGTGTTTCCTCATTTATCGATTTACGACAAGAAAAGAACCGTTTCTGTACTTACATAGCGTCCAAACTATCACCATCTACATCTTCATTCCTTAACCTTTCCAACTCCCTTCTATACACAAAAACCCTCTCAACATGCTCATGTACTTTCCCCGCAGTATCTCTAGAAAATGCTAAAGTATTCAGATCCCTTAACCCTTGTGTGAGATCTATATCATTTAGCCTGTTCCACATTACACATAAATGAATTCCTAATCCTTCAATAAAAACGTTTTTCTCTGGAAAATTGTCTAAATTACAGAGTGTGGCTAGAAGATCATTTTATTCACCCCTCTCCATGCAATGTTTAGCCCATGCAGTCAATTCATGCTTTCTCTCTGAAGACACAGTATTACGGGTTACAACCTTCGATCCCGCTCCCCGATCTGCTACAAGCGGTGTAGAACCACTTGGAAGAGGTAGAGTAGGCACATTTTGTACATTCGGAAAGAGAGGTACTATCACTGGCGCAGCAGGCAAACCCACTGGACCCGTAACAGCAGGTAAATGTGTAGGAGCAGGTAGAGGAGCGACAACAAGAGGAGGAACAACAGCCGGAGGAAGAGGAACATTAAGAGGAACAATAGGAGGAGAAGGAGGAGCTACGGGAGGAGGAATAACAGCAGGAAAAGGAACATACGGAGGTGACGCAGTGGCACCAGGCCTTCATTCATTTAAAAGTTTGTCAATGAGCTCATCAGATACATGAAAGTCTTTAGACGGATGCATTTTCTGGATACCAAGTGAAAAAGCCCTATCCATATTCCTAACTGACTCAGACTGTTTATTCTGGTCATATAACAATGCTTTTTTTCGGCGTTCGTCATATGACGGCACGCATGTAATACATCAAATGCTGCAGGTCTAGCCTTTTTCTTTAATATTATGGATTCTAAGTATTCAATACGAGGAATTTCAAAACTGCCATTGATTGGCTACTGAAGTTCGGAAGCATGTCTAGTTTGTCTGTGCCAAATATCATTAAACACTATACTACCAATGCCGTGCTTACAGTACATAGTACACGCCGGTGACCCCTCCATTGGTGCCGGTCGGCCAAATTCCAAAGATTGTCTATCAATGCGGAAAAACGCCCTGATGCAGGCAGACAATATCCCAGGGATGTCAGAATACTGTTGTTACCTGGTCAATAATTGTTCTCGCGAGTGCAATACACCAAAAATAATTATCAGGATACTTAAGAATTGGGTCACGACTCACCTGATCAAATCCTAAGGAGGTCCAATCAGATTTCAAAGTACTAACAAAGGCCCCATGTGGTTGGTGATTTCGGCAAATCTGCCCGCCTCGATATATGGACCCTCGTCAAGATGCCGACTCGGACCTCGGGCTCATCGTCCAGGGATCAGGTCGTGCAGCGCTGCTGAGGTGTTGGTTCTCATCCAAGAAAGTGGCCCCCTTTTACACCGTCTGATCCTGGTCCGATAGCCGCATCAACCTTCAACAAGCTGGCATCAATCTTGAGGGTCCCTACTCGGGCACCATCTGTAAAAGCAAAAGGAAATATTGAGGCTGAGTACCCCAAAAGGAAATACGCCAAACATGGGCTTATAAAGATTCACAGATCTTTATTCTATAACTGTACAGTTTACAAAGAAACAAAATATCAAATAGCTATCTGGCTCTCAGTACATCACATCGAATACCAGCCCTTTCGGTGTGAGAAGTGAGAGGTACTGGACGTCAGAACAGTTACACATTTTATACATTTCCAATCATACTGTCCAGCCCCCCCCTACAGGTTAATGATACTCGGTCTAGGGTTCGTGCCGAGTTCACTTCTAGTTTGTCCAACTATATGCATGTGGATCATTTTCAGTTTACATGTTCAACAAGTCACAATGTGAACAGTGTATTCTTGGATTTAACAATAAGCCTTAACAAACGTCCTCTACAATGTAGTTCAGCAAGTGTCCACGTTTAGTATTTAGACAGCATTGTAGTTGATGTATGTCCGCAGATCGGACTTGTTGGCGCAGGTAATCCTCTGTCTACAAGTCAGGCATAGGACACGGTCTCTTTACTTGACCCAAACATTTGGCCAATGGACAGTTTAAGCATTAACTTATGTACACAGGTCAGTATGGCTCAGTTACAAGCTGGAAACACCGTTCACCATTTTAGAACACAGAATTACTTTGGAGTGGAAATCAAAATGGTGGATGGACCTAAAATGGCGGCTAAGTCGATCTAAGATCGGAACTTTGTAACGCGGATTTTTATTGCATCTAAGACATTTCAGATTAGTGTGCAGTAATTGGGTAGTGCAAGAAAGTGTGAGCTTAGCGTGGAAGGTGGAGGGAGATTGGTCAAAGAGGGTCTTCTCACCCTTGTAGCTTCGGAAAGTTACCAAGCCGAGTGCAATGTTTTCACGGTAGTGCGAATAGCCCCGGGGGTGCTGTATGTTACCAGAACGTTACCATCTCCGATCGTCTAGGCCTTGAGACAGCACAATCAGCTTTGAACCTGGTATTACTTTCCTTCCATTCTGCCTTAGGTTGGATGGAAACAGCCACCTTAGCCTGGCTTGAATGAAAAGGCTTTGTCTCTCAGGTTCAAATCACATGGGTAGGGACCACAAACTTGAATTCTCCTGCATGCATTTATGAAGATTATCAGCTTATATTCTTGCAGGTGCCCTCTCTCCTCTGTTAACTTGAAACCTTTCCCACTCTTGATGTCCTTGGCAAGGCTGTGCACAGTGGCAGCGCTGGAAGCCTGGTCGGCACGGCTCTGTAGGATCAGCCTGTCAGCTCCTCTCTGTGTCTTCAAGCCCCTTCAGTTCCTTCCATTCACTTCAATGTATTAGTGACTTCCATCAGAAAGCAGTTAATATGTATTCTTGTGCGACTTGCGGTTTCTGAATAGCCAGAGTCTGACTGTCCTCTATATATGTGGGTAATAAGCACGTTCTGTGTGTTCACCAGCAAGTAATTTAAATGTCTGTGTAACATCTTGCATGGATGCCTATGTGCTTCATGTCTAACGCATCTATGCCATGGTGTCAGTCGTGACGTCATTGCCTTTCTTCAAGGTTACAATCAGTCAACTTGCTTCATTGACTGCAGGCTCACCTTTTCTATGATGTCATCAGGATAAGCTCTGGATGGCTGTCTGAGTGAATAGCGTTTCTCACACCTGTGATACATCGATGATGGGAAGGGGGACACCCAGGAACGATGCACACCGTTCATTCCTTTGCCACGATAAAAGTGGGATAAGTGCAATGAGTGCCACGTTTAGTTCGCCCTATTCAATTTGGTGATGGGAAAGCGATGGATCGTCAAGGTACTCAGAATATCAACTTCTGAAGGATGAAGGGCCAAGTAAGCACTGGCAGAATTCCAATCAGTGACTGCAGATTGCACACAAATGTGAGAAACAAGCACTTTATTAGTCAAGGTTCATGCAACCAGACTTATCCTTGTTTTCAAAACATCTGCCCACACTTTTCTTACACTTCAATCCTGATAGTGTCTCCTGAGCCACTAGCAAATTGCCATCTTTTAAACTGTGTCCTTGGCTAGCAGGTAATGATGGGCTCTAGGCCCCAAATACCAATGGAAACTACAACTTGTCTTAGAACCTGAGGTCCACCCTGGAAGGAAACATTCTTTACTCCATCATCAGCCAAGCATAAACATTTAGGAGACTATGGGGCTCATTAAAAGGTTCCCGGTATCCTGGCAGTAAATCCACCAGGATACTGGCAAACGGAATTACTGATACCGCCACTCAGTCCGGTGGAATGTCCACTGGATTCCGAGTGGTGGTAGCCGGTGTAAATCCCCATTACATGGATCCCCATTGGACTCGATGGGGGATTTGCCGGTATTATAGGTGCTGGTATTACCACCACCTGTAATACCAGCAATTTTTGCTCGTAAGGTGGAAGAAATGACCGCAAGCTCTTAGCTATAGCTCATTTTGCCACCTCATCGGTAAACTCATAGTTCGCCGGTGTGGTAACGTGCTGGTATTTGTTAATATCGGCATGTTACCACAGTAGCCAACTAAAAATGAGCCCCAAAGTCTTGGGTGAGGGTGGGTTAGCTGCATGGGAGAACACTTTGCCAAACATTGTCATTACATCAGAGGTAAGAAAGGGGAGTTAGGTCAGTGGAGAGAGCGAGGGGGAGAGAGAAAGGGAGTGAAGGGGAAGGTGTAGGTTTAAGTGCAGCTTGTGTTCCTATCCTGTATGAGTGAGCCCATCGCTTCTGCTGCCATGCACTCATGTTGCCTGGGCTGCACTAAACCTCATTTATTTTCTGTCTCCTTGCAAATATCCTCTATGCAGCAATCAAAGTGATCTATTATGAAGCCGACTACCCATGAATGGTTTAGCCCACTTTCTATGCGCATTGATTGCTATAACATATTTGTAGTTCTGTGTCAGCAATGATGTAGGGGGGAGGAGTCGACTAGAGTGACGCGATAATGACCTGCCACTGAGACACAGCTTTTTCCAGCCCATTTTAGTCCTGGCAACATCCTTTTCTGGATGTTAGTCCTTTTCTGTGAGGAAAAAGGACTAACCCGCTGCTGGTTATATACACTGTGATTTGCTGATCTGCAGAGCCAAAGCTGAGATGTTCAAGTCTCTGCATCCAGCTCAGTTCATTCAGCGTTCTTGTTCTGTAATTGTAATTTCAGGTTCAGACTGTGAAGTCAGGTTGATAAGTACCAGAATGCATTGGCGGAAGTGCTTGGGAAGTGCCCTCAGCGACTCAGCATTGAAGAAAAAGATATTCCACTCTACATTGATTGCAGATTAAGCCCCGGTCCCTTGACCTTACAACCCTATTTTGATTGAGCAGGCACGTATTTGCGCACTCGCATTGGCAGAAGTGCTTGAGAAGTGCTGTTTGCTGGCTCGTAGCCCTCAGCAACTCAGCGTTGAAGAAAAAGGTGATCTACTATCAAGCCTCTACGGAGTAAATCCATCTGATTTGGACTGCCTTGTTTAAACACGTTGCTTGTGATCTATATGATCCTCTCTTTTTTGTCCCCCCCTTTTAGATATTCCACTCTACGTTGTTGGCAGAGTAAGCCCCGCCCCCTTGACCTTACAACCCTATTTAGGTTGAGCGCGTGCGCATTGGTGGAAGTGCTTGGGAAGTGCTGTTTGCTGTTCGCTGGCTCGTGGCAGCATCCGCACACTCAGAAAGGTAACCTTACTATATGTGTGCCTTATTTGTTTCGGCTGCGAGCTTGTCTAGATATCGACAACACACTGTACACCATTAGATCCACCTAATGTTCTTGTGTTGTGTTTGCTCCCACCTCCTGTATCCTCCCCACTCCCCTGTGCGTTTTGTTCTATTGACTCCCGGCTGCTGTTAGGCCTTGTGGCCACATATTCCTTAGTGTGTTTCCCTCCAGTTTCTCGATACGTATCTGCTCGGGGTGTGATCTGGTCCCCACCTGCTAGCGTGGTTCCTCTCCAGGCTGCGCCCCTGCAGTCTGGTGTCTGCTTAGTATTCCACCTCCCTTGCCTCCCTTGCCATGAGATAGGTCGCCACCGACTAGCCACATGGCTGATACCGTGTCTCCCGTTGCGATGAACGACAGTGTAAACGCCCATGGAGAACATAAAGTGATACAGCGTTGTCGTAGGGTATGCCCTTCTAAAATCATTACACACCCCGCTTCATCGACAAAGACCAGAAAACTGACAACCTATTTTCCTAAGTTTCTACACTTAGTCAAATTGATGAAACAAACTCTGTAAATGACCTCATGGCTGACTTAAATGTATCCGCAGGTTGTCTTGGCTCTAAGCTTGTTGATAACTTATTAACAGTCCCCGGTCGGATTGTAGTCCCTGAACTAGCAAGGTCTGTTTCTGTGTCAGACCTGGTCTGTTTGCTGCCCTGTCATGACAGCGATGATACGCAGGTCGGGTCAGGTTCTGATACCTCCACTTGTCTCCGTGATCCAAGCAATAAGCTAGATATTACCTGTGAAGTTCCTGAGATAGAATATCCGTGTGCTGAAATGACCTCTTCTTTTCCCTCGTGTCTTCCCATTTTGGATGTTCCCCCTCGCTCGTCCCGCAGTTCTGTGTTGGATCTGTTATCCCTCAGGGCCCGATGTTCAACTTAGATGCCTGTCTGGCTGCACCTGTTCCCTCTGTTATGGGTGTAGTAACAGCTATCAGCTCCTCCTTACGTCCTATTGGTGTAGCCCCCCCCCCCCGCCCCTGTCTTTGGGTCTCATATCTTCCCTGGTGGAGATAGCCCTCCTACAGGATGTGTGCCCATGATTGAAGACTCTGAGTCCCGTTTTGAAGCCATTGTGGACCTGAATGATCACACTCCACATTCGTATTCTCAAGAAATGGCCATTACTGACACAAATGACACCAGAAATACTAGTATGTCATCCAGCGAGTTGTTCATTGCCTTCGAATGTCTATGGACCTCGCTGGTTGGGAAATGTGAGAGGCTGGAGAACAAGTTAGAAATCCAGTCTCTCGTTTGCATTACAGCATACATCGTGGCAGGAAATCACCTAAGGACCAGAGTTCTAGCACTGACATAAGTGCTATTGATATGCTGGAGTATGTGCCATGTATTGTGGCATCTTTTACAGCAGATACGAACCCAGAATTGTCTGTGTCCCTCCCTCAGGGCAGAGGGAAGCGCAGCTTTGCTTCTAAAAAGGCTTCTACGAAACCACCCTCTCAAGCTTTCATGTATGCAAAGAGATCAAGATTGTGCAAGAATGCATGTGTCATTCCTGAGCACAGTAGGAGTGGGAAGCTCATTGCCGCTGAAATTATTGAGTCTCCTGTTCCTCCTCTACCTACGTCACTTGTTATCACTAACTCTACTCTCTCTATGTTGGAGCGAGGGACACTCCTGCTCCCAAAACCCCCAAATATTATTCCCAATAAAAATGTCGCCTATGGCCGTTCCTGACCACCCTAGGCGATATTTTTGTTGGGGATAATATTACCTGATACCAGACACCAGTGTCGGGGTACGGCTAGACGCTGAGGGTAAACTTCCAGCCTCTGTGGCTACTCACCGAGGTGTGAAAGAAGGGTGCATTGCTGCAGCGACGCTTTTCAACTTCTACCTTGCTGACCTGCGTGATGCATACAGTAACTTACATAAGTGCCCTGTAGAAGTTGGGTCCCAGGAGACTCGCTGGCTTGCATATGCCCATGACCCTCTTTTAATGGACCACACGCCTAAAGGGCTACAATGCTTGATTACTGCCCTGGGGGTGTATGCTGCTCTTAATGGTGTTTCTGTCAACATCGAAAAAAGTAAGATCATGGTGTTTTCTGGGACACACCCACAGCGCAAAAGAATTACATGTTAGCGTAACGGTTCTTTACTAGAATGTGTAAAGTCCTAAACATATCTGTGATATATGTTGAGAATAACTTAAAATGGTCTATGCATTGGTTGGAAACAAAAGCTAAATGTATGAAATCCCATAAGCGCCATTAGTTCTTTCATAGGGCGCCAAGGAGGTTTCTCTTTCTCAACAATCCTGTTGCTATATACTGCAAACATTTTACCAGTGCTACACTATGGAATTGAGGCATGGGGTCATAACTATCTAGCAGGTTTAAAAAAATGTTTTGTGGCAAAAATGCTTCGAAAATTGTTTAGAATGCCTCAAGCATTGTCCGTTGACTTCTTGTATCTTGTATTTGATCTTAATGGAATATGCGATGACTTTACTTTGAGAATTGTTATGTGCAAGGAACATCTGTGAGTGTTACACAATGGGACACTTATGGTCAAGTTTCTTCAAGCATTTCTAAGTCTTGACAGTTGCTGTTCTATAGGCACTTTGGGTTCTGTTTTATCACTATACTCTAAGTGGCATGTGGGATGTTTAAGTCAGTCAGTGTTGGGAGAGGTGTTTATGATCAAATACCGATTGAAACAGGAACTGACTATGTTTAGTCATGGAAAACATCTTATGAACCTCTCCACTAAAGGCAATTGTGGGCTTTTTTGTCAGTATAGAACTATGTGTGTGTGTGTGTAAGCCCACTTATATAGTTGCATACCCTAACGGTGCGATTTTGAGGCAGTACCTGCTTTTCAAATTTAATATTAGCGACACGCTAGCCACAAAAGGTGTGATGTGTGGTTTGGCACGCTATGCACGCTTATGTGGTTTGTGCGGTGAAACTGTTATTGAAACATTGGTACATCTTATGACACAATGTGAGAACCTGCATTCTATTAGGTTAAGCTATGTTAAAACCTACGAGAACAGCTTTCATGGCTCAGATATGTCTTTACTTTGGCCGACATTTTTAAAAGGAAATGTTCAAAATCTAATATTTTATATGGTTACATAATATTGGAAATGCGTGGAAATTTTTTAAATTACTCTGTAATTGACTTCTGGTCCATTCATTTTTTAATGTATAGTTTAATATGCTTAGAATGAGCAGTTCTTGTGATGTGTTCATTTACCTCATGCTGCTCTGTGATTTTATGATTTATCAGTTCTATGCTTGTATTCCCTGTGTGCTGCTCGATGGAACTGTTTTATGTTTTTTCATGTATATTAGGAACTGTGTTGTATATACAAAGCCACTTGGCTATGAGTATAGTAATAACTAAATAAATACATACATACATGCACTGTGATGATAGGAAATCACTTAGCGGCTCATGCCTGACATGGGCTAATTTGAGATGACTTTAACCTTTCTGATGAGTTTTGAGTGTGTAATAGGCCTTCAGCATGTTGTTATGCATGATGTACAAGGGGGTCTACAATAGAAGAGCCACTATATAGTGGCGTCGGTGTGCCCATGGGAAACGTAACAGTCGGGGGCTGGGGTATACTATATCCAAGAAGAAGGGGACTGCTACGTAAATGATTGGTTACTAGGTTAAATCATTCAAACCAAGTTTCCTAGTCCAACCTATTTCTAAAAAGATCCAGTATATATTGCCTCACAAAAAAAAGAAAAGAAAAACACCATGTCAACCATAAATGTGAAAAATATATAGCATCTTATTTTCAACAACATATGAAATAAAACCATACAATATGACAGTCAAAGAAAACAAATATATACAACAGGTGAAGCCCAACTCATAAGGGCAGCTCAACATTTGTGTTGCTCAAAGAGAACATATATGTGAAAATACATACATTGAATAAAAGAATAATTCGAAAAAAAACAAATTGTAAGGTCATTAATCAAGAAAAGAACATAATCATACACAGTATTTAGACTATAATCTATGTGTGAAGAAGTTTAGTCATTTCTCCTTGGTATTCCAGAATTGAGATAATTCTAAAACTGGGATCGGGTCTGCCAAGTAAAGTTTTTGTTTTAAATTTAGATTCTTTTGCCTCTAATGTTTTTTGTAATTCTGTACTGGTACGTTGGGCAGTAGTGATCGTTAGGACCATAAGGTGTCTACTGCACTTAGTGGCAATGAAACTAAAATTAGTGGTGTATTCTTTATCTTCTAAGAAGAGACGTGGTTCGTTACGAACTATCAGACCACTTGGTATAATGCTAGCTTTGAGGAGCCCCCGAAGGAAATGACCGTGAAGTTCAGTATGAAATGTCTTCTTCTTAAGTTTTAATAAATCATCTGCAGTGTTAGATGAAATGGTTCTTTGACTTGGATCTGCCGAATCAAAGAGAGATGGACCACGTATCAGCTCTAAAATTTCCTCCTCAGAGTAGCTCAGAGTTGCACTCTCAGCCATTTCTATAGTTCTTATTACAAAGGGGATGCTGATCACTTGTCGACGATGTATTCCATGTGGAAGTAAGTACAGTAAGGGGAAAGAGTTGTCAGGGAATAAAGAGGAAAGGGAAAGAAGAGAATTCTTTCCTACATGCCTTATGTTGGCCAATTAATATCAATACATCCCCTTTATGTGGGGTTCCCAATCCGAACAACAACCGTGGTTGTCAAAAACTGAGTCTACAACAGAAGAGCCACTATATTGTGGCGTCGGTGTGCCCATAGGGAAACGTAACAGTCTGGGGCTGGGATATACTATATCCAAGAAGAAGGGGACTGCTACGTAAATGATTGGTTACTAGGTTAAATCATTCAAACCAAGTTTCCTAGTCCAACCTATATCTAAAAAGATCCAGTATGTATTCCCTCACAAAAAAGAAAAGAAAAACACCATATCAACCATAAATGTGAAAAATATATAGCATCTTATTTTCAACAACATATGAAATAAAACTGTTGTGATGTGCTTGGTTAGTCTGATGTGGGTTGTCATGTGATTTATGATGTCACCAGAGTGCATGTGGAATGTTGATGCATGAGTGGGAGAATGCTGTGATGAGAGTTCTATATTGGGTCAGTTGAGCCCTCCCTTCCTGAAGTAAACTTAAGAAGTAACCTTAAGCTGCCTGGACTGAGCTGCTTAAGGTTACATCTTAAGTTTACTTCAGTTCTTATGTTACAGTTACAGTTCCAAGATTAAGACATAAGCAAATAGGAGAAAGAAAGACTAAGGCAAAGACACCGGCACCCATCAACCAGGAAGGGAGGGCTCAACTGACACAATATAGAACTCTCATCACAGCATTCTCCCACTCATGCATCAACATTCCACATGCACTCTGGTGACATCATAAATCACATGACAACCCACATCAGACTAACCAAGCACATCACAACACATCTTCCCCCTTACAAAACACACTTGCAACAAAAGCTTCACAACACATCTCCCTCCTATCAGACATTCTCACAAAAGCACGACGCACATCTCATCCAGACCCAAGAGCAATGGAGGTTTCACTTGAAAAGCCCACAACTATGCAATTTCAGAACTCCGCCTATCATTCTTAAACACCATCAATAACAGCACTAATCACCTCCCATCCACCCCTGCCACGAGCAGACTCTAGTCTCCCACACTAGACACAAACCAGCCCAGATCCAAGGCTATACCTAACCCACAATACCATAACCATCACTAAATAACTTTGGTCCTCCTGCTCGCCCCCGCCACAGGCGAGCCTTCAGGCTGCCACCCTGAAGCACCTACTTGTCACCCCGACGCAATACTAGTCATCAGGATGACAACGAAATCACCATAGACAGATAAGAGGTTCAGTAAAGGTCTACAGCTCACTAACACACAACCAGCAACAGGCATGCCTCAGAAATACACAAGCATATACATATATATATATAGGCGGACCAAGCCAATCAAGCAAACCTGACCATACCATGGTGTAAAACTCCTCAAACAGCTTGGAGATGCTGGCCAGTCACCTCCAAGACCATCTTAAAATACATATGGTTGACTCTAACTCTCTTCTAAATGGCAGTACAATCCGTTCCCATAATCAAACCCTGACCAGATAAAATAGCCAGGATCAACACATAACACATAAAGATAAACAAATCACCCTGGGATTCTTCACCTCGAACAGCATCTTCATCTTTATCATAGTGTTTACTGGAGGGCGTCCCCTACCAGCAACCCGCTTCATCTGACTTTCACAAGCTGTCCTTTAGGATAAGAATCATTTCTTCAAAGAGTGCACCACTTCCAAAACAAAAATACTAGACTAGGCTACCGCTATAGCAAATACATTAGACGCTTACAGTACCATTCACATTTGTGCAACTCTCACTAACCACTAATTAAAATTCCTGGTAAGGCGCTACCCTCAGGATTCCCCTTTCTCACAACTAAAACCTACCGAGGCGCTACTTCACTTTAGTTGCATCACAAAACGTAATATCCATGACCCAAACAGCGCTAACTAAAACACTGATAGAGAGCACTTCTCTCCATTCTTCATGATGTCACCAGAGTGCATGTGGAATGTTGATGCATGAGTGGGAGAATGCTGTGATGAGAGTTCTATATTGTGTCAGTTGAGCCCTCCCTTCCTGGGTGATGGGTGCCGGTGTCTTTGCCTTAGTCTTTCTTTCTCCTATTTGCTTATGTCTTAATCTTGGAACTGTAACTGTAACATAAGAACTGAAGTAAACTTAAGAAGTAACCTTAAGCTGCCTGGACTGAGCTTTATAACAATGGCGACGAGGATTTACTTAAAATCAAGAACCCATATGCAAAGGAAGCTGATGGAACCAAGGAAACTAAGGAAGAAGCTGAGGATTGAAGTGGCCTGCTGCGGGGGGTGCAGGAAGAAACAGGGAACAGAAGCATAGACGACACCGCCCCCAAATAACCAAGTAAACAAAACCATCACCCAGGGCAGGACAAGGGAGGGGGTCCAAGACCCACAGCAGAAAGCCCCTTTGGACTGAGATACCAGATAGCAACCCTTAAGCGGATGGGAGTGCTGAGTCCGGGGGTTTAAGTGTTAATATTGGCCTTAAAAGTGGAAGAGAGGCTCCCTAATTGTCTGAACTCCCATGAATGGGAAGTGCCCCATCGCCTACATGAAATAGAAGCATCCCTGTGTGATATTATGGGGTTGAAAGACTTTTTCAAGAAAGCTAATGTAGAAATTAAGGCAAGAAGGGAAGACAATTTAAAAAGGGAAAGCCTCCTTGAGAATGAGAGAGGTCGAGAAGTACACAAGTCTGATGTTTAACCTGGCACTTAAGTATGAAGAATGGAGAAAGGCACTGCGAACCTGTACACTACTGCACTGTGAAACGGCCGTTGGTCAGAGCAGGAGTTCTTCTGCGCTCCGTGTCATTTTAGACACTGATGACGTCATTTCAGTAGCAGAGGGATCCGGTGAAGCAATCGAACGCTTTGGTTGACGTACCCGAAAAAAAAAAAAAAAAAAAAAATGCCACGTTTGGGCACATTTTTCGGAGGGTCCCTGGGGGCCATGGGTGGCGCCCGCCCATTCGAGCCCCTGCGTTCCAGCCGTGCCGTTGGTTGGAACACATGAAAAATGCCTGCGCCATCTGTTTTTTTCTTCGTGTTCAGAGCTCCGGAGTTTTGTGTTTCAAAAGGAGGCTGCATCAAAGGAAAGGCCTTGGAGACGTGGGTAAGCGTGATGACGTACCCGGAAAGAAAATGTATACGTTTGGAACAGCAGGGCATGGAGATGTACCTCTGCATTGGAGTGGAGCTTCTGCGATTGCTTGCCGTGTGGTCGGGTTTCATGAAGGTGGAATGTTGTTGCCAGAGGACCAGAGAGCGGCCTGATTGGAGGTGCAGCAGCCGTGCTGAGTGCGAGGCAGCGCCGGAAAAGAAAAAAAAGAGAAACATTGCAGTCATTTGTGGATTGCAGCCCGCATCGTTGCAGGGTGGTGTGGACAGTTTGAAGAGCGCGAATCTACGAGGTGTTTATTTGCTGGTGAAGTGAGTTATAGTGTGTGCTCGATTTTGACAGTGCCTGAGGGCAGAAGGCACATTGACTTACAGAGCACAGGGTTGTGATGTTAATGAAGCATCTCTGCAATGTTGTTTTTAACATGTTATATGTTGGAGAACATTCATGGTTTATGCTGCATTAGTAATGAAGGTGCTGAGACTAATGGTAAAAGTTGAATTTAAGCAGCATATGCCAAATTACAAAGTACAGTAGTGAAAGGAACTAATGGGGAAGTGAATGTTAGTCGTAGTGCAGAATGTGCATGAAGTTTGAAGTGAAGTGACAAAAGCATTTTAGGAAATATGCACAGTCAGTTATATGTATTCATCCGGTATACATATGGGGAATGTGATGAATATGCGAGATGAGTCAGAAGTTAGATGTGGAGTTCATTTCGGGGTGAGTGGTTAGTAAATTAGCAAATATGTTAGGGACCTAACATATTTCAAGGATTTGCAGGAATGTGGACTTCTGATTAGTTAAATTGTGCATAGCGGAATGCAATGCAATATAATAATGTGAGGTGAAGACTATGTGAATTGACCTATTTAACGTTTTGAGGATTTTCAGGGGTAAGTTGTTACACAACAACATGGACTTTTAGGCATATGTGACAATCTAATCGAGAAGTGAAGGAAAATTGCATATGCTAGGTATAATATGTTGGAGTTTAAAAAGAAAATGTTAAATGATGATGTAAAAAATTGTCATGTATATCCATGCACTTGAGGTATGGAAGTGAAGGCGTGTCACTAGCATATTATCTAGAATGCGTATGGAAGTTTAAAAGAATGAGTGGGTGCAACATTCATTTTTTAACTAGAAGTTTTAGATACTAGGGAGGTAGCGCCTCCGTTGGTATTAACAGTAGGAAGTTTCACTGTTTAGATGAGTTTGGTTTGGTGGTAGCGCCACTTAGAAGTGCTCTCTATCAGTGTTTTAGTTAGCGCTGTTTGGGTCATGGATATTGCGTTTTGTGATGCAACTAAAGTGAAGTAGCGCCTCGGTAGGTTTTAGTTGTGAGAAAGGGGAATCCTGAGGGTAGCGCCTTACCAGGAATTTTAATTAGTGGTTAGTGAGAGTTGCACAAATGTGAATGGTACTGTAAGCGTCTAATGTATTTGCTATAGCGGTAGTCTAGTCTAGTATTTTTGTTTTGGAAGTGGTGCACTCTTTGAAGAAATGATTCTTATCCTAAAGGACAGCTTGTGAAAGTCAGATGAAGCGGGTTGCTGGTAGGGGACGCCCTCCAGTAAACACTATGATAAAGATGAAGATGCTGTTCGAGGTGAAGAATCCCAGGGTGATTTGTTTATCTTTATGTGTTATGTGTTGATCCTGGCTATTTTATCTGGTCAGGGTTTGATTATGGGAACGGATTGTACTGCCATTTAGAAGAGAGTTAGAGTCAACCATATGTATTTTAAGATGGTCTTGGAGGTGACTGGCCAGCATCTCCAAGCTGTTTGAGGAGTTTTACACCATGGTATGGTCAGGTTTGCTTGATTGGCTTGGTCCGCCTATATATATATATGTATATGCTTGTGTATTTCTGAGGCATGCCTGTTGCTGGTTGTGTGTTAGTGAGCTGTAGAATTTTACTGAACCTCTTATCTGTCTATGGTGATTTCGTTGTCATCCTGATGACTAGTATTGCGTCGGGGTGACAAGTAGGTGCTTCAGGGTGGCAGCCTGAAGGCTCGCCTGTGGCGGGGGCGAGCAGGAGGACCAAAGTTATTTAGTGATGGTTATGGTATTGTGGGTTAGGTATAGCCTTGGATCTGGGCTGGTTTGTGTCTAGTGTGGGAGACTAGAGTCTGCTCGTGGCAGGGGTGGATGGGAGGTGATTAGTGCTGTTATTGATGGTGTTTAAGAATGATAGGCGGAGTTCTGAAATTGCATAGTTGTGGGCTTTTCAAGTGAAACCTCCATTGCTCTTGGGTCTGGAGGAGATGTGCGTCGTGCTTTTGTGAGAATGTCTGATAGGAGGGAGATGTGTTGTGAAGCTTTTGTTGCAAGTGTGTTTTGTAAGGGGGAAGATGTGTTGTGATGTGCTTGGTTAGTCTGATGTGGGTTGTCATGTGATTTATGATGTCACCAGAGTGCATGTGGAATGTTGATGCATGAGTGGGAGAATGCTGTGATGAGAGTTCTATATTGTGTCAGTTGAGCCCTCCCTTCCTGGGTGATGGGTGCCGGTGTCTTTGCCTTAGTCTTTCTTTCTCCTATTTGCTTATGTCTTAATCTTGGAACTGTAACTGTAACATAAGAACTGAAGTAAACTTAAGAAGTAACCTTAAGCTGCCTGGACTGAGCTTTATAACAAAAACCATACAATATGACAGTCAAAGAAAACAAATATATACAACAGGTGAAGCCCTACTCATAAGGGCTTCTCAAAATTTGTGTTGTTCAAAGAGAACATATATGTGAAAATACATACATTGATTAAAATATATGATGTACAGGCAATGAAAAGAAATCACATATTTAACAAGAAGACACCACCTATAATTTTAGCACCTAATATTATACACTCAGAAAAACACAGTGTGCTTTTAACTAAAAAAGTCATCACTGCCAGCTCAGCCACATATACTGGGCCTCATTACGACCCTGGCGTTAACAAATGGCGCTATTAGCGCCATGGTTAACGCCGGTAACTTACCGAATTACTGTTGCTGAGTTATAACACGTTCAATGCTACCTATAAATCCTCTGGCGTTTTGCAAATGCTTCTAAAAATACGTCCTGTTGATTGCATTGCTAGACCAATGGAGTGGTTGTTTGCTCATTTTTCTCGTTTATGGGGCAGGGTTGATGCAATTTCTGCCCCCATAGTAAAAATCAAAGTTTGGCACGTATGAACCAACAGCTCAGTTTCCTAATACGTGCTGCCAGCACAACAGAAGCATGTCATTGCAATTCGCCAGTTTGACAAGCCAATACAATCTTTAGAAGTATACCCTGCAATAAAGTGCTCAAAAGAAGGCCACGAAAAGTGTCTTTTTTATGTGTATTCACAGAATAAAGAAATGAACTCGTGGCTTTAAGTTTCAGAAATGTATTTCACTTTGGCAATGTCCTTTTGTTGGCTCCTATTAAATTATAAGCAGCCCATTTTTCCCCCTTCAAATGCTTCATTTCATCAATAACTTTATTTCGGCCTCAAGCCATGAAAGTACTTCACAAAAAATATCAGACATCACAAATATCTAACCATAGTCCATTTCATCCATATTGAAATGAAATTAAATTAAATGCAGTAGCCCTTGGGCCCAATTCAGTCCCAAAAGGTGCATGATTTGTAGCATGGACTTCTCGGCGTGTACTAGGAGGGATCGCTGGGGCTTCACTGCCAAAGGGGATCCCCCAGTGTCCTTTTCCCCAGGGGGACAGCATTTGCTCCAGAGAGCACAGGCCACGGCAACATATTTTCATAAGGGGTAGCAGTCTCGCCCATGGGGTGGGCACTGAGTTCTATTGCACTATTCACTGGCGGGTTGAATCTCCTGCCAAAACGCTGTATACCTTTGCCGGCATTCGGCTCCCTAAGAACAATTGTAACAGAGTCACAGTCATTTCCCCCTTGTTGGCTAGTCCTAGTGCAACTTGCACTTTGCTCCCCGGGTACAGATGAACAGTACTTACTACTTTTTTGGCTATTGCCTTTGCCCTGAGTGCACCATCTGCCTTCAGACTGAGGGTCTGCGGCGGTGGGAGAGGGGTAGGATAGTGTACGCTCGGGACTGCCACTCAGGCCTATCGGTTGCAGCGACCCTTTACCAGGCGCGGTGCTTATGGTTTTAGTGCTTACTCTATTTCCAATGGTAGGCCCCACTCTGGGTGGCTCTGATATCATTAGGGCAGATTTCAGGAAAGGTAAGTACGGCTGGCACCAATGTATTTTCTACCCTTTTACTACCCACTAGGCTGTGAAGTGGCCCCTCCTTGCCCGCTCCCTTCCCAATTACATCCAACAGGGATAGAACTCGGTTGTTTAGTGTCAGAAGTTCGAATAGGACAGTGCTGCATTTGCACTCTTTCTTCGATGGGCCCAACTGCCAATCTGATCTTAAGTACACTTTGCTACTTGCCTGCAAGAGAACGGTAGAAAGGGTGCAACGCTACCAGACTGAAAATCACTAATTACCCCTGTTGGTTTGACCTGCATCCACTCAGTGACGTTTCCCCTATTTTCAGACTTGCAATTTTCTCCACCCATCAGCCCCCCATCGTGAGGGCACTACGGGCAGAAGATTTGCTTGGTTGACGGGCGACACTCGTCGGTGCTCGCCATCTTAGGTATGAGTATGTGCCCCTCCCCACTGGATGCAACACACTCAGGCTTAGTCTCGGGTGAATCTGGGGGTTGGTGATCGTCCTGCCGGTTCTAGCTGGAAGCTGAGACGATGGGGGCTGTGCAAGTCACAATGGTGGCCATGCTGGTGACATTATCGTGATCAATACATCTCCCTGTGGCCACACGGAGATGAGGTTCAACAATAGTCAAGGTCGCGTTACTGGGAGACCCCACGTGGGATGATTGGTTCGCAATAATCTCGAATATCCCCCCCACTCCCCTCCACCTTGGCTCTCACCTGTTCAGATGCTCAACAGCTCAGGAAACACAGTGACAATTGATTGTCCCTGGCTGCTTGTCTCTGTCGTGTAGCTCCTCGATGACCTCTGAGCAACCCTCTCTAATGGGTGCTTCATGAGTTACTTCACCGACGTCAACTCCCTCTACTTATGCAGCCTTGGGTGTCTGCTTTCAACCCCCTGCAGGAGCGGAACACCCACTCCCTTTACCCTGGCGGGCCCGGTCCCAGTGTTTTGTGATGCAGGAGGACGTGGCCGACCGCAGCGATTCCAGTACAGTGGGCCCCAGGGGCCAAAAGCAAAGGCGGGACAACGGCGCCCTTGCTCCCATGGGATTCCAAACAACAGAGTGACCAGCATGTGGGAAGCCTGCATTTAACATGAATGGCCCCCACCCAATGGCATTCTGCAGACCAGAAGAAAGGACAGGCTACTGTGTGGGAGTGGCAGGGACATTTGGGCCCCCCTCGCCCATTCAGTTTAAGATGCATCACTTGCTCGACCAACAGTGGAGGACGCTTCCTATTATTGCCCCTGTGTACATAACCAGCCCCTGTGCTGATGACAACGCAGGTGGGGCTGTTGGAGAGACACTTGGCATCCATCTTGGACACCTCCGATTCCATCTTTGGATTAGGCCTCATCGCGATACTACGAGAAGGCTTCTCTCCCCTCTGCAGCGCCGCACACAGCGCTCGCAAAAGCCCCCACCTTTTCTCCCCGTCTCTGAAAGACCTGCAGCTCCATTCTCACGCCTGAGCCGGAGGTAATTGCAACAATATACATGTAACACCTCACCCTTCCTCTGAGATCACTGTCCTGTGCGTGAACCGGCATGAACCATGCCTTGCAAACTCATCCATCTCGACAAAACCTGCCTATGCCCCCCCTGACCTCCAGTACTGGAAAACTATTGCCAATCCAACCCCATGGCCCCGATAGGTATTCTTTTGATGTGCCAGATATGTAACCCCAGTGCGATGCCCACCCCAGTGTGCCACGACCAATAAAAGTCAACCTCTGTCACAGTATAATGCACCTCAGAACTAATAAATGTCAGCATGCCCCCTAGTCTCTTTGATGCGCCTAGACCCACCCCATGATCAACGATCCCACCTGGATCGAGCCCTCCCGAGTTGTAATAAGCCCCGAAAGACCCCAGTAAATAGTGATGTGGTTGTAAGCTTAGAATTTATCGAGGATAATGATTTGCTCAAAGGAGCCTTAGTAACTGTTATTTAGTGCATGCTTGAAGCAATATGTTATGTTAGATTAGCTAGGGCCTGCCCGGCTTCATCGTGACCTGACCCTCACCCCACCCGGACAGAGGCAGATGGATCTCATGGTATGAGCCCTCCCGCCAACAGAACAACCAATCCTGCGGGAGCAACATCATGTATTACATATGTATCCAACTGTATTATCCAATCCTATGTCTATATAGTGCCCTATGCAATGATGTCATGTATGACGTGATATTCTTACTTAAACTGCCACCTTTGTAATGTTTGCCAGAGAGCTTGTCGGAATTGAAACAATATTATGCCTCCTATCGTAACAATTGTATGTGTATTGGCCTACGCCAAGTTGTCTAAACATCATATGCGAACAAACTCCACAGCAAGGTCTTGACCTTAGAGAAAGTAATGTAAGTCGCCATCTTGGATTAAGCCGCCATTTTAGGTTCTCTTGTTATATGGAAATCACCCTGAATATCAAAATCGAGGCCGAATGACATTCTGAGTAAGATTCTGGCCGTTGTGACCTCCGTACACATGAATAATTAATATGCCTACAGGCCACTTGTCGGAGTCGCGAACTGAGACCTTGCCCTACCGTTGACCTATATGTAAATGTACAACTATATCAGTGAAATCAATCGAAATGCATATATTACAGGATTGACCTGGCAAGGAACCCATAGGCCTGGCTCATAGAATGGTTAACCCGTGAGAGGGTTGGCCAAGGGCTGGACAAACTGTATAAAAGGCCCAAGTATTCCAATGTACGGTCTCTCACTAACACATCGAACCCTCGTTGAAGTTCTTTATGTTACTCTGAGAGCCGAATAGCTATCCGTTTGTCAATTGACTTGGTAACTGTTGTAGCTTTTAAATAAAGCACTTGTATGTTCTTTGTAACCTGTGTTGGTGTGTTTCTTTCTGGGCTTCCCGGCCTCATATTATTTTTCTGTTTTCACAGTTGGCGCACGAATAGGGACCCTCAAGATTGATGCCGGATCATTGAAGGTTGACGCAGACTATCGAACCGGGATCGGACGGTGTGATACTGCGGGCCCGACTGAACGAGACGCGATACCTCGGCAGCGCTGCACGATCCGATCCATGGACGATAGTCGTGTGGTCTGACACGGCATCTTGACGAGGGTCCATTTTTGAGGCGGGCAGATTTGTCGAAACCACCAAACACAAGGTAAAATTCGTTAGGTAAGTTCTTTGGTAAACCGTACGGTCCTCCTTAGGATTGGTCAGGTGCAGTTGTGACCCGACTCTTAATTTAACCCTGACAATTTGAATTTGGCGTATTGTATCTGCAGACACAATTATTGACCAGGTAACACCAATTTTTTGTGCCTGGGAAATGCATGGGAAATTGTCTAGCTGCTTTAGGGCTCTGTTCGGCAGCGATCGACAATCTTTGGAATTTAGCCGCCCGTCACCACAGAAGGGGTCGCCGGCATGTACTATGTACTGTAAGTATGGCATTGGAAGTATAGTATTTAATGATATTTGGCACAGACAAACCAGACATGCCTCCGACTTTCAGTGGGCAATCAATGGTAGTTTCGAGGTCCCCCATATTGAATACCTAGAATCGGTCTTGCTAAAAAAGAAGGCCAGACCTGCAGCATTTGATGTTTTGCAGAATTGGAAAAAAGAAGCGTTGCAGCAGCTTAAAAGTAGGGATAAACATGCACGCCGTCATAAAACAAATGCCGAAAAGGCGTTGTTATATGATAAGGAAAAACATTCGGAGTCAGTCAAAAATATGGATAGGGCTTTCTCACTCGGTATCCAGAAAATGTATCCCTATAAAGATTTCCATGCTTCTGAAGAATTCATTGAAAAATTGTTAAATGAACGCAGGTCTGGTGCCTCTGTGCCACCTCCGTATGATCCTCTCCCTGGTGCTCTGCCCATTCCTGTTGTTATTCCTGCTGTTATTCCTGTTCCCTGTACAACCTACTGTTCCTATTCCTCCAGTTGTTGTTCCTCCACCTATCCTATCACCCCTTCCTCTTGCGCTGATAGTTGCACCCTCATTGCATTTGCCCACACTTCCGCTCCCGAGTGGTTCTGTATTGACTGAAGTTGATCAGGGTGCGGGGTCAAAGATTGTCACTCGAAATACTGTTTCTGCAGACAAGAAACGGGAATTATTTGCATGGTCTAAGCACTGTATGGAGAGAGGTGATCAAATTAACGTTTTTTCCACATTATATATGGGCAATTTTCCAGAGAAAAATGTTTTTATCGAAGGTTTGGGGACTCATTTATGTGTAATGTGGGGTAGACTACATAATACGGATCTCCCACAAGGGGTGAGGGATCTAAATACTTTAGCACTTTCGAGGGACACAGAGGAGAAAGTACATGGTCATGTTGAGAGATTGTTTGAGTATAGGAGGGACTTTGAAAAATTACGGGATGAGGATGGTGAAGACGACAGTATGTATGTACAGAAACGGTTCCTTTCGTGTCGTAGATCGGCATCTGAGGAAGTATGAATTTGTACCAAAGATGCGATTCGATGGATCTCGGATTCATCGATACCGCCGGATGAAGTATATGACACGTATAGTCAGTATACAGTAGAAATGCAGAGGAAGGTGATTCAGGTAATGGTACAGTACCTGCAGGATGAATGTGTAAGGAAGAAGGTTAGTTGTCCTATAGACTTATTGGGTATTTGTAAGAGGGCTTTTTCGCCCGACACTTCTTCAGCTGCCTTAGCGCTCAACCTGGCTCTGTTGCTTAGTAAGCGGTCGGAGTTACCTATATCTCAGTTGCCTATGAGAGAGGTTCCTCCGACATTTGTCCCAAAGGTTGAGATTCCCGCTAACGCTGGGACTGGTGCACCCGCTGTGGACATCCCTGCACATTATGTATCGCAATTTGTTCACGTCCCGTTTTCACGACAGGAAGTGAACACTATTAGACAATCAATTCCCGATATTAGGAAAAACCCGACAGGATTCTACAAAGAGATAGAGTCCGTTTTGCAGTCCTCTGTGTTCACCTTAAGTGATATTGACTTGCTATTCCCTGTACTCCTGCCCGTAGATTTATGGAAGCAGGTTCGAACAATAGACGATGTGCCAGGGTTAGGAGATACGTGGGCTAACATGACTAGGTTTGATGGTGAAAGACCAGCTGGTGAGAAACCACCTCAGGTAATACTTACTTTGCCTGATAGAATTGTTGCAAAATTGAAAACCATAATTCCTGAGAAAAGAATTATTTGGGACAAGCTTACGGCCTGTGTTCAAGGAAAAACTGAAGGTGCCACTGAATTCTTTAATAGATGCGAGCAGGTA
Source organism: Ambystoma mexicanum (assembly GCF_040938575.1). Lineage (NCBI taxonomy): Eukaryota > Metazoa > Chordata > Amphibia > Caudata > Ambystomatidae > Ambystoma > Ambystoma mexicanum. Next base: position 54,651,732 of record NC_090932.1, read on the forward strand.
TTCTCTGACTTCAGTGGACAGGACTTGGGCACAGAGTCTGGGAAAAGGTTGTTTGTGGACAAATTTGTACGTGGATTGTTGCCCGACATCCAGTCACAGATTATGTCCTCTGAGAGCGCTTGGCAGGCGAAATCCCAATCTGAAGTTTTGCACATGGCTCAGTATTATGAGAACCGTGTTAATAATGAAAACGAGAAAATAGAGAAGAGGAAAGGAGATTTGAAGACTAAAGTATTGTTACAACAAATTGTTAGAAATCCCAGAGGAGGTAATTCACAGACCAGAGGTCAGTATGTTCCAAAAGGAAACACTCCTTTGGGTCCTGTGAATGTTAATCAATGTGCCTATTGCCGCCAGGAAGGTCATTGGCGTGCACAGTGCCCCGTCCTTCGACAAAGGTCAAACAACGCATTTGGGAGTATGGGTAGATGACCTAGAGGTCGCCTCGGAGTGGGGGGCCCTGATAGAGGTCAGTTCTCGTAAATCCTCAGCAACCTTTTTCACGGGAAAATAAGACTTCGAGTGTGGACACGAGAAACATATTTGATCACCCTTCTGTTGCCTACCTTTCTGAAGAGCTTCCTTCCGATGGCATTTTATTTCGTTAGGACTACCCGAAGCAGGGTTTGGAACCTTCACCTATTCCCGTTAATCAGAAAGGTCCCTCCGTTGAATTGTTAGTGGGGAATAGGAAACATCAGTTTTTGATAGACACTGGAGCACAAAAGTGCTCCATTGATCATTCCTGGGTTCCAAATATTCCACTGTCAGGGCAAACAAATGTTCCAGTAGGGTTTTCTTTTTCTGGCATACTAATTGCTTGCCCGGTTTCTTCGCCGGTGTCTGTTTCTTTGGGTCCCTTCACAGACCATTGTCCCTTCCTCCTGACTTCGAACTGTGGAGAGAATTTGCTGGGGTTAAATTTGTTGAAGAAACTGAATGCAGTAATTCATTGTTCCTCTGACGGAGTCCGACTGACGGTTTCACCACAGCAACTTCCCAATTCTCAGTTTCTGACTCGACCATTACCTCTTGAGTTTAGCGTTGTTCCGGAATGTTTGTGGGCGGTTGACGACAATGATGTCGGGGTGCTACAGATCGAACCCGTTAAAATAGTTTTGAAACATGGAGTTAAACTACCACGCATTCCGCAATATAAAATATCAATTGAGGGCGAGCGTGCTTTGAAGTGCATTGTCTCAGATTTTGTGCATCGAGGAGTGATTGAAGAGATTGCAGGTAGCTTATGTAACAGCTCGATTTTACCCGTATACAAGAAAGGCGACAATGCAATCCCATACCGTTTCATAATTGATCTTCGTGCGATTAACAAAGTTGTCGCCCCACAATTTCCAATTGTGCCTGATGTGACAGCGATACTAACGATGATCCCTGCTACAGCTACGCACTTTAGTGTTGTAGATCTAAAGAATGCTTTCTTTAGTATTCCTATACACAAGGAGAGTAGATATTTGTTCGCGTTCACCTTGGGGGGACGTTTGTTCACATTTACTCGTGCACCTCAAGGGTATACTGAAAGTCCAAGCATTTATAGTAGAGCTTTGAAATAGCAGGTTGATACCCTTGAATTGCCACCTACTTGTACACTGCTTCAGTATGTCGATGACTTGCTTTTGGCTGCAGATTCTGAAAGTGCTTGTGAAGAAGGCACTGTATTGTTGCTTGTTCATGTGGCTGAAAACGGACATAAAGCTTCGCTTAAAAAATTTCAATATTGTTGTCAGGAGGTCGCCTATTTAGGCTACCTCCTGTCAAAGGAGGGGAGAAGATTGACACCTGAAAGAATAAAACACATTTCTGGCATGTCTGTTCCAAATACACAGAAGGAAGTCAGAGCCTTAATAGGTATGGCTTCTTACTGTATGATGTGGATCCCGAACTTCTCACTAGTGATAAAACCGATTTTAGGGCATTTCATCGCCGCTGCCATGGAAATCGGAACATCAACGATCATTTGAGCTTCTCAAAACTGCGCTATGCTCTGCACCGGTTCTGGGTACTCCAAATTATGACAAGGCCTTTGTGTTGTTTGTGCATGAATGTGATGGATGTACTTTGGCTGTGTTAACACAGGAACACGGAGGGAGGAATAGGCCGTGCGGCTACTACTCTTCCGCCCTTGATCCTGTTGCATGCACTTTGCCAAGATGTTTGCGAGCTGTCGCTGCTGCTGTCGCGTCTGTAAAACAGAGTGAGGGAATGGTCCTAGGCCATGATTTAATTTTGATGGTACCTCACTCTGTAGATGTTCTATTGAATAAAACCCAAACGCAACACCTCACCTCTGCACGGCTGATGAGGTATGAATTAATTCTGTTTGCGCCTCATATTCAAATTAAGAGGTGTTGTGTTCTTAATCCGGCTGAACTCCTACCTTTCCCGCAAAATACTGTTTGCGGTGACGAAGAATTACATGACTGCCTGTATACCACTGAACAGGAAATGAAGGGCAGGACAGACCTTATAGATACTCCTTTGGGCAATGCGGAAGGGGAGCTGTTTTGTGATGGCTCCTGCTTCAAACTCCCAGATGGTACATCTACAGCTGCCTACGCAGTTACTACATTGAGTACGGTTGTTGAAACTAGGAGAATTCCGCATAACTCCGCGCAGGCCGCAGAGATTATAGCGTTGACCCGAGCTTGTGAACTCTCCGAAGGGCATACGGTAAACATATATACTGATAGCCAGTACGCCTTTGGGGTGGCTCACAACTTTGGGAGGCTCTGGTCGGAAAGAGGGTTCCTAACCTCACATGGGACCAAGATTCAGCATGGTCCCTGATAGTGCAATTGCTCTCGGCACTCTCACTCCCTAGGCAGTTAGCGATCATGAAATGTGCAGCACATCGTAAGGTCATAGACGATGTGGGAAAAGGGAACGCTTTTGCTGACCAGATAGCCAGGCAAACGGCCACAGACCTTAGCGCAGACATGTATGCTCTAAGGGAAACAAAAGATGCCTATGTAATGGATGAGGGTTTTGGGTCTGTGCGAGATATCCAAGCTGATGCCACAATAGAAGAATCTAAAAAGTGGGCCGAAGGAATGGGGAAACTAGATGACTATGGGTGTTGGGTGGATACATCTAAAGGGAAATGGTTGCTCCCTGATTCATATGTGCTGGCAATGGTTACGATGGCACACGGTCCTACTGTTAGGCGATCCTCAGCACATCAGGCCTCTCCACATCAGAACACTGCTCACATTCCCCAAACACCTCCACCCCAGCTTTGAGGCTCAAGGGATTCGGTGAACCCACAGAACCGAAAACACCGTTCCTTCTTTGGTGTACGGGCTCGCTTACAACCTTTCCTGCATTGGCAACTGCCTTGGAGGATGTATCGCAGAAGGGACGGCGATACGTCATCACGTCGGTCACGTGATACAGTGTGGCGTTCCTCACGTGATCTTGGTAGACGTCACATGACCCAGGGACACACAGTATAAAGAACTGAGAGGCAGGACGTTCATTGCTTCTCAGCTGGCTTCGGACCCTGTTTGGCGTTTATACTTGCTCCTTGCTACCTCGACCACGGAACTCTATCTTGGACTCTCTTGGACACCCCTTTGTACCTTTGCTCGGAACTGTTTACCTGTTGCCGGATTTTTGGACTGCATATCGACTTGTCTTTGGATCATCCCTGAATTTCTTGCTGTACTTCTACGCCCAAGTCAAGCCCTATCTTACAGGTGGCCTACCTGTATCCACGCTTACCTGCGGTTCTACCACTCCAGGGACCGCTGTATCTTTTTGAGCCTCGAACCTCCCTACTAGGTTACCTGGGTCTTCCTTACACCAGATAGGTAAGACACTTTAGATTCTTTTGTTTACCTGCCTGTATTGTGATTGCCTGGTGCTTAACCTCATTCCTTCTTGACAGCAGCATCGGTGTTCCAGAGGCTCCGTGGATCTGGGAAGACATCTCTCACCTGTGGCCTCAAGGGTCGCACAGCGGGTTTCTATTTTGTTCCCCTGTGCGTCACTTGGGGACGGAGGTCTCATCGGTCTACACGACACTCAAGTCAGAACAGACTGAGAAGCCGTATAGTCGTGTTAGACGATGCAGGGATCCACGGACGAACCCATAACTGCTCTAGTTCAGGCAATTACAATATTAAGGGCAGATATGGCCGCCGCGAACACAGTGATCCATCAAAGGTTGGATACCATACAGAGCGTTCAGCATTCCCTTCCTGCAGACCCGGAGTTTGGAGATGGCAGTTCCTCCACTACACCCCCAGTCCCGACTCCAATAATCCTCCCAACTCCTTCCCCCCTGGCTGCTCCTGAACGTTACCAGGGTGATCCCAAGAAATTCAGAACCTTTGTTAACCAGTGCAAGTTACATTTCTTATGCAGGCCTTTGGCTTTTCCCACGTCCACTGCTAAGGCCGCCTTCGCCCTTTCCCATTTAGCCGGAACAGCTGCCGCTTGGGCTAATCCCCTGTTAGAAAACAATAGCCCGGTTCTTTATGACTTTGATTTGTTGGTCCTAGAAATGTCCCGAGTATTCGATACTCGACACAAGGCACAGTCTAGGGATTTGGAGTTGTTGGAATTGACTCAGGGCAAAAGAACTCTGATAGATTACATCACCTGGTTCAATCAGCTAGTTGCAGAAACATCATGGCCAGAAAACAAGCGGGCGGTGGTCTTTTATAGGGGGTTGAGTAACACCATGAAAGACGCTTTAGCAGTGATCCCTTCTATGCCTACTCAGTATCAGGAATTGGTTGATCTCGTCCTGCAGGTAGATGCACGCCGATCGGAGCGTAGAGCTGAATTGGGGGCCTCCTCCTCTCCTACTCTTGTTAATACTCCCGCTTCCGGTACTGAAGAACCTATGCAAGTGGGAGGGGTACGCAGTCCTATTACAACATCTGAGAGGGAACGAAGAAGGGTAGATAATGCGTGCTTTTACTGTGGCACCACTGGACATTTCGTGAAAGAGTGTCCTCGACGTCCCAAGAAGAGTCAGGTTTTTCGGATGGCTCGACCTTAGAACCGGAGACCAGGTCGAGTGTCCCATCATCTTCTCCGGGAACCCCTCTTGCCTTTGCTCGTGTTCAACCCATCTCCGTAAAGGCTACTCTATGTCCCTCTACTGGCCTTCTACATGCAGTCAATATCATTATTGATTCCGGTGCCACTGGTAATTACATAGATATTGATTTGGCCCATTCCCTCAATCTACCCTTAGTGGTAAAAACACGACCGGAACATGTCCAAGCCGTAGACGGCTCCGCATTGGTTTCTGGTCCTGTTAGACATCAAACTGCACCCCTCTTGTTGAACATACAAGACATACACACAGAAACCTTATGTTTTGATTTGATCACCGCACCTCAATTCGGTATCATACTAGGGATTCCCTGGTTACGTGAACATAATCCACTGATCAATTGGCAAGCAGGCACTGTACTCTTTGAGTCCGATATTTGTCAGAATTATTGTCTCCCGATCCATCAAGCCCCTGACACACCCTCTCGGGTCTTAGGAGCCTTAGCACAACTCACACTGACAGTGGACGATCCAGAAGTCATACAGTCCCATACTGTTGGGGGGTTGGTGTCTGGGATTCCGCCAGAATATCGGGCTTTCGATTCAGTTTTCGATCGTGGCTCGTCTGAGGTACTTCCTCCACATAGAACTTATGACTGCCCAATCGAATTGCTTCCTGATTCCACTGTTCCTTCGGGCAGGATCTACTCTTTGTCTCCTTCGGAAGAACTGGTGTTAAAAGAATATGTACAGAACGCCCTGCGTTTAGGACACATCCGCCCCTCCACTTCACCAGCGGCAAGTCCTATCTTCTTTGTACCCAAGAAGGAGGGGGATTTACGTCCTTGTGTGGATTATCGGCGTCTTAACGCGATCACCAAGAAGGATAGATATCCCATCCCGTTAATCACTCCACTCTTAGATCATTTAACACATGCTTCCATTTTTACCAAACTCGATCTACACGGCGCATACAATTTGGTACGCGTTCGCGAGGGAGACGAGTGGAAAACTGCTTTCTGTACTCGTTACGGCTTGTACGAATATCTTGTCATGCCCTTTGGCTTATGTAACGCCCCGGCCACGTTCCAACGATTCATGAATGACATTTTCAGGGATATTCTGGATGTGTACATGGTTGTGTATTTGGACGACATCCTGATCTTCTCTCGTGATCTGGATGACCATGTAAAACACGTCCGAGAAGTATTAACCCGTTTAAGCAAACATTCCTTATTTGCCAAACCTGAGAAATGTCAGTTCCATAAGACCTCTGTTGAGTTTTTGGGTTTCCACATCACCCCTGGGGCGTTATCCATGAACGAGTCTAAGGTCAAAGCAGTCTTAGATTGGCCAGTACCTCAAACACTCAAGTCCTTGCAGGCCTTTTTAGGATTCGCCAACTTCTATAGGCGTTTCATTTCTTCCTTTTCCACGATTGTAGCCCCACTCACGGCCCTGACTAGTCCTCGGGTACCATATCAGTGGCAGATAGAACAGCAGGAGGCTTTTGAGACTTTGAAAACCGCCTTTACTACCGCACCGGTACTCCAACATCCCAATCCTGATCTTCCGTTCATAGTCGAGGCAGATGCCTCTTCCTTTGCCCTCGGGGCGGTACTGTCACAAACATGTCCTAATACGGGCAAATTACATCCAGTGGCATACCACTCCCGTAAGTTTTCCAGTACTGAGTCTCATTATACCGTTACGGAAAAAGAACTCTTGGCTGTCATGGACGCTTTCCGTGTTTGGCGTCATCATCTTCTGGGGGCTAAATATCCTATCACAGTATACTCCGATCATCGGAATCTACAGGATTTGGCCTCTCTGAAATGCATCAATAGCAGACAGGTCCGATGGCATCTTTTCTTTTCCTCCTTTGACTTCCGCATTATGCACCGTCCTGGAACGGCACATGGGAAGGCGGATGCCTTGTCACGTTCCCCGGGGGGGGTCCAATTGCCTACATTCCCCGACACTGTTCTCGGAAAGAGTCATGTGATTTGTCTCTGTACTCCCTCATTGTCACTGATAGACTCGGTTCGATCCTGGACTAGCGGTCATTCTGACCAGTTGCGAGAATGGGACCCAGTGTTCTCTGATGGATTACCGTTCGTACATGAACGCCTGTTCCTTCCCACACCTGACACACGTAATCTGGCCCTTGAGTGGTCTCATGACGCTCCCTTTAACGCTCACCCCGGACAAGAGCGCACTTTAGATCTTCTCAAGCGTTGGTGTTGGTGGCCTTCTATGAAGCGCGATGTAGAATGTTACGTTAGATCATGCGCAGTATGTGCTCAGGCTAAACATCAAAGGGGTCGACCAATTGGGTTGTTGCTTCCGCTTCCGGTACCTCCCAGGCCCTGGCATACGTTGACGATGGATTTCGTTACTGATCTCCCCAAGTCGAAGGGCTTCGACTCCATCTGGGTGGTGGTGGACACGTTCACTAAAATGGCCCGTTTTGTTCCCTGCAAAGGTATCCCTTCGGCTCCTGTATTAGCGGATTTGTTTTTTGAACATGTGTTCATGCTATTCGGCCTTCCTTCGGTCATTATATCTGATCGAGGGTCACAGTTCACCTCTCGGTTTTGGAGATCCCTGACGAAGCTATTGGGCATTGATACCAGGTATTCTTCGGCCTACCATCCTGAGACCGATGGACAGACCGAAAGGACGAACCAATCTATGGAACAATACCTTCGTTGCCTTATTTTACAACATCAGACCTCTTGGTTGGCCGCTTTGCGGCTTGCGGAGTTCGCATATAATAATGCGGCTCATTCAGCCACTGGTTATTCTCCCTTTTACGCCCTCTATGGCCAACATCCCAAGGTCTTGCCGGTCCCTGATGCTTCTGATTCTGCGAACCCTGCGGCCACGACATGTCTTAGGGATCTTTCTGCCTTACACGCTAGTACAGTGGTTCATCTCACTGAAGCAAAGGCTGCTATGAAGGCCCGTGTGGATGGCAAACGTCGGGCTGCTCCCCCTCTGGTGGTGGGTTCCAGGGTCTGGTTGTCTTCCCGTCATCTTCGCCTAGTGGGTTGTCGGAAGTTGCTACCTCGCTTTGTCGGTCCCTATGTGATTTCAAAGGTTGTTAATCCGGTGGCTTTCCGTCTAGTGCTTCCCAGCTCTTGGCGCATCCATCCTGTGTTTCATGTCTCCCTCCTCAAACCTTGTCCCGACTCTGTCCGTCTTCGTACCCCTGTTGCGCCGGTGTCCTTGTCCTCTCCTGATGTTTTCGAGGTGTCGGCCATTTTGGGCTCCAGGTGGTTTAGGGGAGGGATCCAGTATCTGGTAGATTGGAAGGGTTACGGCCCGGAGGAACGTTCATGGGTTTCCTCCTCTGACCTGAACGCCCCTCGCTTGGTAGCCCGTTTCCATTTAGACCATCCATCCTGCCCACGGGGTCGTGGGCCGTTGGGGAGGGGCTATGTTAGGCGATCCTCAGCACATCAGGCCTCTCCACATCAGAACACTGCTCACATTCCCCAAACACCTCCACCCCAGCTTCGAGGCTCAAGGGATTCGGTGAACCCACAGAACCGAAAACACCGTTCCTTCTTTGGTGTACGGGCTCGCTTACAACCTTTCCTGCATTGGCAACTGCCTTGGAGGATGTATCGCAGAAGGGACGGCGATACGTCATCACGTCGGTCACGTGATACAGTGTGGCGTTCCTCACGTGATCTTGGTAGACGTCACATGACCCAGGGACACACAGTATAAAGAACTGAGAGGCAGGACGTTCATTGCTTCTCAGCTGGCTTCGGACCCTGTTTGGCGTTTATACTTGCTCCTTGCTACCTCGACCACGGAACTCTATCTTGGACTCTCTTGGACACCCCTTTGTACCTTTGCTCGGAACTGTTTACCTGTTGCCGGATTTTTGGACTGCATATCGACTTGTCTTTGGATCATCCCTGAATTTCTTGCTGTACTTCTACGCCCAAGTCAAGCCCTATCTTACAGGTGGCCTACCTGTATCCACGCTTACCTGCGGTTCTACCACTCCAGGGACCGCTGTATCTTTTTGAGCCTCGAACCTCCCTACTAGGTTACCTAGGTCTTCCTTACACCAGATAGGTAAGACACTTTAGATTCTTTTGTTTACCTGCCTGTATTGTGATTGCCTGGTGCTTAACCTCATTCCTTCTTGACAGCAGCATCGGTGTTCCAGAGGCTCCGTGGATCTGGGAAGACATCTCTCACCTGTGGCCTCAAGGGTCGCACAGCGGGTTTCTATTTTGTTCCCCTGTGCGTCACTTGGGGACGGAGGTCTCATCGGTCTACACGACACTCAAGTCAGAACACCTACGCATGTGTGTGCTCAGCAGATCACGAAAATGTTAGAACAAGTCTGGGTGAATGATAAAATTTTGAAGATTGCACAGCGACATGTTCAAAATTGTATGATTTGCTTACAGCACAATGTGGGGAAGGGGACAGTAACTCCAAGGGGTAGTTTTGGGCCTCCTTCTGTTCCCTTCGAGGTCATCCACTTTGATTTTATTGAGATGGAACGGTGTAACAATCTAAAATATGTTCTTGTGATTATTTGTGCTTTTAGTAAATGGGTTGAGGCTTTCCCCGTTAAGGATGCTACTGCCATGACCACTGCAAAGACTATGGTAAAGGAATTCTTTCCACGATTTGGGCTTCCAAGGGTAATTTGGTCGGACAACGGTCCCCATTTTATTGCAGCAGTAATTTTGCAGATATGCACAGCGTTACACATTGAAAAGCGATTTCACTCAGCTAGGCATCCTCAAAGTGCTGGGTTGGTAGAGAGACATAACGGTATCCTAAAGAATAAGCTTGCCAAAACATGTGCCGGCACCAAACTGAAATGGCCAGATGCCTTACCTATTGTATTGTTAGCCATGCGTACCACACCGCAAACTAAGATTGGGCTCTCTCCATTTGAGGTAGTGATGGGGAGACCTGCTAACATTTGGGGCCTTCCGAAGCCCAAAACCCTGAGGGAGGTCAAAAATGTATTGCTTGTAGACTACTGTAACCAGTTGACTAAAAATATGTATCTCATTTATCATCAGGTCCAATCAGCTTTACCTGTACGGTTTACGGGCCCAGGACAGAACATTCAGCCTGGAAGTTGGGTCCTAGTGAAGGCCTACGAAAGGCCCTCCTGTCTCGCGCCTCGCTGGCGGGGACCCTATCAGGTGCTGTTGGTCACCCAGACAGCAGTGTGGGTGGCTGGAAAGAAGCATTGGATCCACGCGACGCATGTCAAGAAACTTCCTCGCCCGACGCCACACGTTACAGAAGAAGCAGAACCCCTCGCTGATGCTACAATCTCTGATCCTGGAGAAGCAAACAGCGCTGTGAGTGCGTCGGAGAAGTTCTCTGAGCCTGTGGAGCTTGGGGAACAGTCCATTTCGTCTCCGCACTCGTTGAAAAGGTCACTTCCGGAAAACGTTGTTTCAAGTTCTGCGACTTCCGTCGCCTCCGATACGTCGCTTCCCTCAGGAAGTGACGTTACCCTATTTCCGGATCAAACAGTACTGGGTACCACCAGGTACGACCTTCGGCGAAGAAAATAGAACTACGGCACAGGTTTTGCCTGTGCATCTGGAAAGAAAGAGTCATTGAGAGTTTTTCTCTTGCAAAAGAAGTTTTTGAAAAAAAGGAAAAAGGTATTCTGCTGGCTAGGGTTGGGGAAGGACTAAGAAGTTGCACGACCGTAGTGTCGCCAGCAACGAACATTGGGGTCGTCGATTGAGAAACTACGATGCCTGCCACCTCCACCGCTGCTGCTCGCATTGGACTTGTAAATAAGGGGGTGACCAACTCGGACAACGAACAATGTGCCTGGGCCCCGAAAACGTATTGCTGTGTTGTGTTAATAGTAATTGGAATTTGTGTAATTACTGCTGTGGGACTTTGGTACTTACATGGGAACAAGGGGCTAGGATGGTATATTCACCCTTTACCTTTAACGACTGCTTGCTATGTCTCTCTTAGAGCACTATTCTTTGCCCGTTGGAATGATAGCATCTCAGGAAACTTTGATGGAACTAATTTAAATGATTTTGAGAAGCGTGAATTGACTCCCCTGGGATGCTCGCTTTTTGCAAATAGAAGTAAACCTAATGTTGCTTCTATTAGGCCATCTGATAAACTATCTCTTCCTTTTCAAATTCTAATTTCCTTTAAAATGGCTCCGATAGGCAATAAGGACGCTGTGCCTTCTTCCTACTCTATTAATCATAGCCCCGATTCAGTCCCCTTTTGTGTACAAAGAAATGGCACTCGGTCAATGGGAGATTTTGAAGGTTGTGTGAACATTGTAATTTTGACCGTGGAGAACAGGCCTCTGTATGTAGGGGGGCCTGTCTATTTCGTTTGCGGTAGTTCAGCATTTCCCTGGTTGCCCAAGGATTGGCAGGGAACCTGTTATTTAGGAATACTGTTACCTGGGGTATTCATAGCTAGTACATTGGAAGTTTCTAAGGCTCGCCCACGGCGGGACGAGAATGGAGATACCCCTGGGCAAGTATTGGGAGATATAGCAAAATCAGTTGTGCCATTTTGAGGACAGATAGCAAATTCTGAAAATATTAGGGGGCTAGCAAGGGTACTGGAGAGAATCATCAATCGGACCACGGATATACTCTACAATATGACACTAGAACAGAAAGCAATAAGATTGGTAGCACTCCAAAATCGGATGGCATTAGATGTCACCCTGGCAGAACGTGGTGGAGTATGCAAATTAGTGGGGTCTGCTTGCTGTGTTTTCGTACCAGATTCCTCACCGACAATTTTCAAAGCAATACAGAACTTGCACATCCTTAGTTCAGAAGTGCATGTTCCTGTGGGAGATTGGAGTATTAGTGCTTGGTTCTGGGATTCTCTACGATCCTGGGGTTGGAAGGTGCTTTCTGTTATACTGGTTATTTTGGGAATCCTGCTATTCCTTTGTTGCTGTTTCCAATGTCTACCTAGTATATGTGCAATGCTAGAGGGATGTTGTGCTCAGGCAGTGAGCACAATAGGGCACAAAATGTATGCCCCAGATACAGCATCTAAAGAGTTCGTGTTACAAGAGGTTCTGATGAATGACCTAATGGCTATAGATATTACAGATAATGATTCAGGATGTATGGAAGACAATGCATGGAGTTATTTACAAAGATATTAAAAATGATATTAGCACTTGGCATAGGCCAAAAGGAGGGTTTGGACAGGAAACGGGCAGGAACAGTGGGATGGAGAGGAGCAATACGGAGGGCAACAGTGGCAAGGAAGGACACCAAGAGGACGAGGTGGGTACAGAGGGCCGACAAGGGTGTTCGGAGGAATGGGAAATAGAGGATTTGGAGGACCTGGGGCCAGGAGAGGGCCACAAGGATCGTGTTGGAACTATGGAAGGTGGGGGCATTACTCACGAGAATGCAGGATGAGACCTATGGGATACTACCAAGGGCAGCCCCCCATGGGAAATGAGCAACAATATGGCCACCCCCACCCAGCAGCCCGTAAGGGTTACCTATGGGTGGAAATGGACAACAAGGACAAGGGTGTAACGTTTAACAAATACAACAGAAACAGCCACCACAGCAGCATGTGCAGCAGAGAGGTATGTCACAGCAGATGACAAGACAAAACACTATGGCGAATGCAAACAACAATATTTTTCCCAACATCTGCAAAAGGTGCACCAGCACCTTTCCGAGGTGTAACAGTGGTAGGGGATAATGTATTCACCATTCCAGGAACTGAGACATATGCAGAGTAGGACAGCCCACAGAAAGCACTTGCATGTCCAGTCCTATTCACCACCCTACGTGCAGAAGAGGAACCACTAGTGGGGGCGGAGATAGGCAACAAACAGTTCATCTTTATGGTGGACTCGGGAGCTGAAAAATCGTGCCTCATGGAGGGCCGGTTCCCGCTCTCGAGAAGAAATTTGGAAATGCAGGGGTTCTCTGGGGCTATTTTAAAAGTTCCTTACACAAAAGAACTTGACATAACAGTGGGGGGAAAAACAGTGCGAGCACCCCTGTTGTATCATGAAGACTCGCCAATAAGTTTGTTGGGAAGGGACCTTCTAAGCAAGTTGAATATGACCATTTCCTTTACTGAGTGGGGAATAGTTTGTTCCACCCCAGGAGTATGCCCCATGCGGGTAATGTTAATGATCAGCACAATAACTAACGAGGTGGTGGTCAGAGGGGTACCTATAGATATGGACGTGTTCATTTATGGTATCAGAGTGCTGGCACGGGTGGTGCCTGAGATAACAAGAAAATAATGGAAGGTGCCTTCAGATTTTGTTTTCCACCCAATTGTAAATGCAGACACTGTCCCTGGAACAATTTTGTCTATTGATTTGGAAGCAGTACAAGTATCAAGTAAACGTATTGCGGTGATAAGACTGGACACACATGGGTGCGAATGGCGAACAGTGTTATGCACAGACCCGAGTATGATGCTGTGCAACCTAACTGATGAGGAGCTATTTACTGACAATGAATGTGATGGAGAGATAATAATGGACATTAGTGTGCCCTGTGATATCATGATCCAACACAGAGAGGTACACAACCCCCTCATGGCCAGTGTCAATATACCACCCATTATATTTGAGAAAGACATGGAAAAGGTATCGCCAGAGATTTTGACAAAAGGCCCACATGACGTAGGATTACTACAAGAAGTGACACCAATCAGGATTAAATTAAAACCAGGTGCCCTCCTACTGAGAGTAAAACAGTACCCTTTATCAAGAGAGGCAGAGGAAGGGATAAGAGAAACTATAAACGCATTGCTTGAGCAAGGAATAATAGTGCCATCGAACTCGCCATGTAACACAGTGATTTTCCTGATCAAGAAAGCAAAGGGAGGGGCTTGGAGGATGATCCAAGACCTATTCCCACTCAATGACGTCATACCGAAAGAGTTTCCACTAGTTCCCAATCTGGCATCAATATTATGCAGCATACCAAAAGACGCTTCCTGTTTCACAGTGGTAGACTTGAAAAATGCTTTTTTCTCAATACCGCTCGACGCAAACTCCAGGTACCTCACAGCATTTACACTGGGGGGTAACAGGTACGAGCACTGCAGATTACCACAGGGTTATTGTGAGAGTCCCAGTATTTTTAATAGGATATTAAATGAAGATCTTGGCAACATTGACGTGGAAAGCAACATAATGCAATACGTAGACGATTTACTCATCTGCAGTGACAGCGAGGATAGGTGCAAGGCCGACTCAATAGCACTACTAAATTTGTTAGCCAGAAAAGGGTACAAAGAAGACAAAGGAAAATTGCAATATTGCTTAGCAGAGGTGCTTTACCTAGGGCAATTAATTTCAAAAGATGGCAAAAGAATCTTGCCAGATAGGGCGGCAGCAATACATCACAGGATCATACCCAAAACTGTAAAAGACATGCAAACCTTTCTCAGCATATGGAATTACTGCCGTGCATGGATTTTGGGTTACGCAGTTTACACACGCCCACTGTTGAAGGCCCTGAAAGATGCACAAAAGAATAATGTCCCAATAAAGTGGTTGCATGAAATGATGACACCATTTTTTTAATTACAAGAGCTCATCACACACGCTCCAGTGCTAGTGAACCCTGATTATGATCAATTTTATCTCTTTTCACACAGCAATGATGGTATACTCATGACTGCAGTGCTCATGCAAAATACATCATTGGGCCACAAGCCATTGGCATATTACAGCAGCACCCTAGATTCTGTAATGCAGGGCCACTTCGCATGCGAACAAGGTCTCGCTGCAGCGGCCTTCGCAATAGAAAAAAGCGCCACAATTGTCATGGGATGCTCAGTAACACTATACGCTGAGCACTCGCTGTTTGCAATACTGGCGAGATCAAAGTCGACATTGACAACTCAAAGAGCAACAGCGTATGAAATAATCATCTCCAGTCCCAATGTCCATGTGGTCAGGTGCAAATCAGTAAACCCCACCACGTTCATCACAGAGCCATGCACAGTGGAAGACATTAAAACACACGATTGTGCCATGTATGAAAGGGAAGGGGATGACATACCGAAGGCCAGTGAAAATGCACTACAGGAAGGGGAAATATACTTCGTTGATGGGTCTGCATCAATAGACAGTGAAACAGGGGAAAAACATGTAGGGGCAGCAGTGGTATGATTGAAAGAGGACGAATATGAGATAGTTGTACAGAAACGCCTACCATCTCATTACTCAGCACAAGCAGCAGAACTAACAGCATTAATTGAAGCACTACGCACATCTTAGGGGTGTGCAGTGACAATATATTCTGACTCAGCATATGCCACAACGACAGTTCATTCAGGGCTATCACGTTGGAGACGCAGAGGGTTTCGGAGGACGGATGGCTCATCTGTGCAACATGTCGCCAAGATGAACAAATTGATAGATGCATTGGTAGAATCGTCAGTAATAGCATTGGTAAAATGTCAGGCACATACAGCAAATACAGATTTTGTCTCATTGGGAAACGCGGCAGCAGACGCAGCAGCAAAAGATGCAGCATATTTCGATATGCCCCAAGCAATAGAGTGCATCATTAACACCAACTACAGAGACACTAGGAGACGCGTATAACAATACGCCAACCTCCCAAGTAATAGAGCTTCAAAGGCGGGCATCAACGGAAGAGAAAGAGTTGTGGACCAAAAGAGGGTGCAAGCAATCAGCGACTGATTTAATATGGAGACAAGAGTTAACCAGAAAAGTAGTAATGCCATTAGAGCTACTACAAATTGCATTCCAGCAGCTGCATTTTCCAACACATGTTTATTTATTTTATTATTTATGTAACAAAGCAACACATTGCAGCGGACATACAGGAACATTGGTTCATTCCCAAATTGCAAGAGCAATTGTCAAAGTTCACAATACAATATACAACATGCCAAACATACAGCTCAGGCATGACACTAAGAACATTAAGGGGAACACTGCCACGACCGATAGGCCCATTCAGAGAACTACATATTGATTATGCAGATATGGGAGAAAGATGCAATGGAGCGAGGTACTTAATTGTGATTGTGTGCCCCTTTTCGAGGTGGGTTGAGGCTGGACTATGTGCTCACCCCGAAGCCAAATGTGCTGCAAAATCTTTAGTGCGGGAGGTCTTTTTAAGGTGGGGCATTTGTGATGTGATACGGTCAGATAACGGCACACACTTTGTGAATGACCTCTTCAAGGAAGTGACTACACTGCTGGGGTCAAGCACATACTATGTTTGATTTATCATCCAATGGCCAACGGATTGGTGGAAAAGATAAATGGCCTACTGAAAAGCAAATTATCAAAACTAAGCAACACATTGAAGACAACTGGGGTTACTGCCTGCCCCTAGCACTGTTCCAGCTCAGAACGCAAACAAGCAAGGACCATCACTTCAGCCTGCACGAAATAGTGACGGGCAGACGCATTCATACGCCACTATCTCCCATACAAGGAGCTTCGGATGCTCACAGAGCTTCCACAGTGCTCAGGGACGAGTTTAAGGAATATCTCACCAACTTAACTTGTGCAGTACGTAGCATAGCAAGACAAATAGCACCACCCTTCACAGATAATGCCGCGACTGATACTGCAATGCCAGCGAATGATAGCCCAAAGGGGCAACTAATGCCTTGGGGAAAATGTTTACGTTCGCAGCTTTGTGCAGAGATGGAATTCTCCAAGGTTTCATGGCCCATATGAGGTGATTTATTGCACACCCACAGCTGTTAAGGTTAAGGGATTGAAATATTGGGTGCATTTGTCAGATGTGAGAAAGGCACACAATAGTACAATCCCTGACAATGAACATGGTACAAGCAGCGAAGTTGCGAGCGGTTGATGGAAAGTACATAGCACAACACTATGAGTATGGGAAAATGAAGAGCTGACCAACAGATCAATTGAAAAAATTTATATATCCACTGACATATCACAGTGTCTCCCTCTTCATCTGTCTCGCCATATATAACTTCATACTGTATCTGTCCTTACTGCTCTCTCACTGTCTGGTTCTCGCTAACTGCCTACATAAAGTTCTATCTAAAGTCCTATTATCTATAGCTACATATCTAGTGGATGTCTATCTCGCCCAACCTCTTCTCAACATTAGCACCATTAAAGTGACCACACGCCGATTTTGGGACAGAATATTTGCAAGGTATGAATAAACATCTTGATGATAATATGGTGCAATAGTAAAATATAAAAATAAAATGTGTGAAATGAGAAGAAAAAGATTGCAAATGTTGAAAAGATACTAAAAAATAGTAAGATGTACACATCATAAGCATAGAAAAAGGATGTGGGGAAAGAAAAGAGTAGGAAAAATAAAATAATATCTGTCAAAATTATAATGTATATATGCATGTTACTTAACAACTTCAGGTAACACAATGGCAGAAACGACTGCACTCACGGACGATGACACAACCTTAGCTAGAGATAGGGTAGTAAGTAGAAATAATAAGTTGTATAATTATGAGTGTGGGGTGAAGTACAGTATCATATTGGTTTTCCGTAATGTTATTTTTTATGGCGTGGTATTACACGATTTCTTTTATTGTAAAGGACATAAAAGAAGGGGGTAGTGGGGTAAACCTAATACGAGAAGGCTCAGCACTGATTTGGGCCGGGGTCAAAACAATGTGGAAACACAGTCCCTCTAATAATGTAAATCTCACCACGTTGCACAAGAATCGAACTGAACCAATGCCTCTTTTTCCACTTCCAAGTACTGTAAATGAGACAAACCAATATGAACGGGACTATCTTTGGGAAAGTGAACATGATTTAATGTATATTAATGCACAGACAACCATAGAACCTACCTCGCAAAGCACGGTAATGCACTTTAATATTGCTGCTACCAGTAAACCAGAAACGCCAGACACACAGGCCTGGGAAGCTGCTAACAAACATACTAACACAAAATGGGCAGGGGTATTTCCCATACATTATCGAAAAGTGAAAATGTCCCAGAATCACAAAGGGGGGAGGAGGAGATGGAAAAGGGGGCGGGAGGGAAGAGATATGACATTTACCATGGGTTGGGATTAGATGAAATAGAAGACCCCCGCAACCCAGACCAGTCCATCAAATGGTATTAAGACATGAGCGCAACTACAAAACAAGATACTAATGAGAGCTGCTACGTGTGTTCCCTCATACCGCACGCATCAGGAACTCCTAAAATACTAGTACCCCAGGAAGTACCCTTGCAAGACGCCCAATGTTTGATTCATCTAGTATTATGTAGAATTTGGAGTACCTTCCAGGCACACACAGTTACAATAGAAATGCTGGAGAATGAAAAAACGTGTACAAGTAAGCGCCAGGGAGTAATTTGCATCAATGAACCATTTTTTGTCATAAAGGGGACCAGATTCACAAATAATAAGTGGCAGGACGAGAAAATAGAGTGCAAAGCTGAAGCACTAAGAGGGCTAACTGAAGAAAACTTCCAATGGGTTAAAGACACGTGTGCTTCCATCTGGTCCCAGCACATTGGAAAACTGATATGGGTTACCGCTCTCGAAAAACCAATCAAAACACAAAATTCCTTCAAAATACAAGCTGTTCAACGCACCAGAAACATTCTTTGCGTCACTCCTAGCGCCAGGGCTCCAGGCACGTACCAACGCCAAGTGGTGACAGATCGTCCGCTTGGAGCTGATCCAACTGGCCAATGACACTGAAGAGGGGTTCAATGTCATCGAGGTGGAACTGCGTGCCTTGCGGATAATGACAATGCAGAACCGGTACGTCCTAGACCTCCTCACAGCGATGGACGGCGGTGTTTGCCGAAAAATCGGGAGCACATGCTGTACATTCCTACCTTCTGAGGACGCGGACAATGGGACCCTCACCCACGTTATCTCGGCAGTGCACAGTCTGGGCGAACGCATGCGGTAAGAAGTAGGAGTAGAGCCAAGCAACTAGTTTGACAACATGTTCAATTGGATACCCCCTTGGTTCAGTATCATGATGACATTTTTTGTTCCAGTCATCGTTTTTATTTGACTATTTTTCTGTGTGTGCCAACTAGGGATCCGATGTTGTGCAAAGTCAGCAATGATGATGGTAACAATGGGCCGACAGGCAATGGTAGCAACAATTATAGATGCACAAATGCAAACTGGTGAACCAAACCCCCCAAAACACCGCATGACTGCTGTCTACCGTCAAAATGGGGACAGGGTAGACAATTTATATCATATCACAATCAAAGAGCCAACAGAGCTGCAGTGCTATAGGGAAGTGTGGGTGGACCTGGATGGGGATGGAGAAAACTACATGACCTGTACACCCGATGAGTACGCCAGGAATGGGCATAGCTTGGGAAGTGTATGTAGAGCATGGATGCCCATATAAGGCACACCTGCATGGGACGAAGCGCTAGCTGAAGCAGAGCCTTATCGCAATGAGAATAAAAACAAAAATTAATTTGATGTTTTAGATGTAACGAAAGGGGGGAATGTGTGGGAGTGGCAGAGCCATTCGGGCCCCCCTCACCCATTCAGTTTAAGATGCATCACTTGCTCGACCAACAGTGGAGGATGCTTCCTATTTTTGCCCCTGTGTACATAACCAGCCCCCGTGCTGATGACGACGCAGGTGGGGCTGCTGGAGAGACACTTGGCATTCATCTTGGACACCTCCGAATCCATCTTTGGATTAGGCCTCACTGCGATACTACGAGAAGGCTTCTCTGCCCTCTGCAGCGCCGCGCACAGAGCTCGCAAAAGCCCCCACCTTTTCTCCCCATCTCTGAAAGACCTGCAGCTCCATTCTCACGCCTGAGCCGGAGGTAATTGCAACAATATAAATGTAACGCCTCACCCGTCCTCTGAGATCACTGTCCTGTGTGTGAACCGGCGCGAACCATGCCTTGCAAACTCATCCATCTCGACTAAACCTGCCTATGCCCCCCCTCATCCCTGGTACTGGAAAATTATTGCCAACCCAACCCCATGGCCCCAATAGGTATTCTTTTGATGTGCCAGATATGTAACCCCAGTGCGATGCCCACCCCAGTGTGCCAAGACTAATAAAAGGCAACCACTGTCACAGTATATTGCACCTCAGAACTAACAAATGTCAGCATGCCCCCTAGTCTCTTTGATGCGCCTAGACCCACCCCATGATCAACGATCCCACCTGGATCAAGCCCTCCCGAGTTGTGATAAGCCCCGAAAGACCCCAGTAAATATTGATGTGGTTGTAAGCTTAGAATTTATAGAGGATAATGATTTGCTCAAAGGAGCCTCAGTAACTGTTATTTAGTGCATGCTTGAAGCAATATGTTATGTTAGAATAGCTAGGGCCTGCCCGGCTTCATCGTGACCAGACCCTCACCCCACCCGGACACAGGCAGCTGGACCTCATGGTATGAGCCCACCCACCAACTGAACAACCAATCCAGCGGGAGGAACATTATGTATTACATATGTATCCAACTGTATTATCCAATCCTGTGTCTATGTAGTCCCCTATGCAGTGATGTCATGTATGACGCAATATTCTTACTTAAGATACCACCTTTGTAATGTTTGCCAGAGCGCTCTCGGGCAGCAGAGTTCTCTGGATGCCAAATTTCTTATAAACGACTAACTCTTGGAGCCTGTCCTCCTGGTCTCACTCCCCGCTGGGATTTGTCATATTCTGTTGTATCTTGGGCATGCAAGTCGGGGAGTGGGCCTACACTGAGCAAGCACAACGACTGTAAAACATGAATGCTAGATGGTTTCAGGAACACCTTTTCAAGACTACTGAAAGGTGTCCTTCACCAGAGGGGGGCAAAGCACCAATTAGTGGGGCAATTGCCCAGCTTTGCTCCCACTTGCGATGCTTATGGAGGGTGTGTGCCAGATATGAGACAGTATTTAACCAGGCAACATGTCTCCTTTTGCAAAAAGCTGATCTGGAAACACTCATTGTCAATTGCTGTCAGACCAGTAACTCTCCATGATGAGATTGTGCCCTGCATCTAATGCGGTTAGTTATGAGGGTATGAGAAAGGAAAGGATCAGTAACTGATCGGGTTCTAGGTGTGCTCTCGTTAAGCTCTCCTATGGAGTTGCAATTGGGATTGTTAAATCAAGCTTCTTCATCAAATAGTTGGCTGAAATCAGTTGACAAGGAGTATCCAGTGTGTAGCCATCTTATGAAATGTTTTATTCAGAGGCTGGAAGTCGCCAACTATTCAGTGCCATTACGATTGTATGCCAATGCATTTCTGACTATGCCATCAGGGCTAAAAGGCACTGTTAGCAGTTAATGGGCCTCATTACGACCCAGGCGGTAAGTTACCGCCTGGGTCGTACCTTTACCACCATGGCGTAAACTACGTTTACGCCATGGTGGTTGGCGGACTTACCGCCCCATTCCGAGGTGAGTGGGGCGGTAAGTCCCCATTAACCCATTTACCCTTCCCCATTCCCATTTTTGCCCCATAGGGCATAATGGGAGTGGGGAAGGCGTTAATCACGCCACCGTAAATTACGGTGGCGTAATTAACAACAAGGTCCCTTAGCGCCATGGATTTTAACACCTGCTAAAAGCAGGTGTTAAAACCTCCATGGCGCTAAGGGACCTCGGAATCAGGCGGTAAGGGTCGGCGCTGTTTACGCCGCCGTAAACCCCTTACCGCCTGGGTCCTAATGAGGCCCAATGTGATCAATGGGCCATATACATTTCACCAATAGAATTTCACCAGCAATATATGTCAATAAGGGAAAGAAAAATCAAAACAGTGCAAAACAGTATGTTATTAAATTAGCAAATAGTCACGTGGATAACAGTAAAGTAAAATAAATAGATCACACATACCGTTGGACAAGCGGGTTATAGTGGCGTAAAAGCAAGAAAAATGAAGAAATGCATTAACAGCACGTTAGTATTTTGTCATATCACAATTTGGTTGATCTAACACCAAAGACGCCTTTTGTTAGCAGTATTGTTATCTGATTGTTCAACCATATGCTGTGTGGGGGACTTTTAAATCACAGAGCAGCAAGAAACGAAATCTGAAATAACCAGAACATTTATAGTGTTGGTTATTGCGGTTACTGGCTCCCCGCGAATCTGGTCATGTTAAGAAGGAATTACGCTAACCTTAAGGTGTGGCTTCTTTTGTTCGTGCCATTGCATATATCTAAAATAAGATAAATATCGCTCTGTCAAATAATGTGCTTGTGTTTCAAAACTGACAGGAACCGTGCAGGACTGCATTGTGTCGGCAATCTCACCTTGTATGCGGATTCTAGGTGGCTATACGACAGTGGTCTTCAAACTTTTTTGGACTTGGCCCCCCTTGAGTAAAGTTTGGGGAGGCCGGGCCCCCCCCAAAAGTGCCAAATGGACAGTATGTAGAAATCGCTATGAATTTTTACGCGCCGTCACCGCACCCTACTCCCAGTACAGACACTGGGCTCTCCCCACCCTGCTCCCACCACTATCCCAGTGCTGCCGTCTATCCTGCTCCCACCACAGTCCCATAACACAAGCATACACACATCCATACACATTTAAGTAAAAAATAAATTGCCATAAACGTACCTTCCGCAGGGGCCTGCGCGTGGTTGCTAAAAGGCCCCGCTCCAGGTTGCTCTGCCCGTATGTGCGAGGAGGCGGAGGAGCACCTCCTCGCACATACATACATACATGAAGTGCCCCAGCCAGCATTTCCAATGAGCTATGCAAGGCTCGCGAAGCAAAACACCCCGAGCGTTGCATGGCTCAGTGATCATGTGCGGCTGGGGAAATGAACTGTCAAAGGCAAACAGTGTTTCACTTTGACGGTTCAGCCAGCCCAGGAGCACTCCCTCAGCTGGAAAAAGCAGCTGAAGGAGTGCTCAGTGTTTCACTGGGCTGGCTCCTCCATAATGGGTGAGGGGGCCAGTGGGTGGACGCCCCCTCACCCATTATGGATGAGACGGCAGGATTGGACTGGCTTATAGGGCATAGGACGATGACCGTACCAAAAATGCAAAATGCTAGTGTAGGCCAGTCAAAATGGGCCACTTTTTTGGCCAATGTGGGCCAGTTTGAGGAGTTACTTCACTATGCAGCTAGTAGTTTTGACCAGTGTTGCTGAATAAATATTCTTTAAATATCACAATTTCTTTACATTTGAACAAAAAACAACCCCTTGGGTACTATTCAAACAGTCTGTGACTGAAGGACTGAATATCCATTTGCAAATGCTGGCCATTTTTTCATTGGTGCCTAAGACCGTTTTATGGTCCAGTCTGACCATGTGAGCTGCCCCTTCCCATTTCCTCCAATCTAACAAATTGCGCGCCCCACAGTTTGAAGACCTCTGCTCTACGAGGATGTTAATGTTGTCTGCTGTTGGTAAGCAACCTTGCGCATGCGTACCGGTCTGTATTAACGTATAGTTCTTGATGTGTTGTCAAATGTGCGTTATGGTATGCATACCGTCTTTGCCAAATTGATGTGACTGGATCCGTTGTCTATTCGCTGAATATAAGAAATGTATTCATTTCAAAATACAAAATACAAACATACGCTGTAGAGCGATGCTGGGATCCCACGTAAACGCATCGGGGCGCGCACGATCGTGGAGGAGTAGGCAACCATATCACAATCCCGTGAATCACTGGTTCTTTGTGTTTATTTATTACTGTGATGTACGTGTGCACATCAACATCCGATGAATAACCGTTTTCTTCATTAGTTTATTACTGTGATGAACAGACTACATCACAAGAATCTGGGTCAGGTTCCCATATCGTACACTCCCTATATGTCTAAAATCTCACATTAAAGTGAGCTCAAACTTTGATGTGAGATTTCAATGCGCACAAGAGGTGTATATGCGTTTTACAGTTCGCACCTGAATGCAATTTGCATTTCCTGAAAACTGATATCAGAGTCAGTGCTGATATTGATGTGAGTGTTCATACTTATATTAGTCTATATGTCGACAATGTACATCTTCTCCATGTACGTGTAAATAAGCTATACATTGATTCTGAGGGCCTGATTCTCAAGTGGGTGTTAATTACCGAAAATATCCTAAAAAGTGGTAACAACATTTTCAGTAATTAACACCTATTCTGAAGGTGGTGCATTCTTCCGAAGTTGGACTGAAGGCGCCACTTTCAGAATATGGGTGCCGGTTGCTAGGAAGGGCTGAAAACTGACCTAGCAACCAGCACTTTCGCTATCTCTCCCTTTGTATGGGTATTCTTTTGGCACTCCTCCAATTTCGGAACTGTCTGAAATTGGCGCTGAAGTACGATGCCAAATTGGTGTCATACAGGAGGAGTGCCACAAGACGCACACGTACAGGAGGAGTGCCACATGAAGCAAACAGTTGTTTGGTTGTGCAGATGGTGACAGGTGGGTCCTGCACTGCATTTGTTTATCTTTGTTTGCAGAAGAATGCATACTGTCATCCATAGTAGAACCATGGATGGCAGTATGCACTCTTTTGCAAACAAAGATAAACAAATGCAGTGCAGGACCTACATGTCACCATCTTGCGTCCCACTTGCCGGCTGCAGTCAGCACGTGCGTTTTGTTTTCATCTCGGCGGGATTTCTGTTAAATAACGATTCCCTTGTTATTTAACAAAAGTGCTGCCAAGATTCTGAAATATGCCTTTTTCTAGTGTCATGCTTTACGAAGAGGCCCAGTCCATTTCAGAATAGTCGTGGTGCATGGGCATCAAAATATGGCGTAGTGAGAGGTGCCAATTTACACGCTCACTGCGCCATCATAAGACTCAGGCCCAGAGTGTGTGTTGTAATAGTGTAAGTTTTAAAAGCTTGAAGCATAAGTGTGTGTGTTGTAAGAGCATGTTGCGTAACAGCATGTGGCATAAATGTTTGTGTCATAAGTGTGTGGCATAAGAGAATGGTGGTCGCAGCATGTCATGTGTGTGTCATAGGAGCATGTGTCATTGTAGCGTGTGTTGTAGGAGCATGTATCATAAGTATGAGTGTCATAAGTGTAAGTCTTCCAACGGTGTGTCACAGGATTGTGTGCCATAGGAGCGTGTGTTATGAGGAAAGTGTGTTATAAATGTGAGTGTTGTAAGTGTGTGTCATTAGAGTGTGTGTCGTAAGTGTTTATACCATAGAAGCGTGTGTCACTGGAGATTGTGCTGTAGGAGTGTATATCCTAAGTGTATCGTAACTGTGTGTTGTGGGACCATATGTCATAGGAATGTGGGTTGTAGGAGCATGTGTCGAAAGTGTCATATGGATGTGTAATCTAGAAGCGTGTGATGTATGAGTGTGTGGCATAAGTGTATGTGCCGTAAGTGTAGGTGTCATACCTGTGTTGTAAGAACAGGTGTTGTAGGAGCGTGTGGTAAGAGTACATGTCGTAGGAGCATGTGCTGCGAGTGTGAATGTGATAACAGTGTGCATCATTGGAACGTGTGTAATAGGAGTGTGTGTGTCATAGGAGCGTGTGTATGGCATATATACATTTGTGGGATGTGAGCATGTAGCATATGAGTGTTGAACACAACAAACCTGCGCGCAAGATTCCAAAAGGAGCCTCGCTGCTACGAGTCTTCCCAGATGAAGCAGCAGCCCACTGTGGACTAGCACTGAAACCACAATCAAGACTGGGGCTTCAGCCATATCGTCACCACCACCACAGAGAAAACAACTATTGCAAGCAACTGCTGATGAAAAACTTCTAAGGTGGGATATGGGGCACCACCACGTCGGGTGGATAGAAGATTCATTCCCAAAGATAAGAAATCGGTCCTGATGAAGATGATTTGAGCAAGATATATCATCCAAACCGGTCAACCTGACAGCCCACGGATGTCTCTAATTTATATGAGACACCTGTTGAGAACACTAACTTTTTTCAACGCCCAGTATCTATATGACACAACAATGGGCTTCTATATATATTGTATCAAAATCCATGAAGAAATCCTGAAAATCAGTCAAAGAAAGTGTCTCGCTACAAAAAAACAAAAAAAAGAGAGTGAAAAAACACTTGAGACATCAGGAATACAGAAATCCTTTTGAAAATCCTTTTTGATACTTCGGTATATTTTTTACCTCAGATTGTTTTGTAACTATGACTAGCTTTATGCATGTCTACAGATGGGTAGGGATAGCACACACTGCTGAGGATGAATAAAGCACTCAAAATCCCCCGCCGTGTGTTCCTCCCAATGTCACCCTCTTTTTTATGCTAAAACATTTATGCTCCTACTTGGGACAGCCTATGGAGGATCTTGGCAGTACTTACTCATTGCTCATTGTAGAGCAAGGGCTAGTTTCCCTCTTTGTCTATCCTCTGTTAGATAGGCAGTACACCACCCACACACTAGGAACAGGGTATCCTGCAGGGTCAGGGTGTTCTTCCGGCCAGGGTCATAACAGGTAACATAACATCAGTATTGCCTTTTTTAAAAATATCAGTAATCTTTACAGTCTCTGATTGTCTGGTGTGATTTTGTGACTAAACGTGACAGGAAGGTCTATATATATGCATAAAATGATTAGTATATGAGAAAAAAGTTACTCAAATGTGCCAGCTCCTTAAATAATCAAATAGTTTCCGTGTTCAATTCTCATGTCTGATTTGCAGAAATCAATTCTCAGTGTTAGCTTCACACTGGTCCCATTGGATTCTCATATCCTGTTTTCAGAAATCAATTCTCAGAAATCAATTCTCATATCTTATTTTCAGAAATCAATTCTCAACACGTGTTTCCCCATTGCCAGTTGCAATGGTTCCTCAGGATAAAAAAGTAAAAAGTATTGGTCTCTGAAAAGAAAAATAGAAAAGAAAAGAAAAAGAAAGAAATGTGTTTTAAATAAGTATCTCCCTAGTTTGTTGCTATATAGTCAAAAAAAGGGAAAATTACTTTTATGATAGTTAAGTTATTCAAAATTAATGACTCACCCACTTGATATGACCGGTTGCATATGATTTATTTAGTTTGGCGTCCTTAATCAGGTGCTCATATATTGGTCCCATATAATTAGTTATGCTTCAATAGTTATTCCCATTTTCAAAAATGCTGAGGGGAAGAGAAATGGAGGCAAAGAAAATAAAATGTATTCTTAAAATATTTTGGCTTTTGGAAAAAATAGAGGTTGAGTTAACTAAACATTCGAATTTAGAAAAGGAGTTATGTTCCAGTAAGTAAATGGAAAGAGGTCCAGTAGTGACTTACCCAAAATAAGGCTTGCTTGGTCTCCAAAAAGTAAATTAGTAAGGCTATGGTAAGCCGTGCATCCTCCTCGGGTGCTTTCGCATGGCTGCATCGTAAAGATGTGCCATTTACAGCGTGCAGGCCGGCGTGATGATGTCATCACGCCGCGCCCAACATTGCTGAGCGTGGCGCGATGACGCCACCACGCCGGAATGTCCGCAACGCTCCCGACGGCCCTTTTGGAGTAGTGATTCCAATAATAAACAAAAACGGCGTCATTCCATCAATTTAATGAAATAAGATGAATATTTAAGGCGCTTGTTACTAGACTAACTGGTCTATAAAGGGTCGATCCTATGTTGAATGGCTAACCTAAAAGGACAAATTATATAGCAAAAAAATGTGAACACTATAAATGTAAAGAAAAAAGGGGGGGCAAAAATAAATGCCAGGAAATATCTTAATTTAATACTTGGCCAATGTATGCCCCAACTATTAAATGTAGAAAGAAAAGGACAATGATAGGAGCAAAGAGTTATTGTGTAAAAAATAAAAGTTAAATATCAATTTACTAAGGTTACTGCATATTATGAAACATTCAAACAGTATTTATAACCAACTGTACATTTCTGAATCACAATTTAGTCCAGAAGCAAATACATCCAAATAATCAAATCCATTGGCTTTCATGTTTGCTTTCATGTTTCCTCTTTATTTCCTCCCCTTGGATGGGCGGAATTTTTTTCCAAACCAAAGATTTTAAGAGATGAAGTGTCAAAATCTGCATGCTCATTAATGATATGGACAGACAGACAGGGGTGATCTAAGGTTTTTATTTTTGATAGCTCTAATATGTTCAAAAACTCTCACTTTTAATTTGCGTATAGTGCTCCCAATGTAAAGTTTTTGACAAACGCATTCAATGCCATAGATCACATTGGTTGAATTACAATTGATCAATTGGTTAACTTGCTTTATTTTGTAATTTGGTAAGTGAATTTCCTTCTTTCCTTGGTACATTAGTGGACATAACTTACAGTGTCCACATTTGTGTGTACCCCTGATATTTGTTTGAAAAAATGTATTTTTGATGTTTGGAATCGGGCTTAGAAAACTTGGGCTGATTAGGTTCCTGATAGTTGGCGCCCTTCTAAAGCAAATATTAGGCGAGCTGTTTAAATGCTTTTGCAAACTTGAATCAGTGAGTAAAATATTCCAATTTTCTGACAAAATACGTTTAATTTGTTTTGCTTCAGTACTGTAGGTTGTGATAAACTGAATCTTGTATTCCGGTGATCCGGTGAGCAGGGCCTGCTCAGATGTTCATCATTCTGTTATGTTGGTGTAATAAAAACTTACATAGCAAAGCTTAGAGGTGTGAGGCGACTGCATGAAGTGCTTTGCATAAACAGTGTGATACTTCTATTTTTTAAACAATTTGTATTATTTTTATTAACCACACTCCACACATTACAAACATTGAGGACATTTGCATTTGAGCTTCACATCATTATATTCACATGTTGTGCATCACAGTCCTTCCCCCTCCCGCCCCCTTAACTTGAGCCCCTGCTGCAATGCCACCTGCTTGCGTATCTCCGGGTTTGTCTTCCACATTAATCTCCCTCATATCGTCTTCACTAAGTTCGGCCTGGGAGGGTCCCACCATCGTGGCCACCAGTTGTCTCCATGCTATCAGGGGTCCCGCTTCCTCCTCCCCTCCCCTACTGATTGCTTCATACCAGTCTGCCGTTTCTGCATCTGCCCACTTCAAGAAGTCAGCCCACCACGTCTCTATTCTGGGTCGTTGGGCTGCCTTCCAGCCCATTGCGATTCTTCGTTTGGCCAGGATGTAGGCCAGGTCTTTTATCTTACTAATGTGCTTCAGGTTGCGTGGTCTGGCAAAACCCCCCAGCATGCACGCCCAGGCTGACTCCACCTCCAGTGTGAAAACATTGCGATACTTATCTTGGTATTTCTTACTGTTTAGGTGAAGTGAGAGCTCTGTAAATCTGATGCTGAACCGTCTAGTTATGAGGATTATGGCCCTGTAAAACCTGGAGGGAAATGAAAATAATCCTGGGTAGGGACTTCTGTAGTTTGTGTTTGGGTAGAGCTTGCAAACCTACACGATCTATTCATCAAAAGTAGAAGTCATGTCTGTATTAAACTGTCCTCATACTCTGTGGCCTAGTAGTGTTATTCCAATATAGATTTCTGTCGGGAGGGAGAACAGCTAAGGGGCAAGGGTCTGCCGTGCAGCGTGAATTTGACCCCTGCCAAGCACTTAAAATCTGGAGGCACTTAAAATCTGGAGGAGGCTACCATGAACAGTCGTCGAGAGTATGACGTTCGTCTACTCTTGCGGCAAATCCGCCATCGTCACCCGAAACACATTCCTGGTGTTATGTCCTGCTGAGCTATCTTGCGGGCGCTGGTTTGCTTTTGTTTATTTAAATAACCTGTCCATCCCTGAAAATGCCACATTGCCTCGCACAACAGTGATCAGCATTTGTATTCTGCAATTATGCAGAAATAACGTAGAATTACTGCAGGCACATCTGTGTATGCAAGTAATGGCTGAGAGGGGAGGTGTGGCTACAGTCCTGGGCCTGTCGCTTAAGAGGTGCGAATGGTGAGTGATTAGGAAGGAGAGGGGTGCAAAAAGCTGCCTGCAGTGGGGAACAGTCACTGAACGTCGTGCTGGTCATTTTCTTTCACTGTGTTTCTGTCAGTGTTGGTTGTACAGTTGTTAAACACAGTGTTGTGGAGTGGAAGAAAGGCAGGAGCTAGGTAGACGGTTTGTAGTGGGGGAAGGGTGTGTATGAGGTAAGTGGGGAGCAGCGGCCAGCAGGGGCGAGGGAGTCGGAGGCGCAGAACGCAGGGAAAACGTGAACATAGTTCCACTAATTTCTTTTGTAGACTTTGACCCCTGGTCCTTAATCAATATTTAAATCCCCAACAGTGATAATAATGATATACTGGTGCTTTGAGTTGTAGCCTGGAGAAGCCCTGTGTTAAACACTGCAGAAGACCATGATTTTCAGTCTTCACTTCTACTCCAAAGATCTTATGTGTCACATACATGATTCTCACTGTTGCAAGTTATCTTCAAGCTGGTTATGCCATTAATAAAGAGCAGACATTCAGAGGCTGTGATCTCAATCCTGCACCACACCCACCATACATGCGCCCGAGCATTGCATCAGAGGAATACATAGAGGCTTGTGATTGGTTAGCTTCAGACTCGGACTGGCCTATTGGGCAATAGGGACAGGGATGGATGGGGGTGCACTGACCTACATGTGGTTTTTCAAAACTGCATCTTAATGTTTCACTTCCAACATAAAATTCCTGGATATTTCAGGTGCAAGGGGGCTAACGTCACAAGGCCACTTGGGACAAAGATAATAGCTGCAAAACAAAACCATGTATCGCTACACAGTGGCCCGCACTGCACTCCTTGGGGGACAACAGTCCCTATATCAGTTTAAGAAGTTACTTAATTCGGATTCGAAAGACAGTGGGCCTCATTACGAGGTCAGCGGTAAGGGGTTAACGGCAACGGTAAGGGTGCTGTTGCCGTTAACCCCTTACCGCCGCATTACGAGGTCCCTTAGCGGGAGCCACTAAGGGACCAGGGAGCTAGTAACGCTATTAGCGGGCCCGTTATTAGCTCCATCCCCATTCCCATTGAGCCCCATGGGGGCTCAATGGGAATGGGGAATGGTTCTCAGAATGGGGACTTATCGGGTCCTCCAAGGTTGGAATGACCCGGTAAGTCCCTATTCCGAGAACCCGGACCCGGAATGCGGTAAGGGGGTAGCCATGGCGCTAATAGCACCATGGCTACCTCCTACCTCGTAATGAGGCCCAGTATTACTTCTAAATCTCCTATAATTTCAATAAATGCAAAGTATGTGAAATTATGCAAAGTCAAATCACTGTCAGGTGTGTGAGTGTATAAAGAATCACCTTAACCTTCATTTTCAACAACCACAATCAATAGGTAAAAACCTTGAGTTTTGTGGCCACACTCCAAGGGGTATAAACCAGGTTCAAGTAAATATAGACAACGATATAACAGTCAGGTAAATAATAATACATTATTGACACATTTCTAAACATCACTGTGCAGTTAAATTCAAAATGTTTACAACATGCACACTGGAATTTGACAATTTGTCACACAATATTAATAACACCAAATAGCTCCTTATTGATGTTTTCAGTGACCAACGCGTTTCGGATTAAAAATCCATCTTCAGGGTGTGAGCTAAATGTTCCTATCCAATACACTTCATGGGCGGTTCTCTACAGGAGAATGAGAATACAGGTATATTAGTGTCTTGTATACAAAGTGAAAAATTCTCACAATTGGAAGTAATGGAAGGGACCGACCTTCAAGTTCCTGTGACTGGAGCCAGAGGGCCAGTGACCCAGGTTCGGTAAGAGTAATCGCGGAAAGCTGGGTGCAAAGAATTTGCGGTCCTCAGACTGATCTCTGCATGGTAAAAGGAGAGGAAAAGGTACTAACATAGGTATATGTTAACTACTCTCAGTGCACAGTTAGATAAAACCTCCACACTGGACACGCGGCATGACTGCCATATATCTCAATGCTAATGTGGCACAATTTGAAGACTATGGAAGCAGTGTTCGTCAAGTAGCCTAAGTGCCACTGTCATAGTGTACATGTGCTGCTATTTCAGGCCAAAGGAGGCAGATCTCCTCTGATAGCTCTACAGGAGCATAGACAAGTATATATGATGACAATCCTTCTGCGTCAGTAAGAGCGCACCTCATAGCGTAATCAAAACCTCAAATAAGATGGAGAGTGCTTTATAATAGATAGTGTGCCCTAAGGCAGACACCTCCCATATCAGGATATGCGTGTTCGCCGTGTAAAAGGTGTTGTATGCAGGACCTACCAATGTAAGGCACTGCCGAGTAGCACCTCTGCCCGATCATGCTGTCTTACCTGTATGTAATAGACGCTGTGTAGGGCCAACCGCTAGAATGCGAGTGGCTCGCATAGCGTTCTATTTATCCAGTGAACCTGAAAAAAAGACACGCATGCGCAATCAGGAAGCTTCACAACAAGCCTCCATATTAGTGTGGGCAGTTGGTGTTCCCAAGGGGTTGCCATGGGAATACCCAAAGCTACGTTGGTGTCGAAGCAATTTAAACATAGAAACCCCAGGGGGGGCTCCAATGATTGTCACCTGAATGGGTCCATAGTTGGAATAAACCAACTCATTAGTCAATGCATTTTGTGGGAAACAAAACCATATTCAATAAGTACTGAGAGACATCTCGTCCGTACATCCCAGACCATTTCAATGTTATGGCTGTCGGGACACCAGTGGACTGTGGACACCCAAAGGGGCTCCAGGTTCATGGACCCCACTCAACCTATGGTAAAGAGAACTCGTATCCTTTTCAAATAAAGCTACGAGTCATCACGCCCATGTATTAGCAGTTTATCCAAATGGTCTCGCCGAAGGGATACCAGTGGACCTCCACTGAAGAAGAACAGTCCAAGGTCCCCTGTCGGCAATCACTGTAAAGGAAGAGGCCGGCATAGCGGCACAACCACAGATAACATTATCTGTGGTGTGCCCCCACGCCGAGCAACTCCTCCATACGTTCTCACATTCTAAGAGGCAGTTTAGAAGTAGGCTATACCTAGGGACCCGCAAAGGGACCTCGTAATTAGGTGGTAAGGGGTTAATGGCGCCGCCACCTTTTATGGTTAACCCCTTACCGCCTGGGTCCTAATGAGGCCCATTGTCTCAAAAGCAATCAACTCAAAATGTCGATCTACAAAGTCACCTCATTTGTAGTCTTAGACAGTGGCATATGCCCATTCTACGACTCAGATCACACATAGTGCAAGTCATAATATCCGGGGCCTATTTCTTTTTCATCAACAGATGACATGTATAGTTCGTTAATTCAAATACATCACAGTCAATTAGCTCAAGGATCAGATCACATAATTCTCACTACAGGCGTAGCTTACAAACTATTTCAAATTGCTGAACATCATGAAGCGGTACAAATGAGCAAACTTCCATAGTAGTCCGTCTGACATTACAAGATGTTACATGTGAGGAAGCTCATTTGTGTCTATAGCGAAGTTCCAAAATCAGAAAGGTACAAATCATTGGCATATCTCTCATAACACACGTAAAACACATTAAATCAAAGTCATTGTTCATGCCCCTAGGGCTCAATGAGTCCAACGGGTCAATCCACAGAATTTCTCTTTGTAATAATTTCCGTTGGGTGTCACCACCCATCACCCCCATCATTACCTGTTCTAAAATCACACATTTCAGTTGTGCTATAGTGTGCCGGGCTTCTATGGAGCTCATAGCCACTGAGGATCTCTGATTTTTGGTCCGTATATTGGACTTATGTTCGGTCCATCTGACCTTCACTTTCCTAGTGGTCATCCCTATATAATAGTACCCGCAGGGACACTTTAATGCATAAACCGCATTGCCTGAATCGCATGTGCATGAGTGCTTTAATGTGATTGGTTTGCCTGAGTGAGGGTGTGTGATGGTGTTACCCAGGATAATGTTCCCACAGTGTTGGCAATTGTGACAAGCCACTGCCCCTTTAAATTGGGTCCTGATTTGAAGCCTCAAGATCTCTGCTTTCACCAGGGTGCTGCATAGTGATTTGCTAATCCTATATGCAAAGGTGGGGGGGTTCCCGAAATAGTTCTTGGAGCTGTGGGTCCATCCTTAACATAGACCAGTTCTTTTGTACAATTATTCTGATTCTCCTGCTCTGTGTTGAATGTGTTGTCACATAAACCAAAGACTCACTGGATTTTGGTGGTTTAGGGACAAGGAGTGTTTCGCCATCAGTACGTCTGACTTTCTCCGCCAACTCCGAGATAAGTGTTGGATTGTATCCTCTCCATGTAAACTTAGTACGTAACATGGATGACTGACGTTCAAATTCTCTTCGGTACTGTAAAAATTGGCTGAGAGGGACACTGTCAATTGTTCTCTGCGGATGAAAACTAGTTGCTAATAGCAGGCTGTTTCGGTCAGTCTGTTTCGTACATATTCCTATTTCCAGAGATTGATCCTTGGTATAGATCACCACATCTAGGAAATGTATAACCGTATCACTTGTTTCCATGGTGAATTTGATTCTGGGATGCATCTCATTCATCATTCCAAAGAAGTTTTGCAGTTCCTCTGTTGAACCGGTCCAGATACCGAAGATGTCATCTATATATCTGATGTAGATGGAAAGATGTTGCATCCATCTTGGTGAAGATAACACATGCTCGTGTTTCAGGTAGTACATGTAGGTATTGGCATAGCATGGT
Organism: Ambystoma mexicanum; assembly: GCF_040938575.1. Taxonomy (NCBI): domain Eukaryota; kingdom Metazoa; phylum Chordata; class Amphibia; order Caudata; family Ambystomatidae; genus Ambystoma; species Ambystoma mexicanum. The sequence continues at coordinate 54,686,298 of NC_090932.1, forward strand.
GCCATAGCCACCCCCATGCTGGTGCCCAAAACCTGAAGAAAAAAGCTGTCTTGGAACTTGAAAAAGTTGTTAATCAACCCTATCTTTAGAAGAGTGAGGACAAATTAACTGTCTCCTTGGCAGTTATCAGATTTGAGAAGGAGCCATTCAACCGCCTCCATGCCTGCCTCATGGGCAATATTTGTGTACAGCGATGTAACGTCCATTGTAAACTTTTTCATTAGTGCCCGAGACCCAGTCAGACCCTGGTTCGCTTAGACTATTTGGAAAATAAATATTTGACTTCTGGGATCTAGGACTTTTAGGGAGAAAACGTTATAGAGCACAGTCACCATCAACCAGTGATCTTCTGGAGCGAATGACGGAAAGAGAACCCACGGACCGACCTAGAGCAGAAAGAAGGGAACAAGATTATTGGACATTTTCTTAATTCACAGAAGGTCCTGGGTAGCCTTTCGAGGGGCTGGAAGGGCACCTTGTTGATCAATAGAGGAAGGATCGTCCCCACAGGCTTGTTTACTTCAATCCCGGCCATCCAGGAGATTAAAGTTTCCAGAGCGTAGAGAGCGCAGAGGCCTGTGTGGACTCTGTTTATCTCTAATGAGTTCAGGCCATGCATAGAGGCATTCAACTATATCCGGTAATTGATTGGGAGCCAATGCTACCTAATTATAATCAAGATGTCTGTAACTACACCGTGATACCTCAGGGTTTGGGTGTACAATAAATGTAATAAATACATCAATGCAGTGGGCACAGTGGGGAAGAAATGTGGTTGAAAGTCCGCAGCTTCCATATCTTGGAGGCCACAGTATTCTGCTAAACCCGCAGACATGGCAGAAAGTAATCTGGGATGCCAACATGGGCCAGACAGCCCAACAAGCAGGACAACTATTCCAAAAGTGCATCTACATGGTTCCATAAGACACATGTAAATGCTGTGCCTATTGTAAATGAGAAAAACATTAACATTCTTTAATTACTACCAAACATAATGTGGGCCAAAGACTTGCACCCCATTCGCCCTCATTGCTCGCTCATGATTAGATCAGGCCCATTAAAGCCTGTCCGGGTGGCTACATGAAAGCTTCCAGACCTATGTAGTAGGGAGCACCTCATCTCTACATCGATGTGAAAGAAGGAGAGGATAAGTTATACTCAGGCCTACAAAATTCAGTAAAGTCCACTATTTGCACCCAATATGAATTGTAAAAAAATGCAGTGTCCCTGTAATCTTATCAACAATTCAATGCGGGTGAAGAATGCAGGCCTGCACATATTCATCGCATTTTATTTTCCATGTCAATACAGTAGTCACAGAGTTAGCCTCAGGAAGGAACACAGAACAACTTAAACTAGACCAAGACCAAACTATGGCCAACTTAATTTAAACTAAACTGTAGACACTCTCACTGAAGTGTTAGAAAACATGCTAACCTAAAATTAGAGATGCCCTACCGCAACTGATAAGAGTTCAGCTTATTGGTATATAACTAGGGGGAAATGAATGGACAAGAAGGGGAACACTTGGGGGAAACTAACAGCAAACAAACAACAATCTCACTGAAGTGAACAACCCATTGAACATGACCCGTATTTGACCCGATCCTTTCTATTTGTTTTGCATCGATGACCCACACCCCTGCCAACAGCGTCACCTGGTCCTGTATCCAACCTTCCCAAGAAGTCCTTTTGGCAGATTTCCAATATTTCAGAACTTCCATCTTAGTCAGGATTAATGCTCAGTAGCACCGGAGCTCACAATTCCTTGACATATGCAAAACCTGTGGGGCGCACGCATAATGAGGCCGATTCATGGAATTAATGTGCGCTAAAATTTTCGGCGAAAGCGTGCGAATCGCAGTGCAAGTGCGAAAATCTCAGCGAAACCCGCGCACAGCGATTCATGGACGTCCGTGTGCGTGTAAATCCCTGGATGTGCGCTAAAATTCTGTGTGGCGCACGCTGGCGCACACGTCTCCAAACAGCATGCGCTAAGCGCATAGCGAAAGCGCACATAGCACTGCGCACACAACAAAAGTAGGCGGAACAGGGGGCGTAACACGCGGAATGGGGAATAACGCGTGAAAATGTGGGCGTCACGGGGGAAGTACAGGAGGCAAATGCGCGGAACGCCCACACGCTCGTCTACAACACGTATTCATGGAATCGAACGGGGCTAATGCGTGCGCCAAAAAAGACGCTCTAATCCGGAAACATGTATGCCAGCAGGAAGCAGGCGTACGTGGATCCGCACAGCATAAAAGTGCACACAAACAACAAACAAGCTCAGACGCCAAGATGAATATACCATTCCTAGCAGCAGTGGTCATGGGATACCGCAGGAGGAGGAGTAGGATAGTCAGGCCCAGAATTTTTACACCCAGAACCATCCTTTTTGGGATGCCTGATGGCCAGGTGTATGGAAGGTACAGGTTTCCACCTCACATAATACTCGACCTGGTGAGTGAGTGGGAGGATGACCTCACATCACCCACCTTGTGCTCCCAAGCACTCAGCCTCCTGGAGAAGGTCCTCAATGTACTGCACTTCTTGGCCACTGGATCATTTCAGCGGACAAGTGCTATAGTGGGGGGGTGTCACAGGCCACGCAGTCACGCTGCCTACACCAGGTGTTGGCCATCATGACTGCACGCCCATGAGTCTACAGGTACATATACATAGAACACCTGCAGAAAGGCAGGCTGCCGTCCAGGATTTCTATGGGGTGGCACAATTCCCCAAAGTGCTAGGTGCCATTGACTGCACCCATGTGGCTCTACGTCCCCCCAGCGCATCTGAGCACATCTATAGAAACCGCAAGCACTGGCATTCCATCAACGTGCAGGTAGTATGTGATGCCAAGGGAATCATCACCTCAGTATATGCCAACTATCCAGGGTCCACCCACGACAGTTTCATTTACAGAATGTCAACCCTAAACCAGGACCTAGAAGCTGGGCGGCATGGCGATACATGTCTGCTTGGTGAGTATAAATGCCACTGCACATGCATGCATGTCAGATACTGAGTAATGTCACAACCCCACTAATGATACCCATCACCACCTCCCCAGGGAACAGTGCCTACGCTCTGAGCACCCACATGATGACGCCAATTCGGAACCCCACCACCCCACCCGAGGTAAGATACAACACAGCCCATATTGCAACCCGGGGCATAGTGGAGCGCACATTCAGAGTGCTCAAGTCACGCTTTCGGTCCCTTGACCGCTCGGGTGGGCAGCTGTTATATGATCCCTCAGTAGTGTGCAGGATCATAGTGGCAGCATGTGTCATGCACAATGTTGCAACACGCCGGGGCCTGCCGGTGGACATGGTGGTGCCCCCACATCCCCAACCACATGCATGCCCACTGCGCATGGGAGGGGAAAGGTCACGTGGTGAAGCAGCCCGTACGCAGCTGGTGGCTAATTACTTCACCTAAAATCACACCCCTGTGGAGTGCACACAGCCCTGGCACATACCAGCTGACAATCAATGATGATGACATAAGGGACAATCAACTGTCACAACCATACCATCCTGAGATTGGTCACTTGAAAGTGTTACATTGTGTGCATCCCTACCTACCCAAACACCACCAATGCTGTGTCATCAAACGACATACATCTATGCTGTGAAATTCATTACCCCCTTGCTAAATACAACATGAGAACAGCGCCATGTCACCCAACCCCTCCCCAGCTCCACCACCAAACACACCATGGCATGTCATGCAATGTGAAAGCAAACAAAGCAATGCACAAGACCTGACACAAGTGTCACAAAGTACACTGTCCCTAATGGAAACTGCCCACACACAATATGCTCCCAGTAATGTATAACAAACAGCACTCATTACCAAATACTTACCACCAACACAATGCTGCAACACACCATGGAAAAATGCAAAAACATGACAGTACTAAGTTCAAGTAGTGGTAGTCTTACAACCTGAATACGCCAGCACATCGACCCCTTACAACTGAAGAGTGTTGCTGCCACGCAAATGTCTCAGTGTACTGCATACAAAATGTACTGCATCTGCAAAGTAGACGGCCTTGTGAAGACATGAGGAAGGAACTAGCAGATTAGGAGGAAGACATGGATGCACAAGCACATATCAATACACCATGCAGTGTACAATACAACAACAATATCCACTAGGGATGTCTACACAGTATTGACTACAGACTGCCCACACAGCTCATGGGAGCCCAACGTCACTGTGTAATTCACTGTCACTTGGTCACGCCCTTTGCAAGCCCATGGAAACGGGAAGCAGGAGGGGTGTGTGTCTCACGAACCCAAGCATCTAACCCAAACTCAGTACAAGCCTGCATGTGCCCAGCCGGAATACAGTGGATGCCCACGGGGACCACACAAGGCAACACACTGTAAAAAAAAAAAAATCAGAAATGCCCATGTGGAGGTCAGGGGGTGTGAGGGAGGCCACCCAGAAGGTTTGAGGACAGGGTGCACACCAACACCCACCTGCGTGGATGTTGCGAAAAAAGAAAAATACCTCCTTGGGCTCATGGCCTGCACGGCTATGCCATTGTGGGAGAACTGCTGTAGCTCTGCTCATCCTCTGCTGCTGCATCAGGAGGCAGTGGCACTATGGGAGGCAGCCCACGCAAAGTCCTGGTATGGTCCTGCATGGCAGCAAGCATGCGGGTCTGGAAGGTCTGATTCTGGGGGATTAAAGTGCGGAGATCCCCATGCAGCACATCATGGGTTGCCTGCATTTCTGCACGCATGGCCTCGCGTGATGCCCGGATCTCCTCATGTGTTGCATGCAGCTCAGCTGAGAGCGAACGTGTGAGCTGCTCCAGCTAGTGTTCTGCCCTAACATTTTGGGAAGCCTCAAGTTCAAGCAGACTCTGCCTGAGGTTATGGAGTTCTACCCTCAGGCCTTCCCTGTGGCCCTGGGACCCTATTGATATGGATTTGCGCAGAGTCTCCAGTGCCACCTGTCTGTCCCTGTTGGACGCCAACATCTCTTCTCTGTGTGATTGGCAAATGGAGTCTGTTGCCTGCTGTTGTTGCTCCATCTGCCTTTCAGGGGGGATAATGGAAGTGGCAACCCTCTCCATTGCCTGAGCCATCATTTCTACTGATGCTGCCTGTTGGCTTCCCATACCGTACATGGAGTTTTCCCATACAGTATTGCCTGGTGGCGCACGGCCACCGCGTCGACGGGCACCACACCTGTTTGGGGCAAGGCGATCTGCACCTTGCTGTGCTGGCACTGCCTGAGGCTGCAGGACTGCATTCCCCCTCTGATCTGCTGGCCCAGGAACAGGATCAGATGCTGTGGAGTGTGACCCTGCATCCGTAACCGCCAAAGGAGGACTTACCAACACTGACATCCCCATAGAGGGTTCTACCCCTGGTGCAGGTGGGTTTGACAGAACAGAATCCCTGCCAGAAACACTTACCTACGACGGCACATAAGTCTCATCATACGACTCAGCACCTGAATAGAGGTCTGGGGAGGTGCACCCAGAGGCACCCCTGGACAGTATGATCTGCAGTAACATTGGGTTTTCACCCACCACCACACCACGTCCCCCACTGGTGCCCGGTCGTGCCTGAAATTCCTCCTGGGTCTGCACCATCTCCTCAACCTCAACTGCACCAAGTGCGTCATCACCTGCAAAAACATGAAAGACAACAAATGAAACAGGCATGAGCACCATAGCACACACATAGGCTGTGACAAGCCAGAGATCCAGTACATGATTTACACATGTCCCACATGACTATAACCTTGCCATGCATGCACTGTCAAAGAGTTGGAAGTGGAGTCAAAAAGGCAGACACTGGGGAGAGCAAGATGGAAATGCAACACATTTGCAGCATGTTGGGTAGCACTGGCATCACACATCAGGCTGTGAGTGGCATGTCCAATACACATACATGACACATGCCACCACACAGATGTCATGTAGCATAGCCACGGTAAATTACAAAACTACAGCAATATGTCAGTTAATGAGTACTGTCACACATCCATGTCACAGCGACATGATGCGAAGATTGATGCTGAATAGTGTTGCAAAATATGCATGTGCCACACACTGAAACACATCCAGTGTCCAATAACACAGTCATTGTGGGCTGATCAATGGTTGGTCACTTTAACATTATAGGAAAAATCTGTCATCTTCCACATGCAAACAGGCCCTAACAAAAGATTTCTGCAGCCCAATACTCCATTAGCCTGAATAGTGTAATCAGCAATAGGGCAGAATAATGCGTAGCAAAAATGGGAGAGTGGAAACAATCAGCCTGAATGAACACTTACAAAATCTGACCAATGTAGTTGCAAGATGACAGTTCAAGGTAAAGTGCACTAATGTGGGCCTAATTGGCAACTATGGGCAGAAGGGATACAGTCATACCCAAATCCAAGCCACGTGAATGTATGGGAGGAAGCATATGAGTGACCCATAACACTCAGGAGTACACACCCTCACCTGGCACTCAATCAGAACCCGTCACCCAAACAACATACACATGGATTACACACACGCAAGGGCACTCACCGGACAATGGGTCATAATCAGGTAGTTCTCCCACACCTTAGATCTGTTCCTCTGTGACGAAGGTCCTAGCAACAGACTCATGTTCAGTGAGTTTGTTGTACTCTTGTGGAGACCCACCACCAGTCACCAGAGAAGCGGCATGATTTGAGGCCAGCTTGTTCTTTGCTCTGCGTTTCAGGTCATTCCACCACTTGTAGCAATCATCAGCTGTGCGCCTCACAAATCCAAGGGCACTTATGCGGTCCGCGATGGTCTGCCAGTGTGCCCTACGTTGACCACGTGTGGTCTTGCACCCTGCAGTCACCAACATTTCGTGGTTATGTGCCGACATATAGCTCACAAGTGCATCAAGTTCTGGGTCATTAAAGCTAGGCTTCCTTGACGTGCCGGAGTGTGTAGCCGTGTCTTGGGTCTCAGCCTGTTGTGCCAGAGCACCCTTCTTCCTCTTTTTCAAAGGTGGAGTGGAGCCTGAGTGGCTTACGCCGCTCTGGTCAGTAGGGGCAGAAGCACCGATGGACTGGGTAGTAGAAGTGTGCGAATGCACAATGACCATAGGCCTTGGTGCAGGCATTGGCAGAAGTGTGATGTTGGTAGGGGGAATGTCAGTTTGATGGACCTGGACCGACACTGTCCTGGCTGGGAGACTCAGAGCTGGGGTGGATGGAGCTGCAGCTGCCCCTGCAGCCTCCCCACCCTGCCTACTTGGGGCAGCAGATGACATAGGTACCCCAGATCTACGTGGCTTGGTGACACCAACTTGCACCGCCACACGTGGCCTAGACTTGCTGACCTGGAAGTCAGCCTGGGAGTCATCCTGTGCCAGGTCAGGTGCCACAATGTGCTGAGCTGGGATGGTGTCAGCCACGTTTCCCTCAACCATGGGGGGGCGGCATGGGTGTCCCTGATTGTTCCTCCACACATGGGGGTCTAGGGGCACCCTGCAAATCCCGGCCACGTCCCCTACCACGCCCACCATGCCCACCTTTTGAAGGTCGGCCACCTTTGCCTCCCTTACCGCTTGATCGCCTGCCAACCATGGCACTGATGTTTTTGTGCGTATGGGAGTAGCAGTAAACTATTGTCCTGGGCAATTGGGGGTGAAAGGGGTAGGGTACTAGATGGAATTTGTACCCTAGTGCTCCAACAAGGCTGTCTGTGACCCCTGGGGGAAGATGACGGGTCACGCAACGCACAGGCTGCCCAAAATCAAAGAATAACGTGCACGCAACCCCTCGTAGACCATGTGCGTGAAAAAATGAACCTGCACTATGCTGTGGCACCCAGAAACACAAAAATAAGCGTACGCGTAATACACGCAGCCTACAATGACCTCTGAAGGGGTACGCGACACACGGGGCAAGCACAGTTGGTAAATACATGCGCGACTCACCGTCTGCCTGGAAAAAGAAAGTCAAAAAGACACGTGTGTGCGCGTTGGCAACACCCCCGCCAAAAGAAGAATTGTACGCTGTCTGAGGAGACAGGACAAAAGAAGAAGTGAACGCTGTTTGAGGAAACAGGCCCAAAAAGAATAAAGAACGCTGTCAGAGGTAACAGGGAGTACGAACTTGAAACGCTGTGAAGTAATCGCGTGTGAACCGACAAGAAGTACAGAATTCACCCACTCGCTCTCCACGAAAAGCACGTACAAGGGATTGGGGTCCTACACGTACCTTTTAATGCGGCCCACACGTACAGCGTCACTTATGCGTGTACGCGCTAAGGCTCTTTCCTCCAGTTACACGAGCTGACACTCGGACGTGCAGTTTTTGGACGTGTACGATGAACATGCAGCAGTGTTGATGGAAAAGCCCACGCGCGTCACGTCAGTTACGCGCGTAGGCCCTTTCCTCGGATTACACGCATCCACACGCAGACGTGCAGTTTTTCCACGCGCGCTGCGACGTCACGAGGGAAACGCCCACGCGAGTCATGTCACAGAAGCTCTTACGCACTAAGGGCCTTTGGTCCAATGAAACCACGTACGTCTGCTGATGCGCTTACGAGCGAAGGGCCTTTCCTCGAATTACACGCTGACGTGCAAGATTTTCACGTGCCAAATCACTCCGTAACAAGCTGGCCACGCAACAACACATGGAAGACCACGCTCCTGCCCAGAAGGCCGAATTACTGCCCGCAGAGCCCCGAGCAAGCTCCCACCTGCCATCTGCTGCTGCCTGACTGCCTGCTGCCCATGTGCCCTGCTATTTGCTGCCTGCACGTCAGCCAGGGGTGCAGTTGCTGTGACCACCCCTGCTGGAACCGAAGACTCCCGACTGGGATACCATCGCTCCACAGCCCAGCCCCAAGACCCAGTTGCCCACCCACTCCTGCCTCTGGGGTTGCCATGTCGGGCACAACACCATTTGGCACCACTGGCAACCCCCAGCCAGAGAGACAGAGGGCCACCAGCTTCAGTGCCAGGGAAGTTGGTGTCCTGGTGGAGCAAGTCCTGGGCAGTATGATGCCCTCTTTGGAAGTTCGCAAGCCGACAATGAAGGACGGACCAGGATCTGGATGAACATCGTGACTGCCATCAACGCGGAGGGGGTGGCAGTCCGCGACTACGAACATGTCAAGAAGCGCTGGGATGACTTCAGGGCCAGGACCCTCAACAAGGCCTGGAGCCTCGTGAAGCCAGTGGATGGTAAGGGGCGCTGGGGCCACCTGTCGAAACATCAGATGAGGGTCCTGGAACGCGTATCCCCAGCTCTCCAGGGCCAGGTCCTTGAGAGGCAGACCCGTCTGGAGTCAAGCGGTAAGTGTACATGCATACTGATTGGACGCTGTGCGTGTGGTGGTGTGCCAGTAGTGTGCAGGTTGCACATGTGTTTTCGTAGGGCCATGTAGGGATGTGTATGAACAGGGGCGTGAGGCTGCCACATGTGAGTCCTCTTAGGTGTGAGACACATCGATGGTGTATGTGTTGGTAAGCATGCTGTGCAAATGCAGGTGTGGTAGCACACATGTTTGCATTTCTGTGTATGTACGTTGGCATGGTTGTGGTGTCACACATGGATGGTGGTTCCTGCTGCATGTATCGGCACTGTGTACATGTGCTTGTGTGTGTATTTGACAAGTGTGCAACTGTGATGCAACATGGATGCACGTGACACTGATATGTAGAAGGCTGAATGCCAGATGTGACATGTATGGCGATCGTATCACTGCGACAGTTGGAGGAGATGTAGACATGCATGTAAGTGTGGTGGTGTGTGTGCATGTCTAGTGCACTCCCTGTGTTTCATGTGATGTCAGGCTCACCTTTTGCTGTTCATGCTGTTGTATGTGTATGGATGTTGCTGCCTGGTGCAATATTGCTGTGGAAATGCTCATGTGTGTGATTTGAAATGACATGTGTGTCGTGGAGTATGATGCCATGTCTGAAGTTTGACACTGCCACTCATGTGCAACTGTCATGTGTGTATCAGTCCATTGTACAGTGCCCTGATGTCTTTGTTTTATCTCTCCCTGTCTGCAGCGTCAACTGATGAAGAGGGCGGAGAGGTTGCTGTGGAGCACAGCGGCAGGGATCGCTCCACCAGCCGGAGACGCAAGGCCCGGCTCCCCTCCCAGATTGTCATCTCGTCGGGGAGTGAGGAGTCTGGTGCCGCGTCCCAGGCCGCAGCTGCCGAGGGTAGGTCCAAGACGCAGAGGTCGGAGGTGGACTCCTCGGCAGCAGAAGGGGCAGCTGAGACCCCACAGGGTCCAACGGAGGAAGATGGCACAGAGTCATCCAGGTTGGTGGGGGGTTTGGTGGAGGAGGAGGCCATGGAAGGGACACACACGGGGTCTGGAGGTGGGGATTCCACTGGTGCTAGTGGTGCAGTGCAGGGGCAGGGACAGGAGGCAGCACAGGCCGCCGCAGAGGTGCCTGTGTGTAATCCTGTCCCTGATCCTGTCACTGCATCATCTGGCACCAGCAGGGATGCCTACGTCCAGACCTGTTTTCAGGGAGGGGATGAGCGCACAACAACTGGCCTTCCTCTCCCTGCAGACGTGGCTATCCGGGACCATGTTGAGCCTGTCCTGAGTGGGATAGCGTTGCATCAATGGGGCATGCGAGGTGACCTGCAGTCTTTTCGTGGAGAGACTGCATGTCGTCTCGCATGCCTCTTTGACCACGTTGACCTGCTGGGACGGGTCACCAGTGCTGGATTCCTCTGTGTGCTGGACCTTCTTGCGACCCCCTCCTCACCTGAACCCCCTATGCGCCAGCCGCTCTCCATGCCATCTTCTCACCCATATATCATCTGGGTACCCTGTGGAGCTGCCTCTGACCCAGCGGCCAGGCTGGTGGAGGACACATCCCTGCCACAGTCAGGAGTCGGACGTCCAGCAGGGGTAGCCACCATGACAACTGCACCCCAGCCGGAGGAGGACATGCAGGCAGCAAGAGCCAGGGCGCAGGCACAGGCATAGGCACAGCAGAAGCAACATGGTGGGAGCAATGATGGCTCGGGGCCTTCAACATAGGAGGGGCATGCATCGGCCATAGGGCAGGAGTACCCCGGATTTCAAGTGTCTTCCGTGTGACAGCGGTTGGACCACGCCATAGATGCAGAGCGGCAGCGGGCAGAAGAGGCACGGCTCACAATGGTCAGGGCGGAGAACTCCATGCGGAGGGCCCTGAGGCAGGCCGAGTGCCTTGAGGCAATTCGCAGGGAGTTGGAGGTGAACATGTCATCGTCCCTGCGAACCCTCGGGCCATGGAGGAGGACCGCCTCCAGGACATTGAGCGGGAGTTCGATGATGCCCTGGCCCAGGACATCAATAAGTGAGCCGTCGGACTAGCCCGCTGCCATTGTAAATAGTTAGATAGTGTTAGGTTTCCTTTCTGTTTTTGTTTATTTTGGGGCCATTGGACAATGCACCACGTTTTTGTATATAGTTCTTTATTAGGTAGTCTTTTTTGTAGATTTCATTTCATTTATTGGGCTCATGGACCCTGGATTGGTGATTTGTATATAGTTGAACATGGATTTATTTTTATTTTTTTCATTTCACCATGGAGCATTGGATTTCACTTATTTTTTTCCCTTGGGTTTGCTTTTCATTTGGATTTATTTGGATTCTGATTTAATATTTTTGATTATTTTCTGGACATGCTGCATTTTATTTCTTCTTCACATTATTGTGTGTTTTTTTTTCATTACATTCATTTTGGATTCAATACATTTTTGTTTCATACTTCGGTGTGTGGTATTCTCTCATTAATTTCATGCATGTCATGATGTGGGTTTTCACATTCGCTTGCACCCATTGTTTGTGTGTGATGGACATGTGTTCATTTACATACTTGCCATTCGGGTTGTATCATGTAATGGGCATTTCTATGTGGGTGGATACAATACTTGGTTTGGTCTTTGGGCTGGGGTGGCATGGGGTGTGATGTGGCTGGACATTAGGCCCATGATCGAGGATCGTCATGACGTGGGGGCAGGGGGACATGAGTGGGGGCCTGCTGGCAGGTGCCCCTGACTGCTGGGGGGTGGGGGTGCTGGGGGACATGAGTGGGGGCCTGCTGGCAGGTGCCCCTGACTGCTGGGAGGTGGGGGTGCTGGGGGACATGTGTGGGACATGAGTGGGGGCCTGCTGGCAGGTGACCCTCACTGCCGGCGGGTGGGGGTGCTGGGGGACATGAGTGGGGGCCTGCTGGCAGGTGCCCCTGACTGCGGGGGGGTAGGGATGCTGGGGGACATGAGTGGGGGCCTGCTGGCAGGTGCCCCTGACTGCTGGGTGGTGGGGGTGCTGGGGGATATGAGTGGGGCCTGCTGGCAGGTGCCCCTGACTGCTGGCGGGTGGGGGTGCTGGGGGACATGTGTGGGTACCTGCTGGCAGGTGCCCCTGACTGCTGGGGGGTGGGGGTGCTGGGGGACATGAGTGGGGGCCTGCTGGCAGGTGCCCCTGACTGCTGGGGGGTGGGGGTACTGGGGGACATGTGTGGGGGCCTGGTGGCAGGTGCCCCTGACTGCTGGGGGGTGGGGGTGCTGGGGGACATGAGTAGGGGCCTGCTGGCAGGTGACCCTCACTGCTGGGGGGTGGGGGTGCTGGGGGACACGAGTTGGTGATCAGTAGTGCAAGGTGACATTTGGCTTGGCTTGGCTGGGGGGCATGCCCATGGTGGATGGCTGCCTGTGGGACATGACCAGGGGTACAGGGTAGTCCCCTGTGGTGTGGGCTGCCTGCAGGGGCCGTGGAGGGTGTAGAGGGAACACCTGGGAGGTGTGTGAAACTTCCCACGCACCCCAGTTATACATGTACCCCACTCGCACAGGGCCAATCGCGTGTGAAACTTCCCACGCACCCCTGAATTACACGTATCCCACTCGCACAGGGCCAATCGCGTGTGAAACTTCCCACGCACCCCCGAATTACACGTACCCCACTCGAACAGGGCCAATCACGTGTGAAACTTCCCGCACACCCTCGAATTACACGTACCCTACTCCGATCGCATGTGAAACTTCCTGTGAACCCCAGGAATACACGCACCCACTCGCACAGGGCCTATCGCGTGTGAAACTTCCCACGCACCACAGGAATACACGTACCCCACTCGCACAGGGCCAATCCTGTATGAAACTTCCCACGAACCCCAGTAATACACGTACCCCACTTGCACAGGGCCAATCGCGTGTGGAACTTCCTGCGCACCCCAGGAATACACGTACCCCACTCGCACAGGGCCAATCGTGTGTGTAACTTCCCGCGCACCCCAGTTATACACATACCCCACTCGTACAGGGCCAATTGCGTGTGAAACTTCCCGCACACCCCTGATTTACACGTACCCCGCTCTGATCGCATGTGAAACCTCCCACGCACCGCAGGAATACATGTACCCCACTCGCACAGGGCCAATCGCGTGTGAAACTTCCCGCGCACCCCCGATTTACACGTACCCCGCTCCGATTGCGTGTGAAACCTCCCACGCACCCCAGGAATACACGTAGAATACACGTACCCCACTCGCACAGGGCCTATCGCGTGTGAAACTTCCCACGCACCCCTGAATTACACGTACCCCGCTCCGATCGCATGTGAAACTTCCCGCCCACACCCGAAATACACATACCACGCTCCGATCACGTGTGAAACTTCCTGCGAACCCCAGTAATACACGTTACCCGCTTGCTGTGTGGTGGCCCTGTATACTGGTACAGGGTTAGTGCAGCCCTTTGCGCTGGATTGGGGATTTTGATGGCTTTTCCTTGCGGGGGCGTTCTTGGGGGTGTAACTGGCGCTGCTGCTGGGTCGCTGCGCCACTGTGCGCCACGGCTGGTTTTGGTAGCTAAATCCATGAATACGCTGTGCGCGGAAATGGATTTTAGCGCACGCGGCTGGCGCAGAGATTTGCAGGCGCACATTGTGCGCCAGCTGCGTGCGCCACTTGTGCGCTAAATTCTATGAATTACACTGAATGTGTCCTGTGAGATGATTTTGCAAAGTTGGCCACCCTAATGTGCGCTTCTCGCAAAAGCGCAGTAAAAATGGGAGGGTGGTATAATACAATTGGATGGCAAACAATGCGGAAAACAAATTCAAATGTCGCTAGTCTTGGGGATATAGAAGAAGACTTTGTAGACATGAACACATGATGTGTAAGGAACAAGGAGAGTGAACAGAGAGAGGAAGAGAGTTCCAGTGTTTGGGGGCTACGGGAGAGAAAGAACCAAAGCTAGACTGGACCCAAGGGGGCTTAGGCACAGTATGGAGAAATTGGGACAGAAAGGAAATGAAGAGAGATGAGAGAAGAGCAATAACGAGGCGGGAGGTCATGTAAGCATTCAAAGACTATAGTAAGGAACTGAATGAGAAGATGAGATCCAAAGGGAAGCGAAGATAAGGGGTGAAGAGAAGAAGAGATAGGAGAGCGGGTAGGGAGACAGAGGAGAGTAAAGATTGCAAAGTTGGAAATTGATGGAAGAGGAGCAGACTGGTAGGCGGGGAGGCGTATGTGTAAGGCGGAACAATACAAAAGACAGGAGCAAATGCGTGCAGAGACGAGTAATTTAGCTGTAAAGAAAGAACGGGACAGATTTAGCAGATATTTAACAGGATGACTTTGGTGATCTTCCTGAACTATCCATGGATGACTCTAGGATGCAGTCATCGGATGACTCCAGAATGATTCCATGTAGATCTTCCATTTTGACTTGGGTAGCCCCATAAACGCGACAGACGTGAAAAACATTAAAAGTGTGTGAGGAAAAGGAAAGAGTCTGGTTGAAGGTCCCGAGCGGAGGTGTTCCATGTGTTCGGTGCGCTCATGGGAGTGTATGACATGTTGTACTGCGTCAGCACATGAGTTGTGTGTTGAAGTGTAAATCGCTTATATTTCCTTCCGTCGTGCCTGCGGCATGTGACCAGTAAGAGTGTTGAGAGTGGGGCTTCTCTCAGCTCTTTTAAGGGCACCTGCGCACCAAACGGTCCTTATAACGTGGCACACAATTGTATCCTTGCCCCCTGAGAACGGCCCCGTGCAGACACCTCTTGGAGCTGTGAAAAGATTGCATGCGTGTCTAGGCGCTGCACCAGTTCGAAATGGCAAATTACAGCCGAGAACACTCCCTTCGGGCCCCTGGCACTCGCCAGACTAAAATGCAGGACTCAAGCAAGACTAATCCACTTTCAATTCAGACCAGAACCATCCAATTGGCTACAAAGTAAAGCACCTTCCCCGTTGTCGGGGGATATTTCCTAAGGGGAGAAAAAAGAAGCATTTCTAGCGCGCCTGCTTCTGGAGGAAAGAAAGTGCTATTCATTGGACACCATCTGAACTGCACGCTTGCAATGGCTCTTTGTGCAAAATAAGCATTGTTTGCACAAGAAAAGGACAAAGTTGAGCTCCAGCTGCGCCGTCAGATTGTGGAAATGGAAAAAGGCCTTTTTTGAATTTAAAATTAACCTGCTCACTTGCAGTAAATCACCCGTACTCTGATTAAAGCGATGGGAATAATATATCTTTTCTAACCCCGAATCTACGGCTCTTGCAAAATCCACTTTAGAACCTTTTACCTAGGGGCCTATGCTGCCATCTGCTGTTTATTTGAATAATTGCATGGGTTCGTTACGTGTATGCCAATAGGTTTGTTTGTGTGTTCCAAAAGAGGCTGGTGATGAGACAGGGCAGGACAAACGGCCTCAGGACAAATTGGACAGTGTGCAGAAAAAAAGTTGTGGTAATTTCGTTACCGCCATGTTTTCGACTCTAGTGGAATTACCACCATGTTTACTTCACTGCAAATCTGCAGGTTTGACCTTAAAGTGAAAGATTATTTTTCCAGCATGGTCCACCACATTAAGGAAAAACATTGGTGGACTTACCATGACAGAATTACTGCTTGCAGCAATTGTGCCAACATCCCCATGGTGTCTTATGGTCTCCAATAATGGGGATTACCACTCCCCTACCACCACTTGTACTCCTGCGGGTAACCCACAGAACCAAGGGGTGCTAACGGTAAGCAAGTTTGGCGCTAATTGAGCAGATTTACCCCTAAATTAGCACCAAACTACTATGGCCTGATTCACAGAGCATTTTATTTTGGGATTGTGTCATTATAAAACACTTCTGTGAGTCAGGCCTTTAATGAGGCCCAAAGCGACCACCCAGAAAACTGATTGCATGCAAAACAACACCTACTGGCCAATCGAGGCACTGGTTGATATAATCTACATCAAAAAATATTTTCGGAATGCCCGTGGTGAGAAGTAGCAGACTCAGGCATAAGGAGTAAACAGAACACAAAAGGGGGAGTGCTGCTACTATTTGGCTCAGCCCAAGTGCTTCCTCAAGGGGAGCAAACCGTTTTTGATGTATTGGGGAACCTTCCTACTTTAACTCAAGGAATGTATCCCAAAGTTAGTTGCCCATTAAATTGTCAAGGAAGAAAAACCACACTCACACAGAGGGGACTGTTTCATAGAATATGCTTAATTATATTTAGGACAAAAAATGAAATTTCCTTATAAACACCTGCATGTGCAAGACATTACTGGACTGCAAAAGAAAACATAGATTGGTGTCATAGACAGAGGAACAGCATCAATCATACTCTACTCTGAGGACTAGTCTAGTTAAAAGGAAAGACAAATTCACAACATAAACTAAACGGAAAGCATATATATTGAATACACCTCTTGGTTTTGCACCTAGGATTATTGAGTTGTGTGTCCAGATTCCAAGTATCTGGTGTATACATTTTAGTTAAATTACATAGTACATCATGAATTGTTCAAGTGCCTAGAAAGTTCCAGTGTTCATACATCTAACCAATCAATTTTACAGAAAGAGATTATTATAAAAGAATTCTAATAATCGTATGCCAACGTCGTCGGGGGTGAGATATGGTCACTCCACCAAATGATGTTTGAATCACATTGAAAATTCAATAAAAAAATGCCCATGGCATTGGGCTAGTAGTTCCCCCTCGCATGAACTGGATGTTTCGGCAGCAGTACCATCCGTCTTGAGACTGAGTAAGAGGCATCGCTTCATTTTTCATCATAGTAGCCGCCTTCTTCAGGGCAATTAAACAGCCCCTGTAACAAAATAAAAACCAAAAAAAGGAAAGAATAAATATAATATCCTCTTGGTACAGTGTGTTTCCTTTCTGGACATTGCTGGGCAAATTGGTAAGGGAAAAGGAAGCACTGGATGCTAAGAAGAAAAAAGATTTCTTACATGAACAAAATTTAGTGAAAGCTGGGCTGGTGAAGGGTCAGGGTAAGTGGATTGTAATAAAAAAACGTGTGCCTCTGACACACTGGGGTGAACGTGATAAGTAAGTGTCTCACCACAGATATCTAGTAGGAATTCTTTTCGAGTTGCATGCTTTCAGGCCGGAAGATTGCAAGTAGCAGGACCACTTTTTGCAGACTGGCGTGAGTGGGATGCGCTGAGGAAGGCTGCATCCAGGGTCACCAATCACTGAGTAAATGGAGGAGGGACAAAACAGAGGGGGAGAAAAGGATATGAGTTCAAGTTGTGAGTACCCCCTCTGAAATAAAGCAGGCAAAGGGGAAAGGAAGCCTCTGCCTGAGTGTCCTACAGTGCTGGACTCCAGGGCTAGAGCCTGGTTGATATAATGTCATGACCTCATTGTGTTGAGGGACGAGCCACGTAGTGTAATCGCACATCCAGTCAAGCGCAGACCATACCAAATTCATGGAACCCAACACGCAACATCACATCAGTAAAAGGTAAACGCAAACCTCGTGGACTCACCGCCACATGATAGGAGGCGGAGAGCACTGTGCGCAGAGGATCCAACGCGCAGAGGTAGACTTCAAGTAGCAATTTAGGGGGGATAGCACATAGTTGAGGTGCCAGTTGAAGTTAGGGGTGCACGTATGCAGATTAGCGGGGTGCAGCTGTCATTTACGTGGGTTCGCATGCAGATTTACTGGGGGCTAACTTGAGGTACAGACATGTAATGCATTTTTACGGGGTGCAGTTAGGATTTAGGGGGACTGTATGCATTGCCACCGGAGTTCTGCCCTGATTGCAGGGGACAGCCTGCAGTATTGCCGGGGTGCACGACTTTGCAGAGAGGATGGCGCAAAGGTTGGTAGAAGTGGCTGGATTGGCTTTGCGTGGGGGCAAGTCGTGAGCATTCCGTCTGCTACTTGTGCAGAGGGTTACTTTGCAGTCTAAATTTCATGAATACGTGGGGTGCGCATAGAATCCTTTATTTGGTTAACAAGGGGGGGGGTCTGTTCTGACGTGTAACGTTTTAGGGGCGGGACTACTTCCTGATTCTAGTAGGCCCAAGTAATTTCTTTTGTGTCCAAGGAAATACAAAAACACTGTAAATGTGAAGATGTACATGAAGTAGTTCAGACAAAAATAGAATCCTTTATGGCAGGGACGCGCAAAGTCGTTTTGGCGTGGGGGACTTTGCGGCATCTATGCACATTTTCTATGAATCGGGCCCTTCGTGTTTGACTTACTCAAAGGAATATTGGTCTCAAGGCCCAAAGTTCCTACAGAAACTACAGCCTGATTCGAATCTGAGAACCTCCTCGGAAAGAAAGGACACTCCAAAATCATTCAAGCTCATACGTTAGGGGGGCAAGGCCTTGGGAGTATTTGCTCTAACTATATAAAAGGAACTATAGACAGCACTGAGATTACAGCAGGAGAGAGTGAGTGAGTGATTGAGTGAGTAAAAATTGCGATTGCTTTACCTATTCCTTCAGCTGCCCATTTTGCACCTGTTTTGAGTGGGGTGAAGGTTGCACTCATGCTGCCTGAGATGCACTAAACTTCACTTTCATGTCACGTGGGTGAGGTACTTGAAATAATCCTGCTTGTGCTGCACCAAACATCATCTTTTTGTTAGCCACGCCTTCTCCCCAGACACTCCTTAAAGGTTAGCGTTGTTCCTATGTAAACTCAAAATATTACACATTGAGTGTAATAGTGCTCAGAGCTGGGGGTAAATGCTGCCAAACCTGTGATTTGGCGGACCCTTAAATGCGGCGGTAATAGCGTTACCAGCCCATACAAGGGTTACCGCCAAACTCGTGGTGACCCTGATTGAGTGAAGGGGCGTCAGCTAGGGTGACCAGGTGACAACATGCCATCTGTGTGACACTTTTCCAGTGCATATGGTTTTCTTTTAGGAAGGGTATCACGTGTACTAAATTGAAATGCAGGAATACTACAACTCCCAGGATGCATTTGTAGGGTAAATTAAAATACAGAACTAGAAAAATGGTCAAGTGAGGAAGCCAGACTATAAGACAAAGGGTTCTTGTAGCAGTGTTTTGGCTTGAAGCCACACATCCTCACATAGCTCTTTAATTTGTGTAACAACACTCAGCGTTTTCTCGATAGTGGTCTGTCAAAAGCCCACCCAAGGCCCAATATGAATGGGGATGACAGGTTATCTGTGCTGGCAGATGAATGGGGACATCATTTAGAATGTATTCAAGGAGGAGGGGAGAAGTTTAAAGTCACAGGGCCTCATTACAAGTTAGCCGGTCCGGATTTAATGGTGCCGGTAAAACCGTACTGCCACGGTTTTCTGGACCAGCTAACTACGTGTTCTGTGGCCAGGTCTGACCAGGCGGGCGTAACGCCACCGGCCGCAGACGTCTGCGGAAACACCGGCACCATTACCGCATGGTGCCGGTGTTTCTGCAGCCCCCATTCCACAGGAATGGGGAGTAATGGAATGCCGGCTGTAATGCCCTGGTAATTCTGGCAAGTCTGGCACCAGTAAATCCCCATGAGTCCGGCGGCAGCCTGTTGGTTTTACCGGCACGGCTACCGCCTGACTCGTAATGAGGGCCACAGACTTTGAAACAGCTGGAGCTGATGTCATAGGAAAGCAGTGACCTGATCCAAATAAGTCAATGGGTGAGCGAGGGGAGTTAATGAAATAGAGCACCTCTTATCACTTTTGAATCTTGTGAAATCCCAACAGCCTGGCAGAATGTAGATGGGGGCAAATAAATAACCCACTGCTGCTTATTTACACTTTAAAACAAAAAGAATATGCAGAAACTAAGCCCTCAATATCTTCTCTGCACATCTTGGCTTTTAGCACACATCATTCCATATTTTTATACAGTATTTGTATTTGTATTTTCTGAGCAGGATTGCATGGGACATAAGTAAAAGTAATGTGCTGAACTGGTTAAGCATCTCACGCATATCGTGGGCAACTCGGGATGTCTGTAATGTAACCTCTGAGATAAGCATGTGTAACAGAGTCACATGTTCTTAGTCATTGTTTTATGCAGGCAGGCAGCTTTTGCCCTGGATGATGTAGATAAAAGCAAAACTGCCTGCCAAAATGGAGAAACAACATACTCACAGTTCAACCACCCAATCCTAGGACCTGAGCAAGAAAAAACATACTGTTATTTAAGAGAGACTTCACTCGCAGTACACACACCGAATCCTAGGTACTGAGCATGAAACAACATCATTTTATTTAAGAGAGACATGACTCATCCTAGGAACTGAGCAAGAAACAACGTCATTTTAATCAAGAGAGACATCACTCATCCTAGAAACTGACCAAGAAATAACATAATTTTATTTAAGAGAGACATCAATCACAGTTTAATAACCGAAACCTAGGACATGAGCAAGTAAGATCATCATTTGTTTAAAGAGAGACATCACTCATCCTAGGGACTGAACAAGAAAGAACATAATTTTATTTAAGAGAAACATCACTGCTTGGAACAAACTCCCAGGTAAGTTCGAGGGATACTAGGAGTTTGCAGACTCTTGGAAGGCCCACCACCTTCCCCCAAAAGGAACGTAGACCCAGCCAGACAGCAAGTACAAACTGTGGTTTATTGCAGCCAAAACCAACAGGGATCAGAACAAGGATAGAAGAAATCCACAGACTTCTCAACAGCTCCTGGCTCGCAAGCCAGTTTTGTCCTGAAGTGGCGTCATAGTGACGTCACAACCTGGGCCCCTCTCCAGAAAACCTACTGGATTGATTGTGAGGCGCCTAATAACCTATATACTCCCCTATATGAGTCATTCTACTGGCTCTCACGTGTCAGTTGCCTGGCCTGGTCCATCCCCAAGTCACTATCTATAACAATGTTGCTGTGTGAGGGTCTTACCATTGGTTCTTGCCCATTGCTACCCACCCCTAGTAGTCTGAACTGTGATTGGCTAGAGCTTACGTCCCCAGGTCTGGGATCTGCAATGGTTCTCAGCTCTTGGTGTACCTTCTCAAGGTAATAAGAATAACTATGTGTCTGCATTGTAACTTGTGTGCATGACCTTATACTATGAGAGTGCTTGTTCATTTCGTGCAACACTTGTCTTACCTTGTAACATCTTTGTTGCAAGCTTCTGTCTGGTGGCGTGAGATAGACTCTCTGTCCCAGCTCTGGTTTTGATTTATTGTCTGAGTCGGCCGGGTCACGTGTTCAGATACCATGATTTGGAGCTTCTGCAGCTCTGAATTATGAGGAATTATTCGCATTTATTGCAGCTGGTGTTACTGTCGTTCAGAGAATGGAATGTCGTTCATATCTAGTTGCCTTGGCAGTGGGTCCTGTCTCACACATTTGCTCTTGTCCAGTGTGAATTCGCCTCAGCTCTTGCTGAGAGGCTTGTGGCCTGCTGTCATTTTCCTAAACCATTATGGGGTTCCTACAGAGGCCATGCTATTCTATATTCTCAATATGGAAGTCACACTTGGCTCTGTCAGGTCCCATAGGTGTTCCTGCAGTTCCATAAGGTTAATTGCACATAAGCATCTGCAAGCTTTGTTCAGGATTTCTTGCTTCTTGCAGTTTCAGTGTTGCTGCATTAAGCTAATGACAAAATAATAAAAGCAATGACAGTATGTATATGTATCTGTACGCTCGAGTTCTTCGTGTATTTGAGTGTGTGTTTATGTCCCGTTGTGCAGATGGCACGTGTGCTTCCAGTCTAACGCTGCTACGTCATGGTATCTCTACCGACGTCAGTGGCTTGGCTTCTCAGCGCTTTAGCCAATACTGTCAATTGAGATCTCTTTAGTTGCAGCCTGAGGCTCCTCGCCCACTCGGGGAGATGTGTAGGGCTGGCTGAGTGGGTACATCTCGACATACTTTTCGATTATTGGAGCACTAGGAATTGGTCCGAAATAGTATGGGTATTCACAATATCTCCTGGCCTTTTTCTGTATAATGTACCTTATAGGAGGTGAGGAGGGGGCGAATTTGCCTATCCCTCTTCTGTCCCCCCTCTGGTCGACTTTTCAACCACATCCTTATATGACAGTCCTTTTGCTCTGGGCTGCCATATCTTCATTACTCCTCTGAGGTGTCCCTAATAGTTTGTGTGATATCAAATGACCGTTGCATGTAACAGTATACTCCCTCGGGGTTGCACCAAACCCACTTCCCTTCTTCCCTTCATAGAACTTTGAATCATGTGGATTGTCCATCTTGATAGTTCCTGCTGGAAATAGTTCACATTGTTTGATCTTCAATATCAGCATGTCTCGTTCTGCAACAATCACATCCTCTGTTCCCCCTATGTTCACGTCCATCAGGATCTGCATTCCAATAGCCTCTTCTGTTGTTTTATTACATCTTGCCATGCAGATCTTGATCCCACACACTGATGCTGCTCTCAGCATGAGGGCTCTCGCTAACACCTCCAGTCCGTCTGACAGCCATGATGGCATCCATGACTATATGTAAGCCAACCAGCTCTTGTCCTTCCCTGTTCCTGGTGCTTCATCCTCCATCTTCGCATGCATCTGTGCCAACTGTGCAACTGCATCTGAGAGGGTTCCATTATCTTCGTCGTTAGCTGGTATGAATGTACAATAAGAACTCCCTATCTTTGTGCAAACCCCTCTTCCATCGGCACAAGGAGATCCAGAACATATCTATTCTGGAGCGCCACCAACCTTATCGCTCGGAGCTCTTTTATGGTGTTGAACCCATTCACTGTAGAGTTAATCATTAAAATCAGATCCCAACGAGGGATCTGCAACAACTTATCATGTGTGTCTGTCTGTATTCCTGGTATTAATGATGCAAAGAACATCTGTGTTCTGCTAGACAGCCTGTGCTCTTCTGGGATCTCGAACTGTGCCGTTTCTGATGCTTCTGAAAAGTAATTCCCGCCTCTTTTCACTCTGCTCAATCTGGCTTGCTTCTCCGTCTTCTCTACCTGGGCTGTTGGTGCCACCTTCACCAACCTCTTCCTTCTTTTACTGTTGTTCATCTTTGGGAAGTCATCGAGCTTCACATCTTTCTTGGGTACTACCAACAAAGGCATGTTGATGTGCACCAACGAGCATACTCCTCCCCACTCAGGTGGCAGCTTCTCATACATCTTTGAACCACATCCACAGCAGTGCTCCATCAGTACTGCCATTCCTGCTCTCATTGCTGCAAGTTGTTCAATTGTTTTTCATCGTACATTCTCACCAACTTCAACATCGCCATTGTTCAGATAGCACAAGGCTGGCATCTTCAGGGGAATTATTGGCCTTGGTCTCCACCCATGTCAGCAACTTTGCGCTTGCATCCCATTCCTTCAGGCACTTGTCATTTTCTTCCTGCACCTTTGTCATTGCTGACTGTGCTAATGTCAGTGCCTTGCTTCCCACCACTCCATCTTGCCATCCCTCGTTAGTGAATACTCGTCCATACACCAATATCTGTGGTCTTTCCCATAATCCAGGCTCTCCTCCTATCTCTTTTACTCTTGTCCAGGGACATAGCAATTCCTTCAGTGAGATAGTCTTCCTTTCTCTGGTCCATCAGTTATGTACCGCAACCCTTCGTCTAGCTGCCAATAGTTGTTTGTCATGTCCAGTGTCTTTATATAATTGTCTTCATATTGGAAGGTTCCTTTGGACATCCATCTCAATGTTGCTGTTCTCCCTTGGAATCTTCCTCGCATTTGCACCATCGTGAGATACATCAGGCACTGTGCTCTTGCTATTGGTATTTCAGTTGCTATGAATATGTTCTGGAAGCACTCATGGCATAGGGGATAGAAGAGCAGACATAATAGCTTTCCCCAGTGGTCTCCTTACCTACTTTGGTCATATGTTTATACCACATGTTGTTAGATACTCGTGCTGTGTCAGTGAGATACATGTCAACTCCCTTCATGTCTGTGTCAACACTGCGCTTACATCTTCTTATCTTATCAGCAGTGTTTTCTCGTCCACCTGACATGGTCGTCCCTCCTGCTTGGGTCGGGGGAATGTTAGTAGAGGGTACATCGGTAGCGCTAACAACAACGTATAATTGCCAAAATTCAAATCCCATCAAGCCACTGGGAATTAATAGACACAACATGATAATAATGTTCTTTATTGTTTCTTTCATACACACTTACGCTGCTTGGTCCATACAGCCTGATGATAAAGTTGCCTGCCTGAAGAAGGTGTTACTGTGTTAGTATTTGTCAGTACCCTCAAGCTCCCTGAACTAAATAGTCACTAATGGCGAAGGCAAAGACCTCCTCCCAGACATTTCTTACTGAGGCGTCTCTCAATATAGGCATTACTGGGAATTTGCTCAGTTCAAGTTGTGGTTATGCTTGGGCCAAGTATTCTACAAAAACAAGGAAATATATTTCAGGGGAATGTGCTCTTAATCATCTGGGTCTCCTTGTATAATGCACAAACTGGTTAGAGAACATTTCATGGTGATGGGTGGAAGGTAGCATCAGGAAAACACCCTATACGACCCTCAAAACATTCACGTAGACCTCTGTGTATGAAAAGAAAAATAACAAACGGACAGTGTTTAATTCATCAATCTGTACAAGTGTTTGAGTGGCCACTTCTGCTGCTTGGGATTGCCCAAGCATGGGGTGGCCTTGTCTCCCTAACTCGGTGAAGTCCGCACGCACTTGTAGTTCATCAAGGTCCTGAGCATTGGCCCTGTCGGTCACTGATACTCTGTTGCCAGGTGAGACCACTGTTTTGTAGGGCTTGACGTCTTGAAGATGATTCCAAATGGACTTCCCTACTCATTTAACAGCTCTGTCTGCGACCTCTTCCACGACATGAGGTCCTTAGAATCTAGGCGCACTCCAGCACCTTACAAAATTACGCAGGAGGACAATGTCTCCCACTTTCACTAAATGCTTTAGTTAATTGTCTTGTGCTTTGTCATCGCAGTCAATCTCTTCGTTGTCATCTGGGACCCCCTGGATCAGCTGTATCTGGCGAGAGATAAAAGAAGCACTAGAAACCAGAGAAGTGATGTACTCATACATTTCCTGTACTAACACAGCTACACTGTTCTCACAATCTTTCAATGCCCTTGTGGAGGAGCCAGGGGAAGATGCATGCGCTGTCCTGTTACCACCTCGTGGGGCGTTAAATGGTGGTCGGACCCTGGCTTAGTGTGATATTCAAACAAGGCCAATGGTAAACAATGAAGCCAGTTTTTTTGGTGCTCTGCTGAGTTTTGGCTATGCCCTCCTTTAGGAGTCCATTCAGGCGTTCACACACCCCATTTGCTTGTGGGGTGTATGCACAGGCAAATTTATGCTTAATGGCTAGCAGGGTCATTATGTGTTGAAACAGCGAATTAGCGAAATGAGGGCCGTTGTCAGACCGCAGGACCTCGCACACGCCCGATCTTGGGGAAACCTCCCTGATCAGAAATTTAGCTGCACCAAGGGCATTGGTGTGGGAACAGGGCCCAGCCTCTATCCATCTAGAGAATGGGCAGACAACCACTATCATGTAGCAATAACATTGTCAAACTTTAACCATGTCCACGTAGTTCACATGGAGATGCAGAAATGGGCCTATGGGTCTTGCTTTGGCTCCTCCCACAACTCTTAAAGTATGTCCTGCTGTAAACTGCTGGCAAGTCAAGCAATTGCTAATGAAATCATCTACATGTTCATTCAAATTTGGGCAAAACCATGTTTCTCCAATGCGCGTAGTAATGACCTCCTTCCCTGTGTGTGCTGGATTATACAATTTTGCTAATGTTGTCTTCAGCAATGCCAATAGCATGACCACTTTCCCTGTGTTGTTCTGTCGCCATAGGGCATCTGTCGGAGACATGGAGCATCCTCTCTTTTTTCCATAGCTCTTTCTCTTCCTGGGATGCAGCTCCCTGCAGTTCCATAATCTGTGTCTCTGGTAGTACATTGTAACCATGGGTGGACTGGGAACTAAAGAAGGCCATGGAAATATTTATTGGGGACCAAAAGAGGCCCTGGAAATAATTTTAAAAGTGGCCCTATATGACACATTTTCAGCAAGCCCAATGCTTTTCCTATGTGAATATTTGGAAATACCAAACCAAAGAGGCCCAGGGTGCAGAGGCCTACTGGGAAATCTCCACAGTTCCCTATAGGCCGCCCCCACTGATTGTAACATTCCCTCATCACTATGTTCCTCCCTCCTCCCTGAGCCTTGGTCTCTCCTCCAGTTCCCACAGTTGCCCAAAATACGCTGCACACCTTGCCTCATAATCTGCTGCTTCATTCCCTCTTGAAATAGGGTCTTCGCCTTTCGTGTGGGCCTGGCCCTTCACTAGTGCTACCTGTTTTGGACATGCAGTTACTTCAATCAATTTGCCTTATAAAAGCACATGCTGCACTGGGGTTCCATCTGCTCTTCTGAACCCCCTCCTGAGCCATCGCATCAGTCCTGAGTGTACTGTTGATGTTACGTAAGCGGAGTCAGAATAAATTTTCACATATTTCTCTACGCTGTTTTCTAGTACTAATATAAGAGCCATTAGTTCTGCTGTCTGTGCTGAATAATGGGATGGTAGCCGTGCACTCACAACTACCTCGCTTGTCCCATCATGTTTCAGTCTTACTACTGCAGTCCCAGTACGTCTGATCCCATCAGTTTGATCAATTGTCGATGAACCATCAATCTACAGCACGTCTCCCCATTAGAGTGCATCTTGATATGGTATGATATGATATGATAGTTTATTTATATAGCGTCCATACACAATGTGTTTAAAAGTGCTTCAAGGCAAGGGAGAGAACAAGGGAAAAAACAATGACATTCTTACAGGCCATGAACAGTAAGGATGTGAAATTAACTATCGTACTCGGCTTGACGACATTTCAGATAGTGCAAGAGCTAAGACATAGATAAGGAAGGGAGGGGCAGCGTGGGAAGGAAATGGAAACAGACAGGCAACTACCGCACTAGGCCTGACAACATTTCTGGTAGAGCCGGAAAAAAACAAGAGGTGAGGGAGAGGGTTGCAGAAAGGTAGGGGAGGAACAAAACAAGCAACTATCATACTAGGCCTGACGCCATTTCAGATAGTGCTGGAAGGCGGGTGGGGAGGAAAAAAACAGTAAGGGGGACAGGAGGAGACAGACGAGGTTGCTATCATACTAGGTCCAGGGACAACTCTGATATAGTAAGTGCATAGAAGAAAGAATCTTCCTCCACTTTGCATGTCTCACAGAACATCTCTATGTTTTTTGAGCAGTCATGTGCATAGTTCTCTGCCTTGAGAACATCTGCCAGGAATAGTGCTGGGTTTACAGTCTTGCATCTTACTATCTTCAGTCCTATATTCGATAATATTACTTCATAACCTGATGCTCTCTGTGTGGTCAGGGTGCTTTTTGGTTTATGCAGTATCTGAAAGAGGGCGTGTTCCACGTAAAGAGTAGTGGTGCACCCTATTGTCACTGCTGATGACTTTTCCACTACGAAGGCTGCAGCTGCCAAAGATTGTTCGCACGAATAATGTCCTCTCATCAATCGGTCAAGTTGTCCACTGTAATAAGCAAATGGCTTATGGCCCATGCTTGCCTTCTCTGTCAGTACCACCTTCATCACTACACCGCCAGTGTGTGAAAACAAGAAAAACTCCTTTTTGTAGTCTGGGGTCCCTATCATTGGAGCTGTACATATGGCTTCCTTCAGTTCCTCAAAGGCCTCAGTCATCTCTATGGTCCATGTCAGTGTCTTTGTTCCCCTTTGTGCCTCTTTCAGTGCACTCAATAGTGGCCTGGTGTTTGTACTGTAGTGAAAGACCCATGCTCTGCTGTAACCCCAAGAACTGCTGCATTTCCCTGTCGTGGGCTGGGGTGTTTTACGTATTGTCTCTGCTCTCTTTGGGGCAATGTGTCGACCGTCCTTAGATATCATCTGTCCAATGTACAGCACCTGCTTCTGGAAATAATGTAATTTGGACTTTTTCACCTTGTACCCCTTGTCAGCTAACAAACTCAGCATGTGTACTGACTCCTCTCTGTGCTGATCTTCTGACTCGCTGCAAATCAAAATGTTGTCTACATACTGCAAAACTGTGCTTTCTGTTTCTATGTTTCGTAGATCCATCTGTATCACTCTGTTAAAGATGGATGGTGACTCGCAGTACCCTTGTGGCAAATGAGTGTGTTTCCACTTTTGGTTTTGGTAAATAAAGCTGGTTAGATCTTATGAGTCTGGGTGTAGTGGCACTGAAAAGAATGCATTATTTAAATCAATGACCATGAAACAGGTGGCTTTCACTGGAATGCCACACAAAATTGTCACCGGGTTTGCGCCACAGGATACTCTGCTTCTACAATGTGGTTAAGAGGTCTTAAATCCTGAGTAAAATGACATGACCCGCCGTTGGCCTTGCGCACGGCATACACTGCTGTGTTTCATGGAGGTTCTGATGGTACCAGAATGTCTCTCTCAATGAGGGTGTTAATTGTCTCATAAATGCCCTCATCTGCCTACTTGGTTAGGGGATACTGTTTTACTCACGGCAAAATCAATCCTGGTTTCATTTTAATCTTCACTCCCCCTATACTCTTTATGCAGCCCACGTCATAAGGACTTCCGGTCCATAAACTGTTTGATACCTTGACCATGTCCTCTTCCCAAAATGATGGTGGTGCTGCCAGCGCCATTACTAATCTCTGTGGCACCTCTCTGTAATGGATTTGTAACCAACATTTTACACTCATTTAGACACCACCTCCAGTTCCTTTCTCTCCTCCTTGAACAGCTCCTCATCTGTCACTGGGGTCAGCCTGCACCACTCTGCAACTGCAATTACTGCTCTCCATGCTCTCCCTGTGTCTTCTGTTGCATGTACTGCAATCCAATCGTCTCTTGCCAACACTACTTCTATTTCTATGGACACTGTCGTCCCTTCTGGCTCATCCAATGGTGTCTTTGGCCTAAACAGGTATTCGTTTGGAACTCGCAACACCTTCACTGCAATGCCCGGCATCCATGTAATGGCAATGTCAGTCCCATATTGAAACATCTCTGGGTCCACTGGCACCCCCCTCTGTACCGTGTGTCCAAAATATGCTTGGATGATCTGTTTTACATTTAACATGTGTATACTTGGTGTTGAGCACACTATGCCTTTGTGTGTGAATGAAATAGTCATGTTTAGTCTGCTCATAATGTCTCATCCCAGTATGTTTAAAGGTATCTGTCGAGAGTACAGTAAAGGTAGTGATAAGTGTTGATCTCCTATAGATAGTGAGAGGTTATCAGTAAAAGGAACCACTTCTCGAGCCCAAGAGAATCCTTCAGTGTTCATGGCATCGCCTGACAATTTAAATGTCCCTTCCCTAATAAATGAACTAGTCGGCCAATTGTCAACAAAAAAGGAAAGCGTTTTGTCACCCATCGTCACCCCTATGCGAGGTCCTCTGCAGGGTTGGGTGTGATCGACAGGATGGGACACATCAAGTTTGTCTGTGGACAGTCCTTTTGAGGGTACATAGATAACCCATTTCTGGATGTTCCCCATCATGGTAACTCCTCCCAGTCATCGAACTGGCACGGTTGTCACTGTGTCCACGTGTGCTGGTGTGTCATCACCCTTTATTTGTGCTAGCTGTTGTGTGCTGCCCCTTATCTGTGGTGCTTGAAAATACTGTGGCAGTGGTGCTGCCATCTGTGGTATCTGTATCTGTACCTGTGGCTGTGCTGGTGCATGTGGTTGTACTTGTGGCATCTGCTGATATGTGCCTTGTATCTGCCCTTGTGTCTGTTGATGCTGTACATAATAATCTTCTTGGCCTCCTTGATATGGCTGCTGGCCTTGCTCTCCCCAATTCTGTTGTGTCCCTCTAAATCGGCACGGCCATGAAATGTGTCCTAGCTGACCGCAAGTCCAGCACTGTGGTGGCTCCCTCCCTTGTCCTGGAAAACCCCTTGACAAATCCCCTGGGTTCTCCTGCATCTGCTCTCCATATCCCCGAAATCCTCCTGAAAACCTGCCTTTGTTGTGATGCATCTGTGGCCCAAAGCCACGCCTCCTTTGTAAACCTCCCCTTCCTCTGAATCCCTTCTGTGGGCTGCACCGCCTCATGTCCCCTCCTCCCATGGTTGGTGCAAACTGTTGTGATTGTTGATAATGCGGCTGTGCCTGTGGGGTGGGGCTGGGTATAGCTGCCCCTTCCATTGGATACTTTGATAGCTTCCATTTGCACTAGTTTGTTCTCATCTGCCTTCCAATCTTCTGCTCTTTGCTTAACCTTGTTCTGCCACAATCTACAATGGTGTACTATTGTGAGCTTTATTTCTGGCCATCCCTTGACTTCCCTCCCCACCAATTTCTTCAAACTCTTCTATACTGGCTGTGGTAGTCCCTGCACTGAAATATGATAAAATATTGCTATTGTTTTGTCCCAACGCTCTCGAGTTTCGAGGCGCCAAAGCTCTTGAATCTCCTGAATGTACTGTATCGGACCTTCATCTTCCCTCATTTTGTGTGATGTAATCGCCCCAATGTCTGATGTGTCTGGGTATTTTGTTCATAATTCTTGCCATACTGCTGCCCTGCAGTTTGCAAATGGCGCGCCATCATGCTCTGTGTTCTGTGTCGTCAACCCTGGGAACCCCGCCCTCTTGCAGCTGGGGCCTCTTCAGCTGCGTCCCCTAATATTGATACTAATAGTCCCTTTACGTCGACCACTGCGAGCCTGTGACCAGCTGTCATCTTCTCCATTTTATACATCCATTTCTCTGCTCCCTCGTTCAATGATGGTAACCTACACCTCACATTCTCCTTGTTTGTGTGCCTCCATGGCACATAATGAGGTCTCGCCCCTCCTTGCTCTAATAGAGTCATCTGTCCATATGCCATCACCTCCTCAGGTGTCCTTCTGCTCAGTCTAATTTGTCAAGGCCCCTCTCGTCCTCAATGTCTGTGCATATATCTGCTGGTTCCAATGTGGGTACGCTTCTGTTATCGTCATAAGCTCTAGACAATCGTCCTCATGAACAAGTTATCGCTGTATCCCCCTCCTATGTCCTGGGGGATCTCTTAGTCTATTAACATATGTGTTGTGCGCGGTGCACTTGTCGTTCGTCTGCTGTTCTTGCTCTCCGGGATTGACCCATCCTTCTCCTTGTCTGTTAGTCCTAAATTCCCATGATGCCTGTTTGTCTGTCCGCGTGGATTGAGACCGGCCTTGTTCCCCCCCTCATCCTCACTGTGTTTGTCGTCATTGTCAGATCCTCTGTCCATGTTACTACAAAAATCGTCAGCAAAACTTACGTCTCTTCGATGTCAAGTCTGTGTTTCATGCTAAGATCCTGCTTCACTTCCTTCTGTCGCGCTCCTGCCTCAGGAATTTGTGCTATCTGGCTCAGCTCGTCAGTCCTCTCTGCACCTATTCCTTTCCCTATCCAACGCTGCCTGCGTCTTCACTACCCTTATTGCTTATTCGTCTTCCTCCCTGCATGCTTGTTCTCTTGCCAGTCTGTCCAATTGCAACTTCCTCCATTCACTCTGTGCTAACTTGTGTTTTTCTTGCTCTACTATCTCTCTCTCCGCCTCTCTGCCTTCTCCAGTTCTCGCTCCCTTTTCTCCATCATTTCCCTTTCTGCTCTCTTCCTTTCCTTCAGATCCCTTTCCATCATTTCTGCTCGTTCCCTTTCCAAATGCTCCTGCACCTTTCTGCTTATCCTCTTTAGTGTATGGTGGTGGTTTATATGTCATGTTTGAGTTCCTCTCTTCTGCCCTTAGTTCACTCATTGGATACATTCCCTCTTCATCATCTGTGTCATCAGATACTACACTTAGAGGGGCAGAGAGAGGTGCATAGGGTGTGTCCCTTGGTCCTTCACCTCCTGCTGGCTTAGCATCCACTGATGCCTCACGGTGTCCCCCTCCCCTTCCTGAAACATGCGCCACAACTCGAATATGGCCATGCGTTTGGTCAACTTCTTCCCCTTGTAAGCATGGTTTTGTTAATTTACCTTCTGTACTTTTGTACCATTCTATGTTATATTTACAGATTTTCTCCAGAAAAGACAGCAGTGTCTTACACAAATGCTGAAGGGGAGTAATCCCCCCACTGTTACCTTGATACATTTCAATACCTCTAACCTGACCCCAAGTCGAGGGTTTCAATAATACGCTGTTCAGGGATTCAATTCACAAAGCAATGGTAATACGTTACAGTCTCTACGAGCCTCTCTGGCTCTACAACTTATCAGCCATGCTCTGCGCACCGCCACTCCTTCATAATTGTTGCCTCCTCGGGCACACAACCACGATCCTGTAAATGCGCCTTCAGGGCAATGCCACTGGAACACCTTGGCTTCCAATCCCAAGTTCTCGACTCTAGCTCCTCATCGTTTCAAACTCTCTGTGTCCTAAATGCAACCCTAAGGGTGACGTCACCAAGCCATCAACACAATATATGTAAACCAAATATCAGGCGCACACAGTAATAGCCTGTTACTCTCAACCCCACACAAAACCCGATAGCTGTCTCCCTGCTCTCCAGGCAGAGTATACCAATATTCTCTTGTGAATGAACTGCACCCGTTAAGTCACCAAACATGTGAAACATCTCTCTCCAGGAGACTTAACCAGCCGACTCACCTTCCGCAATCTAGGCTAGCTCCTCTGCTAACCCTCACGGGGATACCATCATCTATGACCTGAGCTAAAATGCCCAACCCACAAGAATGCCTTATTTACAAACGTTTGTCATCCAAGCCTTTAAGTCAATAGTCTAGGTTATTCACCAGAACCTTTTAACTCAAAGACCGAATGTGCCCTAAACACAGAAAAGGGACTTCTACCTCTGCTCCTGTCCCTACTCACTACAACGGTGCTAAACGATGCTATAACACTACTAAACAATACTTCACCACTACTCAACAATACTCCACAATACTCAATACCCTCCCTCACACCCACAGTTGCTGTCGGTCTGGATCGATACTTACGTTCCGTGCTGTTTTGGCACTGCTCTGCTGCCGGCTCCCCTTCAAGGCGCTCCCCGCACGTCCTGGTGTGCAAGGACAACTCGCTGATCTCAGGCAGGATGATTTCCAAGGGGGCTCCTGACGACCTTCAAACGGGCACACGTTTTCCCGTCTTTCTCGAAATATGCGAGGGGCCGACAGCCTCTCAGGTTCAGTGGTAAAGGAGTCTACTTGGTGCTGGGCTGGCACAGCTAACCATCCTCTGGCTACCAACTTGTTTGGGACAATCTTCCAGGTAGGTTCAAGGGCTACTAAGAGTTTGCAGACTCTTAGAAGGCCCAACACCTTCCCCCAAAAGGAACATAGGCCCAGCCTGACAGCAAGTTCAAACTGCAGTTTATTACAGCCAAAACTGACAGGGATCATTACAAGGATAGAAGAAATCCACAGACATCTCAAGGTCTCCTGACTCACATGCCAGTTTTGTTCTGAAGTGGCATCATAGTGACGTCACACCCTGAGCCCCTCTCCAGAAAACCTACTCAATTGGTCTTCAGGAGCCTAATAACCTATATACTCCCCTATTTGAGTTATTCTACTGGCTGTCATATGTCAGGTGGCTGGCCTGTTCCATCCCCAAAATACTATCTCTAAACAGTGTTGCAGTGTGAGGGTCATAGCATTGGTTCTTGCCCGTTGCTACAGAACACTAGGAGTCGGAACTGTGATTGGCTAGAGTTGACCTCACCAGGCCTGGGATCTGCAATGGTTCTCAGCTCTTGGTGTACCTTCTCAAGGTAATAAGAATGACTATTTGTATGCATTGTAATTTGTGTGCACCACCTTATACTATGAGAGTGCTCATTCATTTCGTGCAACACTTGTCACACATTGGAACAACTTGCTGCAAGCGTCTGTCAGGCGGCGTGAGATCGACTCTCTTTCCGAGCTCTGGTTTCGATTTATTGTCTGTGTCGGCCAGGTCACGTGTTCGGAGACCATGATTTGGAGCTTCTGCAGCTCTGAATTATGAGGAATTATTTGCATTTCTTGCAGCTGGTGTTACGGTTGTTCAGGGAATGGAATGTCATTCGTATCTGGTGGCCTTGGCAGCAGTTCGGTCTCAAATGTTTGCTCTCTTCCAGCCTGAATTCACGTCAGCTCAGCTCTTGCTGAGAGGCTTGTGGCCTGCAATAATTGTCCTAATCCATTATGCAGTTCTTACAGCGTCCATGCTATTCTATATTCTCCATATGTAAGTCACACTTGGCTCTGTCAGGTCCCATAGGTGCTCCTGCAGTTCCATAAGGTTAATTGCACATAAGCATCTGCAAGCTTTGTTCAGGATCTCTTGCTTAATGCGGGTTTTGCGTTGCTGCATTAAGCTAATGTCAAAATAATAAAAGCAATGACAGTATGTATATGTATCTGTCCTCTAACTAAAGAACTGTATGCTCATGTATTCGAGTGTGTGCTTGTGTCCTGATGTGTGGATGGCACATGCGCTTCCTGTCTAACGCTGCTATGTCGTGGTGTCTCAAACAATGTCAGTGGCTTGGCTTCTCAGCGCTTTAGTCAATACTGTCAATTGAGGTCTCTTTAGTTGCAGCCTGAGGCTACTTGTCCACTCTGGGGAAGATTTGTACTGCACTTGGTCTGTAGGAAGGGCTGAGTGGGTACCTCTCGACATACTTATCGATTATTGGAGCACTAGGAATTGGTCCGAAATAGTATGAGTGTTCACGATAAATCTCCTGGCCTTCTTCCGTCTCATGTACCTTATAGGAGCGGGAGGAGATGGCGAATTTGCCCATCCCTCTTCATCACTCATCCTTGGAACTGAGCAAGAAACAATGTCATTTTATTTAAGAGAGACATCACTCATCCTAGGAACTGAGCAGGAAACAACATAATTTTTTTTAAGAGAGACATCACTCATCCTAGGAACTGAGCAAGAAACGGCATCATTTTATTTAAGAGAGACATCACTCATCCTAGGAACTGAGCAAAAAACATCATTTTATTTAAATGAGACATCACTCATCCTAGGAACTGAGCAAGAAGCAACATCAGTTTATTTAAGAGAGACATCACTCATCCTAGGAACTGAGCAGGAAACATCATTTTATTTAAGTGAGACATCACTCATCCTAGGAACTAAGCAGGAAACTGCATAATTGTTTTTAATATAGACATCACTCATCCTAGGAACTGAGCAAGAAACTGCATCATTTTATTTAAGAGGGACATCACTCGTCCAAGGAACTGAGCAAGAAACATCATTTTATTTAAGTGAATCATCACTCATCCTAGAAACTGAGCAAGAAACATCATTTTATTTAAGTGAGACATCACTCATCCTAGGAACTGAGCAAGAAACATCGTTTTATTTAAGATAGACATCACTCATCCTAGGAACTGAGCAAGAAACATCATTTTATTTAAGCGAGACATCACTCATCCTAGGAACTGAGCAAGAAACTGAATCATTTTATTTAAGAGAGACATCACTCATCCTAGGAACTGAGCAAGAAACTGCATCATTTCATTTAAGAGAGACATCACTTATCCTATCAACTGAGCAAGAAACAACATCATTTTATTTAAGCGAGACATCACTCATTCTAGGAACTGAGCAAGAAAATGCATCATTTCATTTAAGAAAGAATTCACTCATCCTAGGAACTGAGCAAGCATCTGCATCATTTTATTTAAGAGAGACATCACTCGTCCTAGAAACTGAGCATGAAACATCATTTTATTTAAGATAGACATCACTCATCCTAGGAACTGAGCAAGAAACTGCATCATTATATTTAAGAGACTGAGCAAGAAACTGCATCATTATATTTAAGAGACTGAGCAAGAAACTGCATCCTTATATTTAAGAGAGACATCACTCATCCTAGGACTGAGCAAGAAACTGCATCATTTTATTTAAGAAAGAATTCACTCATCCTAGGAACTGAGCAAGCATCTGCATCATTTTATTTAAGAGAGACATCACTCGTCCTAGAAACTGAGCAAGAAACATCATTTTATTTAAGATAGACATCACTCATCCTAGGAACTGAGCAAGAAACTGCATCATTATATTTAAGAGACTGAGCAAGAAACTGCATCCTTATATTTAAGAGAGACATCACTCATCCTAGGACTGAGCAAGAAACTGCATCATTTTATTTAAGAAAGAATTCACTCATCCTAGGAACTGAGCAAGCATCTGCATCATTTTATTTAAGAGAGACATCACTCGTCCTAGAAACTGAGCAAGAAACATCATTTTATTTAAGATAGACATCACTCATCCTAGGAACTGAGCAGGAAACTGCATCATTATATTTAAGAAAGAATTCACTCATCCTAGGAACTGAGCAAGCATCTGCATCATTTTATTTAAGAGAGACATCACTCGTCCTAGAAACTGAGCAAGAAACATCATTTTATTTAAGATAGACATCACTCATCCTAGAAACTGAGCAAGAAACTGCATCATTATATTTAAGAGACTGAGCAAGAAACTGCATCCTTATATTTAAGAGAGTCATCTCTCATCCTAGGACTGAGCAAGAAACTGCATCATTTTATTTAAGAGTGACATCACTCGTCTTAGCAACTGAGCAAGAAACATTGTTTTATTTAAGATAGACATCACTCACCCTAGGAACTGAGCAAGAAACTGCATCATTTCATTTAAGAGAGAATTCACTCCACCTAGGAACTGAGCAAGAAACTGCATCATTTTATTTAAGAGAGACATCACTCATCCTAGGAACTGAGCAAGAAACATCATTTTATTTAAGATAGACATCATTCATCCTCGGAACTGAGCAAGAAACTGCATCATTATATTTAAGAGACTGAGCAAGAAACTGCATCATTATATTTAAGAGAGACATCACTCATCCTAGGACTGAGCAAGAAACTGCATCATTTTATTTAAGAGAGACATCACTCATCCTAGGAACTGAGCAAGAAACTGCATCATTTCATTTAAGAAAGAATTCACTCATCCTAGGAACTGAGCAAGCATCTGCATCATTTTATTTAAGAGAGACATCACTCATCCTAGGAACTGAGCAAGAAACATCATTTTATTTAAGATAGACATCATTCATCCTCGGAACTGAGCAAGAAACTGCATCATTATATTTAAGAGACTGAGCAAGAAACTGCATCATTATATTTAAGAGAGACATCACTCATCCTAGGACTGAGCAAGAAACTGCATCATTTTATTTAAGAGAGACATCACTCATCCTAGGAACTGAGCAAGAAACTGCATCATTTCATTTAAGAAAGAATTCACTCATCCTAGGAACTGAGCAAGCATCTGCATCATTTTATTTAAGAGAGACATCACTTATCCTAGGAACTGAGCAAGAAACAACAACATTTTATTTAAGCGAGACATCACTCATCCTAGGAACTGAGCAAGAAACTGCATCATTATATTTAAGAGACTGAGCAAGAAACTGCCTCATTTCATTCAAGAAAGAATTCACTCATCCTAGGAACTGAGCAAGCATCTGCATCATTTTATTTTAGAGAGACATCACTTATCCTAGGAACTGAGCAAGAATCTGCATCATTTTATTTAAGAGAGACATCACTCGTCTTAGCAACTGAGCAAGAAACATTGTTTTATTTAAGATAGACATCACTCATCCTAGGAACTGAGCAAGAAACTGCATCATTTCATTTAAGAGAGAATTCACTCCTCCTAGGAACTGAGCAAGAAACTGCATCATTTTATTTAAGAGAGACATCACTCATCCTAGGAACTGAGCAAGAAACATCGTTTTATTTAAGATAGACATCACTCATCCTAGGAACTGAGCAAGAAACTGCATCATTTCATTTAAGAGAGAATTCACTCCTCCTAGGAACTGAGCAAGAATCTGCATCATTTTATTTAAGAGAGACATCACTCGTCCTAGGAACTGAGCAAGAAACATCATTTTATTTAAGTGAGACATCACTCATCCTAGGAACTGAGCAAGAAACTGCATCATTTCATTTAAGAGACAATTCACTGATCCTAGGAACTGAGCAAGAATCTGCATTGTTTTATTTAAGAGAGACATCACTCCTCCTAGGCAAGAAACTGCATCATTTTATTTAAGAGAGACATCACTCATCCTAGGAACTGAGCAAGAAACTGCATCATTTCATTTAAGAGAGAATTCACTCCTCCTAGGAACTGAGCAAGAATCTGCATCATTTTATTTAAGAGAGACATCACTCGTCCTAGGAACTGAGCAAGAAACATCATTTTATTTAAGTGAGACATCACTCATCCTAGGAACTGAGCAAGAAACTGCATCATTTCATTTAAGAGACAATTCACTTATCCTAGCAACTGAGCAAGAAACAACATCATTTTATTTAAGTGAGACATCACTCCTCCTAGGAACTGAGCAAGAAACTGCATCATTTTATTTAAGAGAGACATCACTCGTCCTAGGAACTGAGCAAAAAACATCATTTTATTAAAGTGAGACTTCACTCATCCTAGGAACTGAGCAAGAAACTGCATCATTTTATTTAAGAGAGACATCACTCGTCCTAGGAACTGAGCAAGAAACATCATTTTATTTAAGTGAGACATCACTCGTCCTAGGAACTGAGCAAGAAACATCATTTTATTTAAGTGAGACATCACTCATCCTAGGAACTGAGCAAGAAACTGCATCATTTCATTTAAGAGACAATTCACTCATCCTAGGAACTGAGCAAGCATCTGCATCGTTTTATTTAAGAGAGACATCACTTATCCTAGCAACTGAGCAAGAAACAACATCATTTTATTTAAGTGAGACATCACTCATCCTAGGAACTGAGCAAGAAACTGCATCATTATATTTAAGAGACAATTCACTCATCCTAGGAACTGAGCAAGAATCTGCATCGTTTTATTTAAGAGAGACATCACTTATCCTAGCAACTGAGCAAGAAACAACATCATTTTATTTAAGTGAGACATCACTCATCCTAGGAACTGAGCAAGAAACTGCATCATTATATTTAAGAGACTGAGCAAGAAACTGCATCATTATATTTAAGAGAGACATCACTCATCCTAGGACTGAACAAGAAACTGCATCATTTTATTTAAGAGAGGCATCACTCATCCTAGGAACTGAGCAAGAAACATCGTTTTATTTAAGATAGACATCACTCATCCTAGGAACTGAGCAAGAAACATCATTTTATTTAAGCGAGACATCACTCATCCTAGGAACTGAGCAAGAAACTGCATCATTTTATTTAAGTGAGACATCACTCATCCTAGGAACTGAGCAAGAAACTGCATCATTATATTTAAGAGACTGAGCAAGAAACTGCATCATTATATTTAAGAGAGACATCATTCGTCCTAGGACTGAGCAAGAAACTGCATCATTTTATTTAAGAGAGACATCACTCATCCTAGGAACTGAGCAAGAAACATCATTTTATTTAAGTGAGACATCACTCATCCTAGAAAGTGAGCAAGAAACTGCATCATTTCATTTAAGAGAGAATTCACTCCTCCTAGGAACTGAGCAAGAATCTGCATCGTTTTATTTAAGAGAGACATCACTTATCCTAGCAACTGAGCAAGAAACAACATCATTTTATTTAAGTGAAACATCACTCATCCTAGGAACTGAGCAAGAAACTGCATCATTATATTTAAGAGACTGAGCACAAAACTGCATCATTATATTTAAGAGAGACATCACTCATCCTAGAACTGAGCAAGAAACTGCATCATTTTATTTAAGAGAGACATCACTCATCCTAGGAACTGAGCAAGAAACGGCATCATTTTATTTAAGATAGACATCACTCATCCTAGGAACTGAGCAAGAAACATCATTTTATTTAAGCGAGGCATCACTCATCCTAGGAACTGAGCAAGAAACTGCATCATTTTATTTAAGAGAGACATCACTCATCCTAGGAACTGAGCAAGAAACATCATTTTATTTAAGTGAGACATCACTCATCCTAGCAAGTGAGCAAGAAACTGCATCATTTCATTTAAGAGACAATTCACTCATCCTAGGAACTGAGCAATAAACAACATCACTTTTATTTGAGCCAGACAACACTCACAGCTGAGCTTCTCTACTATGGAGTCAAAGACAGTCCACTTAACAGAAGTGATGTCCCAAGCAGCCCAGTTTCCTGATTAACTACTGTCAGAACATCCGGATCATTCATTTTCAACTGAGCTGTTCTGCAAGCTAGGAACACCTTTGAGGATGTACAATAGGAAAACACACTGGACGGAAGGGGCACAAAAGGGGTGGGTTATTTGTGGGGTCACGCCCTCAAAAAGTCTAGAGGCAAATTAAAAAACATCAACTGGTGGCTTCAGGTATAAGGAAAGTGGTTCACTTTTGAATATGTCAATGATGATTTATCTTAAATTGTAAGCAGCCCCATTCAGCGCACACATTCATAATCAACTGTGTTCCACAGCCTGTATGAATCCCTCTTTTACAATAAGACTTCCTCTACCCCAAAGCTAAACATGGCCCATCTATTCCTATGGCGGTCTCATGGTGATCCCTATAAGAAAAGACAACCTGAAGGAAAAAAACAGTAAACAATGTGATTGCCAGTTGCTTGGAGCAGCATCTTCCTTTGATCTGACCTTTGGCACCGGCAAGCACAGCACAAATTAGGGTGCGGACAGAGCCAGGTTCTGACAAAGAAGTGCCCCTCGCCCTCACCCCAGGGGACACCTATTCTGACCTTATAAAATACTGATTTGTTTTACGTGTTGCTAGAGCAGTGGCAGTCTCTTCAGATGGGGAAGATGTGTACTTCGACAAGATCATTATCTTCGCTACCAGGACTCTCTTTGAACTGCCTCACTTCACACCCACTTCCTCGTACCGCCACCAGGCTGGAAGGCTGATGATGCAAATCAGGGTCAGATTTGAACTTCCTCTCCTAGTTCACAAATCCATCCACTCTAAGGCACCACTGTATCTATCCTCCTCTATCCAACTCTACAAGCCTTCTTGTAATCTCTGTTCTGCCTCCGCGACTACCCTTGAGGCTCCTCACCCTCCCTGTGCTTCCTCTTGCTTCCGCTCCTTCTCTCTTCTTGCTCCACTTGCATGGGATTCTCTTCCCCCAGACATCTGAGAAACAGTCCACATGGATTTGTTCAAAACCAAACTTAAAGCCAACCTCTTCTCCTCCGAGTTACCCTGTTAACCCACCTCTCATCTGCCTGCTAGCTAATATGTTTCCCTCACCTCTAACCTGACTCTGTCGCTCCCTTCCTCTGCCTTCACTCTAGCGCGTTACCCCTCATGGTCTGTCAAATGAATTGAAGAACTAACACAACTTCACCCTGACCATGGAAGCCGAATGGAAGTCGACCCTGCACCCTAGGTTGGCACGGATTCCTGGTTGTAACACGTCAACATGTGGCAGCCAGCGGTGGAAAGAGGGTTGTGGACAGGTAGGGGAAATTAGGAACACCAGAAAAAGGGTTTAGGAAGCATAAATGGATGGGAAGGGGGATTATGGGAAAACACAAAGCATGTGCAACCAAGTAATGTGCATTTAAACATAAGTACCTTCAATAGTAGATTGACCAGATAGCACCTGGATCTAGTGCCCAAAAACAGACGGCCCTTCCTTAGTCAAGAGCTTCTATTCCCAAAATCTGTACTCCATATCCTCCTGTCAAACATGCTCATCCATTCCTTCAGCAAAGAGTAGCAGATGGTCACCAGACAATAGCACAAACATAAGCACATGTAATGGGCTCATTAAACCCTGACAGTAGCAAGACAAGTACATATGCCACTGCAAATAACATGGAAGCATGAAAGGAGTTTTGCGGTAATATGAAAAGGCCCAATCGTCCTCTAGTCTCTGAAGCATCCTGTGTTTTGGCATAGGCATTGGTTTCCATGTGAAGAACATAGTTTGGCCCATGCAGCGTTCCCCACCAAAACAGCGGCCACACTATGCAGATTGCCAACAAGTACTTATCTTTGGCCTGAGGGACTGACCGCGGTAACCTCAGGCGAACTTAGTTGGGTATTGTAACATCATGCCCCAGACTCACCAGCCTCCTGGTAATATTACCGGCGCATGGGACAGAGCAACTGAACTCTGCGTGTGAGACGCGAGCTGCAGCTGCAGAGCTTGCAGGGCGACACTGCGGAGGAAGGCAAGCCCCTCTGGCCGGAAACTGCTCACAGCCGCTACTCATCCTCGCCGTACCCCAAAGTTCAAAACCTGCATACTCAACTGCGCCTGCTCCCAGCCCATGCCTGCACACATCCGTAAATCAACAGCAAGATGCACGGGTTGGGACAGAGATTAAGAAGCCAACCTGGCAGACTCTCCCTTGTGTGTCCTGTCATGTGGCCACTGCCAGCCTTGTTGGGAAAAAGGCTGCTCCTACTATCTGACAAAGCCATAGCTTGTTGGCTCCTGCCACAGCACACCAACCCCACAACACCATCCCCAGTCCTTGCATGGTCACATCCCGAGCACAACATGCTGTACCTCCAACCTGCCTTTAACAATGGCCAATATTGGTTGTCCTTAATCTATGTATGTCGTCCACCCATGCATTGTCCCCAGTGACTGTTCCATTTACCCCCCTCCACAACCTGGTCAGAATGTCCCTCAAACTCAACCCATTGAAAGAAGCTCACTGCTTCCTGTCAAATCTGATTTCTTATCGATTGTACATTCTTTTTTTTTTAGTTTTTTTTTTTAATTTCAAGCGATTGTACGTTCTTTTGTGATCAAAGGTGCATTGTTTCTCCTGTATATAAATAAATAAATAGATAAAACAAATAAATACAATGAAAAGTTAGAAAGGAAGGTGTTGTGCATCTTAGCCAAGCCACCCAACACTTGAGGGCGGGGAAGTGTCAGGCCGTTTTAGCTCCCTGGTCCTGAAGTAGCACTATTTAAAGAGTGGAACACCACATCCTGAGAATGCGAGTCTTCAGCTTTTAACAAACCTAAGTGCTGAGAAATCCTGCGTCGAACATCTTCCAGACAGGCCCATGGACTACTTTGAGCTTCCACATGGGAGTTTGGGAGGACTCACAGTTCCCCTTGAGATTTGTGGATGCCTCAAACGCTAGCATAATCCTGTGGTACGCAAGAATCACCAATAGAAAGCCTCCAAACCTCCAGGAAACTTTCAGACAGCCAATAAGAACCCTGGAACCTCTGGCTAAGTTTTAAGGCTCCGTCGACATCCCAGTTGGCTTCCTGGTCCCCCTTGTGGAGTGTTAGGTGGCTGGCTGCAGCAGCAGGGTGGATCCAAGGAAGTGGAACGCTATGGAGAGTGCGTGATCTAACATCTAAGCTGACACAGTGGCCTGGGGACATGTCATTTTCTCTTTATGACAGTTTATTGTTTAATATTATGTGTTTGAAGCCCCATTTGTCATGCCTTTGTAAACCCTTATCCTTAAATTGCATAACATAACATGTATTTGTAGAGTGCTCTTTCTCCCCTACAGGAAGCATCTTGGCGCTATAGACAGAACCCAGATGTTTATTGTCCCCTAACTCAAAGGTGCACATTTCATCAACCTCAGAGGAATGGGGGGCTAACTGCGCTGCCGGGAGTCGAACCTTTGACCACCAGCTCACAGACTTTTAGAGTGGAGGCCCGAGTCCACTTTATGACAGACTTGTCTCATCCGGAGAATCAATTATCCATTGCTTTGCTCGCACCCACCCCAACCACCACTCACTTGCTGTGCCGTGCCGGCCGGGCTAGAATTTAAGCCCCTCCCTCTTTCATCACAATGTACGTGGGTACTAATAATTTCAGGAATAGGTAACTGACAAATGCAACAATTCTTTTCAATCTAAACAGTTGAGATATTGGATACATATATCCCATTCATAATTAAATTTATGAAGATTATTTATTTAATTAAATGATCATACTGTCGGTTAATAATGTATAGTTCTTGCTACTTCATTACAAAACTTTGTATTATGTATCTTAATCAATTGCTTCATTTTTCAACTCATTTTGTTAATGTATTAATATGGTTGAATTCCTTTGAATTTCCAAGCACGTTTTCACCCGGGCCCTGGGCTATGCCACGACTACAACAAGGCAAATATACTCCATACAAATGTGATTTAACATGGCATTCCCTCCCAATAAGGTCACCTGACGAACAAGTACATCTTCTGTGCTGTGACAATTATTCCACGTACAAGGTGGCAATGGCTAATAAAATGTGTGTAATAAAGTCTCTTATTAGTCACAAGGGACACACAGACCAGCTGTGGAGACTGATGTTGATCCAGGTATGCTTTATTGGTACAATATGTACAGTTCCAGTTACTCTCAGGTATTTACAGTAGTCTGGATGACAGGACAAGGACAGGGATAGGTAGTACAGTACACATGAAGGAGAAGACCCACCGGCCATCCACTCACTCCAGCTCAGGCCCCCAACTGGCTCACTCA
The DNA here is from genome assembly GCF_040938575.1 of Ambystoma mexicanum. Classification (NCBI taxonomy): domain Eukaryota; kingdom Metazoa; phylum Chordata; class Amphibia; order Caudata; family Ambystomatidae; genus Ambystoma; species Ambystoma mexicanum. Next base: position 54,730,969 of record NC_090932.1, read on the forward strand.
GAACATTCATACACTGATGCACTCAACATTCTCCTGGCTGCATCATACATCACATTCTATTGGCAATCACTCCAGGCCAGTGACAATGTACAAGACTATATATAACAATGTGTCAATGCCAGGTGGAGGAGGGAATGGGCAAAGCAAGGGGCATACATGGTTATAGCAACCCTGTGGTGCAGAAAGACTCTTGCATGCATTCTCATCTGCTGCACCGCCCACTTCTGACTGCAGGTTGGGAATTAGCATTGTGTTTTCCCTCTTTGTTGGGGGCCAGCCATGGACCACCGGGCAGGCCCCATAGGCATGTTGGGAGCACCCGACACAGTCCCCCAGTGCGGCGCTCACGCCGCGGACAGATGAGTGGGGGCCACCCCACCCGCTCCAGGTCACTGGAGTGATCCACCTAGCTGGGGGCACCCAGGCTGAGGTCGCCACAACAGCCCTAGTCACATGGCGTCCATACCCACGGAACGGCGTTGCCCTGCAGGGGCACCGTCCTTGTGCTGGGCCCCGTCCTCAGGCCTACAGTACGCATTGTGGCGCCGGCATGGCGCATAACATGAACGACACCGGAGCCTTGGTTGGTACGACATGCAACACTCCTCCTTTTTCATAAAAACAAAACAAAACCCCAAAACAAAACCCCAACACAACCACACACTAATCCTACTGTAACCACGCTACTAGTTATTCACACCGTTTATTATCCTGGGTGAGTGGTTCTACTATCCCAACACACCAATGAGAGCTACTGGCACCACATTACGTTTCCCACCGACAGGGCCATTTTAAGCACCTCCGTGTCTGCAGACTCCGAGTCCTCATGAAGATGTCTGCGACAATGTCGTTCTTCCGCCATCGTGGAGTTGCAGGAGGCCAGCTTGAGTCCTCACCATTGTTTACTTCGGACATCCACACCAGAGTCACACAAAGAGAAAACCGGCAAAGTGCACCTGGGGAGGCCCAAGGGCCACATCGGCCAAGTCCATAATCTGGGGGCACCTGTGATAGACTCCTGGCCCCTTGGTGTCACGCCTCTTGTTCCACTTCCCCTCCCTCGTGGGGCAGGTGTCAGGACACCACCGGTGGCAGGGTGCCTGAGCCGCAGGGCTGGGAAGGAGCACAAAACCCCTACAAGAGCTGCCACCCATCCCTTTTCTACTAGGGGCTGGGTCTCTGGAGTCTTAGTGCAGGCAGGGTGATCATTATGCCCCTTTCTAGGTTGCTTGGGCTGTATCCCACACCCCCCCCCTCTGTCCACATATTATTATTATTTTTCTGCGGGCCCAATTGGAGTTGGGCCCGTGACCGATGGGGGGGGGGGGCGCCTCAGCTGCGCGGCTTGCGGGTGGGGAATGGCAGCTCACCTCTTCATTTCTTTTGGCTCCCACGTGGATCGCTGTAGGTCTCCTCGCCGCCGGGCCCGGGTGACCACTTAGGGCAGGTGGGTGGCGCTGGCATCGAGCGCACACACACGTTTTCCCATGCGGCTACAGCCGCGCTTTTCACTTTTGCGGGCCACGGGGGGGGTGGGGGGAGTGAGCAGCAGCCCACCCAGCTTATGCTGCTTTCCTTTGTTTGTGCAGTGATGCCGCCTGTGCCCATCCGCTCCACGTTGTGCGGCTGGGGCCCGCCGGGCATCTTATTGCGGCTCCGGCCGCCAGCCTTTACTTTTCCTCGGCGGCAGAGGCCACCACCACGTGTTGTGGCTAAGGCCGCAGGGGAGGGGCTCAGGTCCACCGTCCTCCCCGGGATACGGGGCACAGCATCGCCGACCCCCATCAGCTGCACGAACCCCTTCCGTAGCCGAGGACATATAGCTTTATAGACCACACCTTTGAGCTGTATAGGGAGTTATGTATGGGACACATCGTCAGTGTGCTCAGACCTTTCACTTAGCCCCACAGCAGAGCAAGGGCTCTGGCTGTACTCCCCGTGCTGCAGGGGCAGCAGCATCCACGCCTGACCCCTCCCAGATGCGAAGGTAAGCTTTTGGGCCCATTTGCAACCACCCAAAGCACCTTTAGTGAAGCGCTGCATCTCGCCATGCAAATCGCATTATCTGCAACTTAAATATTAAAGAAGCACAGTATTATATGTGCCACTTGACTACTAAAGATTTCGGAGCCTCTCTGCACATTTAGCATTAGCCGCCATTGCCTAACACGAGGATCCCACATTTAAACATGGCCGACATGTTCCTTCTTGCCACAATCTGTTTTCCTGCCTTGTAAGCTGCTGGGCCCTGACTCGTCCTGATTGGCTAGCCCCACTCTCATTAGCCAATAGGGTCTCGCCAGCAGGCCTTCTTTATCTCCACTGGTAACATTTGAAGTAGAAAACACGACCAGTCGCTCCTTAGTATTCATTCTTGTAAAGCTTTCCTGCCGCTCGTGCTGCATGTTGTATCATACCCCACCAGAGTGTCCACATGCTTCTCATCAGTGCACACATACAGCTACCCCCCCCCCCCCCCCCGATCTAGTGTCACTTGAGTCGGACCGCCGGCATCCGTGATTATGCTTTATATGCAATCTTCCTGATTTTCTGTGAACTAAGGCATTTACACCATCATATAGCTATGACTGGCCACCTATGTAACTGGGTCTAATCTGTGAAATTGATGTAACCTACCCCTGTACACGACTGCTCTTTGAGCCTGTTGCTTTATTGCCCCAGGTACTGTCTCTGCATACTGCCTGCTGTTAATTACTTGATTGCGCCCATTGCCTATTGCCCCAAGTACTGTCTCTGCATACTGCCTGCTGTTAATTACTTGATTGCGCCCATTGCCTATTGCCCCAAGTACTGTCTCTGCATACTGCCTGCTGTTAATTACTTGATTGCGCCCATTGCCTCACTGCCCTTGACTCACTGCCTGCTGCAAATTCCTCCTACTGCCTGTTGCTAACTACCCAACTGCGCCTACTGCCTATTGCCCCAGGCATCGACTCTGCCTACGGCCTGTTGCCTCAGGCGATTGTCTTTGTTCACTGCCTGCTGCCCTATCTCCCCTGGTGCTGCCCACTGCCTCACTGCTTTGATCCTGCACACCTATACTTGCTCTTGCGGCATTACTGCGCCTCTTTACACACACACCACAGTAGATCCTACTTGTTTGCCTCAGAGTCTATAATACTACGTCACCTGAGTCAGCCCTCTCTGATATTCCGAACTGTGCATTCTATCTGCATCACTATGCTCTACCTACGGCTACCTTATCCCTGAACCTTTGCATCGACGCCCACTCCTGTCCGCTCTATCGTACTTGCCCTCATCCAGCCACCATACATCCAAGCCATATATCTGCCTATGATCTACACCATCCTATTAAGGATCACCCTAAACCTAATTAGCACACTTAACCCTATCATGGCACACACCTTGCCCTTAGTGGTTCCTGCGACCTATTACAAGATACCCACTAGACCATGCAGTCTCCTCCAGAGAAACTGCAAACTCTGTGCTAGACTTCCTAAAATATACGAACCCTTAGCTAAAACATCATGTATTCTCTTAAATAATGATACCACCACCTCAAATGGCCAACAGTTTAATACTAAAAATTCCACCCAGCACCACTCCAGCTTAACAGCCGGCTCACCCGAGATTCCAACACCCGCCCGAAGCTCCACCATAATACCCAGGATTCGACTAGTACTACCAACTACCAACCCACACAGACTAGCATTAAAGGAACCCTTATAAACGCCCGCTCCATGGTGGCCCACACCACTGAAATAGCAGACCTACTCCCAACAGAAAAAATGGACTTCCTTGCCATCACTGAATCCTGGCTTCATCCAGCAGCAGGCCCAGCGATCATGCTAGCCATTCCTGAGGATAACACCCTCCTTAGAATAGATTGTTTGGCAATTGCCAAAACCAGTCTAGCTCTGAGACTTACCACGCCACTAAACGTAGACTTCTGTGAATCCCTCACTGCCAAGCTGACTATGACACCCAGACCTTGTCTATACACCTCATATACAGACCCCGTGGCCATCTAGGCTCCTTCAAAGAAGATGTAACTAATATTCTGACAACCTTAAAAACTCCTCACAATGCTTTCTCTTAGGAGATCTCAATCTAGGCTTCAAAGACCAGTCTGATCAGAATGCCACGCATCTCAATGCCTCTCTTGAGGAACTAGGCTTTACCCAAAAAGTGACAGGTGCCACCCACACAAAAGATAGGACCCTTGACCGGATAGCAGAGCACAACTGACAAACATCCATTACCTCCATAACACCACAGCCTTGGTCTGATCACTACCTGATCTCCACCTTAGAGGCTATACCTCCTCCACCTGCCTATAGCATAGCTCCTGCCATTCCCACTGGAAACAAAAGAAATATTACCACTGGAAAACTCATCCCCTTGATTCTTCCCACTCTTAATTTGCTGCCTGACCACACAGACCCCTTTCACTATGGTTGAGGAATACAACAAAATAATGCTATCCTCACTAGACGCCATAGCACCACTGAAAATTAGAAAGAGTAAACCTAAAACACATGAGAATACCTGGTTCTCGCCCCACTTGAAAGCAATTAGACTAGAAAAACGCAAGAGTGAACAAACCTGGAGACAAGATCCAACTGACACTAATATAAAGAACCTTAGCAAAATAGCTACCCTTTACAAAAAATAAATTATCCTTGCCAAACAATTGTCATACAACCTGCAGATCTCTCAAGCTACCTCAAACACTAAAGAACTTTTCACCATCCTTAAAGAGATAGAAACGCCTATCCAAGCCCCGGACACTTGTCTCAAGGACAAAATATGGTGCACCAGCATTCAGAGTGGCCTCTCTAACAAAGTAAAGACCCTCCAAGCTAAGATCAACAATAAAAAAGAAACCCTCCTCCTCACTGCTAAACCCATTAAAATGTCTACGCCTCAGCCCCAGCCTATCCCGCCACCTCCCAATTTAGGTATACCTTGCTTCAACTTAAAAAAGTATCCATCCTAGCAGTTGAAGAAGTCATCCTCACCCTCAATCTGTCCAACTGCCACGGCGACCCCTGAGATCATAAAAGATGCTGCACACAACCTCTCCCCTTTCATCTCCAAACTCATTAACGCCTCCTTCTCCACTGGCTCCATACCCAACAACTTAAAACAGTCTTGGGTCCTCCCACTACTCAAAAAACAAACACTTGACCCATCAATACCCACAAACTACTGCTCTATCGCCACAGTCCCGTTTCTGCTTAAAATTCTAGACAAGGTGTCTTACATCCAAATCCAACAATATCTGGAATGTAACCACCTCTTAGGAATGCGTCAGTCAGGTTTTAGACCACAACACGGAACTGAAACTGCACTTATCGACCTTCAGGCACAAATAGACGCACTGAGAGACGACGGCAAGGCAGCACTTCTGCTGCTGCTCGATCTTTCAGCGGCGTTCGACTGAGTGGACCATAATATCCTATGCAACCACTTGGACTGTGCCGGCCATTTCTCACAAGAAGCGATTGGATGGATTCAATCCTTCCTTGACAATAGAACAATGCATGTTATTTCACCTTTAGCAGCCCCTGACCCCATACCCATCACATGCGGTGTTCCACAGGGCTAGTGCGTGTCCTCCACCCTGTACAACATCTTCACAAAGGCCCTTTTTGACAATCTTGACGGCCTGGGTATCACCTACACCAACTATGCGGATGATACACAGATCCTCATCCCGTTGACCGGCGATTACAACAAGGATTTGGCCTTTGTGAATAGAGTGTATCTCATCATCCAGGCATGGATGGCTTCTCATGGTCTGTGCCTGAATGATGTCAAAACAGAACTTCTCATTCTCGGCAGACTGCGAACCTAAACAAACTAGGTCACAATTATTCCACTTTTAAAATAGACGGCAACAACATTACAATAGCCAAGGAGGTCAGAACACTTGGATCCTCCTTAGACTCCACGCTAACCTTTAAAAAACAAGTCAACTAGTGCGTACACCTGTAAGTTAATCAGAGCAGCTAAGCCCTTCCTTTCCTCTAACAACTGTCTTACCCTAGCAAGAGCACGTGTCTTATCCAAACTGGATTACTGTAATGCTTTATACGTAGGGAGCAACAAATACATCACTAAGAAGATCCAGATCTTACAAAACAATGCATTAAGAGCAGCCCTAAGCTTGCCAAAGAAAGCCCACATTTCAGACCTCAGAAGATCTAACAACTGGCTCTCCACAAATGATAAAATCCTCCTCAAAACAGCCTCTCTGACACACAAATGTCTCCATAATGCTGCCTCTCAATACCTCATAGTGAGATCTACGAGACAACCCTCCAACCGTCCCACGAGAATTGTTAACGCTAACCTTCTAACAGTGCCCAGATTTAAACGCACAAAGACTGGTGGTAGCAGCTTCCCGGTCAAAGCTGCCCAATACTGGAACTCCCTCCCTCCACCCTTGAGGAAAGACCTTCCTTACCTATGCTTCAGGACTAACCTCATCCGCTGGATTAAGGAAAACCACCCATGACCCTTCAATTTCTCCATAATGTTATACCTGTTCCACTTGTACATATTGTATATACTGTCTACGATGCCTATGCCCCAGTGCGCAACTTACCTTTCGTATGGCTGCATGTAGTATATACTGCCTGTCTTCAATTAGCCATACAAATGTATAAAATGTTGATTTCATACAGAAATATGGGTCTGGAGTGCATTACAAATAATAAAACAAACAAACAAACAAGCTTGATTATCAGGGCCCATCATTTCCCATACGGACATCGGGCAAGGTCTATAAAGCTTAATTAGCACCCGGGTGAGGGAAGCAGCCAATACAGTTACTTGGGCCGTGGAGTGAAACTGCCAATCTCAGCCCACTTTCCATGGAACCTGGAGGCTGCTTCCTCCACCCACAGTGCCCTCTTACCCCCCACCCTCCTTTATCATATTTTATGGTATCCTACACCGCTGCCGCACTTACCTCTTTTCATCGGCGGTGGTTGACCCTCTTCCGCCATACTTCTGCTGCCAATCTGTGGCCACCATGGAAATGGAAGAGGGGCTCCATATGGAGCCTGGCCGTCCATATCCATGGCAACCATATTTAGAGAGCATTTTCATTCATTGAACGGTTCTTGAATTAAAATACTTTTTTTAACACCCCGGGTTTCCAGATTGGAAATGCAGGGTGCTAGTACCCATAAGACCCTCTCTGGAAGGCTGGATTGGCTCTTATCTGCCTGGGGGCATTGTTAAAAGCCCTTGCTTTGACCGGGGCTTTAACCCAGGCACCAGGCTGATGAGACGCGATCCAGCCCTCCGGAGAGGATTTTATGACTCAGCACATAAGACTAATTGAATCAGCATTTAAAGTTTGTATTTGGGGATTTTAGCACTGACTTTTTTGATGGGTTACACATATATGTTTATTTACGTATGTATTTATTCTTCTAGAAAAAGCCTAAACAATTGTGAAGAGGTAAATTACAAATTACAAATATACAGTTGTAACTGTTTTCTTTTTACTTCAAATAAAACAAAAAGAAACAATCTCAAATACTCAAAGAGGACTGTGTCTTTTCTACATGAAGAACTCAATGTTACAGTGCATTTTGAACATGCTACATATGGCACACCTTAGCTCAGGAGTAGTTCCTCTGATGAAGGGCCAGAAGTCATTTTCCATAGGTCATCTGTGTTCTCCTTTCTTGGCCACCAGGGTAATATCGTTCCAGCTTTACTCCCTATGTAGCAGATCCGATTCCTCCAGATCACAAACTCTACCAATCACTTGTGGAGTTCCTCAAGTATTCCCTATCTCCCCTGTGAACTTCAGCCTTTACATGGAACCACTTGGAATCCTTTTGGCTCCACACAGCATCCACATTCACAAATACACAGATGACACGCAGCTCTACCCAACGATATCCTCCACTGAAGACATCCACAGACTCAAGGCCTACCTTACATTGATCCAGTCCTTGATGGCCAGTGCGTACATGAATCTCAACACCTCCAGGACTGAATTCCTCCTGCTGACCAACAAAGCTGAGCACCCTGGCATCAAGACCTAGCACTTTTCTATGAATTTCTAAGGCGTCACACCCCAGTTGGCCACCTGTGCCAAGATCTAGGGTTCAACATCAACATACACCTCTTCTTGAAGCAGCACATAGCAAGGTTGACACAAACAACTTCCTTGGTGCTGACTTGATGTCATGCTGAAAATCAAGCCCTTCATCCCCGAAAAACAACTTCGGGCTTTCTGTTCATGCCTTAGTTCTCTCCGACCTAAATGGTGGCATTTCCGTTTTGGAAGGCCCTCCATTGACTACCCTAGCACCCCTGAGATGTGTACTGCATGAAATGATATGATATGATTTGGTATTTATAAGGCGCCTTGTGTCATTCGGATCATGCAAGTGCGACAACAAAAGTGCAGGGGGAAAGGGAGAGGGGTAAGTGCAGGGGAGAGGGAATGGTAAAGTGCAGTCAGGGCACTAAGGCTCTGATTAAGTGCAGCCACGGCAGCACAGCTCTGGGTAAGAGCGTGGAAGCCAGAGGGCAGTAGGAGTTACAGTTATGGCCCCTAAGTGCGCAGTAGGCCCGGGGGCAGTGCAGGAATACTTGTCATGGAGGGGCCTGGTACCCTGTGAGACTCTGAGGGTACCCGGCAATCAGTCAGTGTAGGCAGACAGGATAGCAGGTTCGCAAGGAAGAGGGAGAGAGAAGGCAGAGGAGAAAAGGAAGGTTTAGAGCAGCTTCCGGAACTTCAGGCGATCCGGTTCACGTTTGAGAAGCACAGGGAGGCTGTTCCAGAGGGAGGCACCTGCAGAGGAGAGAGATCTACCCCCCACTCTCGGCTTGGAGAAACGCCTGACCTTCAAAGAGTTTTAGGTAGCTGAGCGAAGGACTCAAGAAGGAAGGTATTTAGGCAGAGAGAGTTGGATGTAGGCGGGCCCCGGCCCCCGACAGCCTTGTGGACGATGCAAAGGGGCTTGAACTTGATGCTTGCAGGCACCGGGAGCCAGTACAGAGATTTCAGGGCTGGAGAGATGCAGTCCCTGGGCTTGAGGCCAAGAATAAGTCTTGCAGTCCTTTTCTGAATTAGTTGGAGGGGTGAAGAGTAGAGTTAGGCAGATTGAGAAAGAGGCTGTTGCAGTAGTCCAGCCTAGAGAGAACCAGAGCTCTGGAGACACTGAGCTTCTGGGGGAAGGTGAGAAATGCTACAATACCTCTTAGGATTTGCAGCTGGAAGTGGTCCTTCTTGGCAAAGTCCTTGATGTGAGGAGAGAAGGAGAGAGTTGAGTCGAAGATAACCCCAAGGTGTTTGCCTTGGAGGAGGGTGAGGATAGAGGGCCCAAGGAGGGCGGCTATACTACGAGAGAGAAAGGGGGAGCAGGGGTCCCAATTAGCAGAATCTCAGTTTTATTGGCGTTCAGGCAGAGATCATTGGAAGCGTACCATTTCTGAATCGCGGATAGACAGTTAGAAATGAGCGAGGAAGGAGAGGAGGCTGAGGGAAGCCTGTAGAAGACCTGTGTGTCATCCACATAACAATGGAAGTTGGAAGGGAAGGTGGAAATCAGGTAGACCAAAAGGGGCAAAGTAGACATTGAAGAGCCAGGGTGAGAGGAGAGCGCCCTGGGAGACACCACAAGTGGAGAGAGAGATGGAGAGGTGATGGAGAGAAAGGACCCAAGTTGAACCTGGCAGGGTCGGTCCAAGAGGAAGGAGGTCAGCCATGCCAGAGCCTGCAGCATGATTCATCAAAGGACTCCACAAATTCAACCTTATTGTCTCGACCCTTATCGAACTGCACTGGCTCCTGTATCATCTTTCGTTCCTTCGTTCATACTTTATTTTGGCAGAAACATGCCATAAAAGCAAAAGAATGTAATATAAATCAATCATAAAAACAAACAATAAGAAAACAAGGAGTGATCAATACTCTACAATCGATATCCAGATACATTTTAAAACACTATGCAAAATACTTAAATAAATGTGATGGCATTACAAAAGCATTGTCACCACTGTATCATAAATAATCTCAAAGATTAAAATCATATCATACACTCTAAAAACACTATGATAATAGTAAGGACCAACAAGGACGCCTCTACGCTTGGGTGCCTGGAATGATTCTCAATTACTTGACACTAGGGCTGATATTGAAGGTGCCTCATGACACCCATGTACATTCATGCAAACTCATAGACCTCCTTATCCAAGCTCTAAGCAGATAATGACCCGCTGTGGGGGTTGCAAGGTTACCCTTGGCAACACTGCACAGCACCATAGCCTCTGCCGTAGCCCTAATGGAGCAAGCAAGTAAAAGCAGTCGCAAGAATTTCTTTATGAGATCACAAGAGTGTGGGCAAATCGGGATACAATGAACAATACGTTTGATTTCATGGAGAAGAAATGGCAGTTTGGCATAACATTTCTTTTCCATTTATTCCTTAAGGCTGCCACCGGTAGAATTCACAAGCGATGCTTGATATACAATGATCACATCTGCTTAAGATGCATAGTATCCAGATCGACCTCATAGACAAAGGATTGTTTAACGCCCAGTACCCAGTAAATTGCCTCGATTGAGCTGGCTTAGACAAAACAGCTGCTTCCCTTATTGAGGCATAAGCATTTTTGATGATGGTTTTAGAGCTGCTAGCCATGGCACCAGGACTAGTCTCCAACGGTCACTCAGCCCAATAGCCTGGAGCTCTTTCTTTAAGTGTAGGAACCATGGTAGCTGCATGCATCCTTCCTGGGCCATAATATCCACCAGGGCCTCTCTGTATTTTCCCAAATTTGCATTTGACAACACTCTCGCCCAGTAATACACAGCTTTGCTTTGCAGATCGCTTTCGATACTCTGAAGACTTGTTTCGAAGCAAACTGGGAGATTTGGTGCATTATATGGTAAGCCCAGGATGCTCTTTAGGAACTTAGGTTCCACTACGAAGAGATTTGTACTGCTGGTCCAACCACACAGCGCAGTTCCATAGAGTGCCACTTGCCTGGCATTTGTATGCTTCAAGGGACATCCTACCGCTCCATTTAAATGGTCTCTGGTGAACCTAGCTATTGTGCCACTATAAATAGCTAATGTGATCCCTGCCCTGCTTGTCTGCCCATCCCAACTGCAATCCTCCCTTTTTCTCACAACCAAATCATCCACATGTACTATAGGGCCTTCCTGCAAATCTAACCTTAGGCTACTAAAGCCTGTTGCATCATGTACAAGGCTGTCACCCTGAAGTCCCTAAGCTACCTCACTGAGAAACTAAGCATCTCCGTTCCACCAGAAGTAAGGACATGTGCAGACTGAAACTTCCACGAAGCGGGAAGGAAAGAACTAGAAGACAAGCCTTCTCTGTCTATGCCCCAAGACTCTGGAACCTCCTCCCTGTCAACATCCAACTGGTCCCTTCACTCCTATGGTTCAGGCAGCAGCTCAAGACCCTCTTCAAGGAATGGCTCCTCCCTAGTACCTAGAGCCATTCACCCTCCACTCCCCACCATACCCGAGACTGGGTGATCTTCTTCTCACTGTTGCTTCCCTTAGTTGCTTGAAGACCCCTTGATGCCAATTGTCCGCCCTCCCCTGTTAGCTCCCCGGTACCTTGTTCCCAGATGTCTTGGACTTCATCTCCCATTATCGCTAGCCTGAATCGTCAGCGGTCAAAGATAAGGGGAATTGTAGTCCAATACGTTTGGAGGGCCACATATTGAGTAACCATGCATTAGAAAATTCCCTCAACCACCCTCATTGCTTGGAAATATATAAGACTCTGATATAAAATGCACAGATCCCCCAATCAGGTATGCACTGCCTCGCCTCTGTCTCCGTGCTGCATCAACTCTTACTTCCTTTATCTCTTATGTGAAAGGTCATTTTGTATCTGTTCCCAAACACTAAATGTAGCTTCATGCTGGTTGCCCTCTGTTCATCATTTGTTTAACAAATGCATTTCTATTCTACAACACCTTGGTGAATGTGGTTGATAGATCCAAATACATAAATACAGCCTTGCATAGTCCTCCATGTCCCGGGAGGATAGCTCAGGGGAAACGGGCTCGCCTTGGAAGCAAGATGACACGGATCAACACAGGTTCGATCCTCGGGTCTGCGCTTAGAAATCTCTGGGTATTAAGCGCGTTATAAATAACCTATCATATCATAGCCTCCTCTTGATCAGCACTGCATATTTTCATTGTATTCTGAGCCCAACCTCGGATTTCAATACAGGAATAGGGGATGGGATGGTGCAGCATGGCCTGGCGTGGCATTCATGACACGTTGATCTTGGTATGTTACGTGTGTGATGTTCCACCATATGATATCAACCTCTACATATATCTACCAGTATTATACAGAGGTTGAAGTCTAGGGGCGCCAATCCTTAACAAGAGTAGCAAATGGTAATGAGGTCATCGTAAAAACATGTTGATATGTCCGTGAATGACATTAGTCCCTTGCAGGCGTTAACGTTAGGAATAGGTGAATAGATTTAAGCCTACTGAAGCGTTTGGAGCTGAGTCTCGAAATGGTTTCAAACGTTTAAGCAAAATTCGAGCTGATTATACAGATATGAGGATTTGATGGTTCGGCTCGAATACAGGTCTTTGTAACACTGAACTCTAGGACACTGCATCAGTATTGCAAGGGGGCTGTGCGGCAGCACACATGATGCACTGGCTGGCCCGTTGCATAGATTAGTGTCGGGAACACAATCAAATGACAGGCTCCCACAGTCCACGTGCAGTCACACCCAGGGCTCAAGTCGAGGGTACATGAGGGGGGACGGAGTCCACCTACTTTATTCAGAGGGTGGACTCAGTCCCCCCCCCAGCTAAAATGAGAAACATTGAATGTCCTCTTTGAATTTATGAATTAAAGCCAACCTCAGCGATCAAACCGCAGTCGGCAGATTTGCAGGCCGGACACTTCACCACTAAACTATATAACCTGATGAAAAATAAATAACAACTAAAGCTGAAATGTCCCAATTTGGTAATTCAGGTCCCAGGGAAAACATTTATATTGGTTCTTGGAGTTTAAAACATGCACATCTTTTAAAGTTTTCAAAAACACTATTAGAAGAAAATATCCTGTCTTGGTTTTGTGCGTGTGCTGATTTTATGGAAGGCAAATGCCATTCGTCCTGTGTAATTTGGGTGGTTATGCAAAGACAATTTAATGAAATGTGCATATTTCACCTTGATAAGCTAATTTCTGGTGACGCCACAGCCCATTGCATTTGCTGATGAGTCCTCCCACTTTAATTTGTAGGACTTGACCTCTGGTCACAACCTCCTCAATATATATGTTTTTTGTTTGTACCTCTTGTCTCACAGCTGTCAGCTAATGCTTGGGTGGCTCCAGCAAACGAGCACCTGACAGCATAATTCACACCCATACTGAAAGAGACAGAGACCAATAGGGAGAGACAGAGAATCGGAGAGACAGAGAGCACATTAAGAGAGAGGTAGACTAGTGTATGAAGTGACAGGTACAGCTAACTACATGTTTGCTAGAACTGATCGCTCTAAATAGGAATTATTCCAAGAGCAATCAAGACTGCCTGTATGGCAAACCATTAGTAAAAACAACACAGGGCCTCATTACGACCCAGGCAGTAAATTACCGCCTGGGTCATACCTTTACCACCATGGTGTAAACTATGTTTACACCATGGTGGATGGCGGATTTACCGCCCCATTCCAAGGTGAGTGGGGCGGTAAATCCCCATTTCCCATTTTACCCTTCCCCATTCCCATTTTTGCCCCATAGGGCATAATGGGAGTGGGGAAGGCGCTAATTACGCCACCGTAAATTACGGTGGCGTAATTAGCACCATGGTCCCTTAGCGCCATGGATTTTAACGCCTGCAAAAAGCAGGCGTTAAACTCACCATGGCGCAAAGGGACCTCGGAATCAGGCGTCAAGGGTCGGCGCCGTTTACGGCGCCAATAACCCCTTAACGCCTGACTTGTAATGAGGCCCACAGCTGGAGACCCAGAAGACCCCTCCAACTTTCATGCTATCTCAATCTTACCATAGCTAGCAAATATTCCACCAAGCTACCTATATAACAACATCTTGGTATATTTGGAGCCTAACAACTACTATAACACTCAAAAGATGGTTTTGTTTTAAAAGACATGGAATCAACATATGTTTCTGTTGAGATGGATTTTCAGAATCAGCCCTGTGGACAGATTCTCTCAGGCCACCCCAATCTGTGTGGACAGATTCTGTGAGGCCACCCTGTTCTGTGTGGACAGATTCTGTGAGGCCACCCTATTCTGTGTGGACAGATTCTGTGAGGCCACCCTATTCTGTGCGGACAGATTCTGTGAGGCCACCCTATTCTGTGCGGACAGATTCTGTGAGGCCACCCTATTCTGTGTGGCATATTCTCTCAGGCCACCCTATTCTGTGTGGACAGATTCTGTGAGGCCACCCTATTCTGTGTGGCATATTCTGTGAGGCCACCCTATTCTGTGTGGACAGATTCTGTGAGGCCACCCTAATCTGTGTGGACAGATTCTCTCAGGCCACCCTATTCTGTGTGGCATATTCTCTCAGGCCACCCTAATCTGTGTGGACAGATTCTCTCAGGCCACCCTATTCTGTGTGGCATATTTTCTCAGGCCACCCTATTCTGTGTGGCATATTCTCTCAGGCCACCCTATTCTGTGTGGGCAGATTCTCTCAGGCCACCCTGTTCTGTGTGGCATATTCTCTCAGGCCACCCTAATCTGCGTGGCATATTCTCTCAGGCCACCCTATTCTGTGTGGACAGATTCTCTCAGGCCACCCTGTTCTGTGTGGCATATTCTCTCAGGCCACACTATTCTGTGTGGCATATTCTCTCAGGCCACCCTATTCTGTGTGGGCAGATTCTCTCAGGCCACCCTGTTCTGTGTGGCATATTCTCTCAGGCCACCCTAATCTGTGTGGCATATTCTCTCAGGCCACCCTGTTCTGTGTGGCATATTCTCTCAGGCCACCTGTTCTGTGTGGACAGATTCTCTCAGGCCACCCTGTTCTATGTGGCATATTCTCTCAGGCCACCCTAATCTGTGTGGACAGATTCTCTGAGGCCACCCTGTTCTGTGTGGCATATTCTCTCAGGCCACCCTAATCTGTGTGGACAGATTCTCTAAGGCCACCCTATTCTGTGTGGACAGATTCTGTGAGGCCACCCTATTCTGTGTGGACAGATTCTCTGAGGCCACCCTGTTCTGTGTGGACAGATTCTCTGAGGCCACTCTATTCTGTGTGGCATATTCTCTCAGGCCACCCTATTCTGTGTGGTATATTCTCTCAGGCCACCCTATTCTGTGTGGTGGATTCTCTCAGGCCACCCTATTCTGTGTGGACAGATTCTGTGAGGCCACCCTATTCTGTGTGGCATATTCTCTCAGGCCACCCTATTCTGTGTGGGCAGATTCTCTCAGGCCACCCTGTTCTGTGTGGCATATTCTCTCAGGCCACCCTAATCTGCGTGGCATATTCTCTCAGGCCACCCTATTCTGTGTGGACAGATTCTCTCAGGCCACCCTGTTCTGTGTGGCATATTCTCTCAGGCCACACTATTCTGTGTGGCATATTCTCTCAGGCCACCCTATTCTGTGTGGGCAGATTCTCTCAGGCCACCCTGTTCTGTGTGGCATATTCTCTCAGGCCACCCTAATCTGTGTGGCATATTCTCTCAGGCCACCCTGTTCTGTGTGGCATATTCTCTCAGGCCACCTGTTCTGTGTGGACAGATTCTCTCAGGCCACCCTGTTCTATGTGGCATATTCTCTCAGGCCACCCTAATCTGTGTGGACAGATTCTCTGAGGCCACCCTGTTCTGTGTGGCATATTCTCTCAGGCCACCCTAATCTGTGTGGACAGATTCTCTAAGGCCACCCTATTCTGTGTGGACAGATTCTGTGAGGCCACCCTATTCTGTGTGGACAGATTCTCTGAGGCCACCCTGTTCTGTGTGGACAGATTCTCTGAGGCCACTCTATTCTGTGTGGCATATTCTCTCAGGCCACCCTATTCTGTGTGGTATATTCTCTCAGGCCACCCTATTCTGTGTGGTATATTCTCTCAGGCCACCCTATTCTGTGTGGGCAGATTCTCTCAGGCCACCCTGTTCTGTGTGGCATATTCTCTCAGGCCACACTAATCTGTGTGGCATATTCTCTCAGGCCACCCTATTCTGTGTGGACAGATTCTCTCAGGCCACCCTGTTCTGTGTGGCATATTCTCTCAGGCCACCCTATTCTTTGTGGCATATTCTCTCAGGCCACCCTATTCTGTGTGGGCAGATTCTCTCAGGCCACCCTGTTCTGTGTGGCATATTCTCTCAGGCCACCCTAATCTGTGTGGCATATTCTCTC
Organism: Ambystoma mexicanum; assembly: GCF_040938575.1. Taxonomy (NCBI): domain Eukaryota; kingdom Metazoa; phylum Chordata; class Amphibia; order Caudata; family Ambystomatidae; genus Ambystoma; species Ambystoma mexicanum. The sequence continues at coordinate 54,747,361 of NC_090932.1, forward strand.
AGGCCACCCTGTTTTGTGTGGACAGATTCTCTCAGGCCACCCTGTTCTGTGTGGCATATTCTCTCAGGCCACCCTAATCTGTGTGGACAGATTCTCTGAGGCCACCCTGTTCTGTGTGGCATATTCTCTCAGGCCACCCTAATCTGTGTGGACAGATTCTCTGAGGCCACCCTATTCTGTGTGGACAGATTCTGTGAGGCCACCCTATTCTGTGTGGACAGATTCTGTGAGGCCACCCTATTCTGTGTGGCATATTCTCTCAGGCCACCCTATTCTGTGTGGTGGATTCTCTCAGGCCACCCTATTCTGTGTGGACAGATTCTGTGAGGCCACCCTATTCTATGTGGACAGATTCTATGAGGCCACCCTATTCTGTGTGGCATATTCTCTCAGGCCACCCTATTCTGTGTGGCGGATTCTCTCAGGCCACCCTAATCTGTGTGGACAGATTCTCTCAGGTCACCCTGTTCTGTGTGGCATATTCTCTCAGGCCACCCTATTCTGTGTGGCATATTCTCTCAGGCCACCCTAATCTGTGTGGACAGATTCTCTCAGGTCACCCTGTTCTGTGTGGCATATTCTCTCAGGCCACCCTAATCTGTGTGGCATATTCTCTCAGGCCACCCTAATCTGTGTGGACAGATTCTCTCAGGCCACCCTGTTCTGTGTGGCATATTCTCTCAGGCCCCCCTAATCTGTGTGGCATATTCTCTCAGGCCACCCTATTCTGTGTGGGCAGATTCTCTCAGGCCACTCTAATCTGTGTGGCATATTCTCTCAGGCCACCCTATTCTTTGTGGACAGATTCTCTCAGGCCACCCTGTTCTGTGTGGCATATTCTCTCAGGCCACCCTAATCTGTGTGGCATATTCTCTCAGGCCACTCTAATCTGTGTGGCATATTCTCTCAGGCCACCCTATTCTGTGTGGGCAGATTCTCTCAGGCCACTCTAATCTGTGTGGCATATTCTCTCAGGCCACCCTAATCTGTGTGGACAGATTCTCTCAGGCCACCCTGTTCTGTGTGGCATATTCTCTCAGGCCACCCTAATCTGTGTGGCATATTCTCTCAGGCCACCCTATTCTGTGTGGCATATTCTCTCAGGCCACTCTAATCTGTGTGGCATATTCTCTCAGGCCACCCTATTCTGTGTGGACAGATTCTCTCAGGCCACCCTGTTCTGTGTGGCATATTCTCTCAGGCCACCCATTCTGTGTGGCATATTCTCTCAGGCCACCCTATTCTGTGTGGGCAGATTCTCTCAGGCCACCCTGTTCTGTGTGGCATATTCTCTCAGGCCACCCTAATCTGTGTGGCATATTCTCTCAGGCCACCCTGTTCTGTGTGGACAGATTCTCTCAGGCCACCCTAATCTGTGTGAACAGATTCTCTCAGGCCACCCTGTTCTGTGTGGCATATTCTCTCAGGCCACCCTAATCTGTGTGGCATATTCTCTCAAGCGACCCTAATCTGTGTGGACAGATTCTCTCAGGCCACCCTGTTCTGTGTGGCATATTCTCTCAGGCCACCCTATTCTGTGTGGCATATTCTCTCAGGCCACCCTATTCTGTGTGGGCAGATTCTCTCAGGCCACCCTGTTCTGTGTGGCATATTCTCTCAGGCCACCCTAATCTGTGTGGCATATTCTCTCAGGCCACCCTATTCTGTGTGGACAGATTCTCCCAGGCCACCCTGTTCTGTGTGGCATATTCTCTCAGGCCACCCTATTCTGTGTGGCATATTCTCTCAGGCCACCCTATTCTGTGTGGGCAGATTCTCTCAGGCCACCCTGTTCTGTGTGGCATATTCTCTCAGGCCACCCTAATCTGTGTGGCATATTCTCTCAGGCCACCCTGTTTTGTGTGGACAGATTCTCTCAGGCCACCCTGTTCTGTGTGGGATATTCTCTCAGGCCACCTTAATCTGTGTGGGTAGATTCTCTGAGGCCACCCTGTTCTGTGTGGCATATTCTCTCAGGCCACCCTAATCTGTGCAGACAGATTCTCTGAGGCCACCCTATTCTGTGTGGACAGATTCTGTGAGGCCACCCTATTCTGTGTGGACAGATTCTGTGAGGCCACCCTATTCTGTGTGGCATATTCTCTCAGGCCACCCTATTCTGTGTGGCGGATTCTCTCAGGCCACCCTAATCTGTGTGGGTAGATTCTCTGAGACCACCCTGTTCTGTGTGGCATATTCTCTCAGGCCACCCTAATCTGTGCAGACAGATTCTCTGAGGCCACCCTATTCTGTGTGGACAGATTCTGTGAGGCCACCCTATTCTGTGTGGACAGATTCTGTGAGGCCACCCTGTTCTGTGTGGACAGATTCTCTGAGGCCATCCTATTCTGTGTGGCATATTCTCTCAGGCCACCTTAATCTGTGTGGGTAGATTCTCTGAGGCCACCCTGTTCTGTGTGGCATATTCTCTCAGGCCACCCTAATCTGTGCAGACAGATTCTCTGAGGCCACCCTATTCTGTGTGGCATATTCTCTCAGGCCACCCTATTCTGTGTGGCGGATTCTCTCAGGCCACCCTATTCTGTGTGGACGGATTCTCTGAGGCCATCCTATTCTGTGTGGGCAGATTCTCTCAGGCCACCCTATTCTGTGTGGGCAGATTCTCTCAGGCCACCCTGTTCTGTGTGGCATATTCTCTCAGGCCACCCTATTCTGTGTGGGCAGATTCTCTCAGGCCACCCTGTTCTGTGTGGCACATTCTCTCAGGCCACTCTAATCTGTGTGGCATATTCTCTCAGGCCACCCTATTCTGTGTGGACAGATTCTCTCAGGCCACCCTGTTCTGTGTGGCATATTCTCTCAGGCCACCCTAATCTGTGTGGCATATTCTCTCAGGCCACCCTATTCTGTGTGGGCAGATTCTCTCAGGCCACCCTATTCTGTGTGGGCAGATTCTCTCAGGCCACCCTGTTCTGTGTGGCATATTCTCTCAGGCCACCCTATTCTGTGTGGGCAGATTCTCTCAGGCCACCCTGTTCTGTGTGGCATATTCTCTCAGGCCACTCTAATCTGTGTGGCATATTCTCTCAGGCCACCCTATTCTGTGTGGACAGATTCTCTCAGGCCACCCTGTTCTGTGTGGCATATTCTCTCAGGCCACCCTAATCTGTGTGGCATATTCTCTCAGGCCACCCTATTCTGTGTGGGCATATTCTCTCAGGCCACCCTAATCTGTGTGGCATATTCTCTCAGGCCACCCTATTCTGTGTGGCATATTCTCTCAGGCCACCCTATTTTGTGTGGACAGATTCTCTCAGGCCACCCTGTTCTGTGTGGCATATTCTCTCAGGCCACCCTAATCTGTGTGGCATATTCTCTCAGGCCACCCTGTTCTGTGTGGCATATTCTCTCAGGCCACCCTAATCTGTGTGGCATATTCTCTCAGGCCACCCTGTTCTGTGTGACATATTCTCTCAGGCCACCCTGTTCTGTGTGGACAGATTCTCTCAGGCCACCCTGTTCTGTGTGACATATTCTCTCAGGCCACCCTAATCTGTGTGGACAGATTCTCTGAGGCCACCCTGTTCTGTGTGGCATATTCTCTCAGGCCACCCTGTTCTGTGTGGCATATTCTCTCAGGCCATCCTGTTCTGTGTGGCATATTCTCTCAGGCCACCCTAATCTGTGTGGCATATTCTCTCAGGCCACCCTAATCTGTGTGGACAGATTCTCTGAGGCCACCCTGTTCTGTGTGGCATATTCTCTAAGGCCACCCTATTCTGTGTGGACAGATTCTCTCAGGCCACCCGGTTCTGTGTGGCATATTCTCTCAGGCCACCCTAATCTGTGTGGCATATTATCTCAGGCCACCCTAATCTGTGTGGACAGATTCTCTGAGGCCACCCTGTTCTGTGTGGCATATTCTCTCAGGCCACCCTGTTCTGTGTGGCATATTCTCTCAGGCCACCCTAATCTGTGTGGACAGATTCTCTCAGGCCACCCTGTTCTGTGTGGCATATTCTCTCAGGCCACCCTAATCTGTGTGGCATATTCTCTCAGGCCACCCTGTTCTGTGTGGCATATTCTCTCAGGCCACCCTAATCTGTGTGGACAGATTCTCTCAGGCCACCCTGTTCTGTGTGGCATATTCTCTCAGGCCACCCTAATCTGTGTGGCATATTCTCCTAGGCCACCCTGTTCTGTGTGGCATATTCTCTCAGGCCACCCTAATCTGTGTGGACAGATTCTCTCAGGCCACCCTGTTCTGTGTGGACAGATTCTCTGAGGCCCCCCTGTTCTGATGAACAGAGTCAAAAACTAAGGTCAATTTAAACTCTATCTGGGTAGTGTGACTGAACAGCAAGACTTAGACATAGGAGCGCTCGAGGGTGTTATAGGGTTAAATTAAGCACACACAGAGCACTCCTAATAATACAAGTTAGGTAAAATGTAGAAAAAAATATAAAGACTCATTGAGGCCTCAGACAAACTCTTATCAATGAAAACCCAAAGGTAAGTAACACACTAACAGGGTAATTCATGGATTATTTGCTCTGAAAAAAACAGGATTTGTGCGCCATTCTGCCCACAAATCCCTGTTTAACAAATGGGGATTTGCGGGCAGAATGGCGCACAAATCCTGCTTATTTCGGTGCAAATAATCCATGAATTACCCCCTAAAACATTCACTACTAATATATACAAATTCACCTTGGTGTGCTCTGCTAAAACCACAAACACTTCACCTTTAACTACAGTTAAAATCATTTGTGAGAAAACACTGTAACTGTAGCAAAGCCCGTAAATAAAGAAATAGAATGAGGTAATTAATCACCAATTTGGGAACAAGCAGGTTGAAGGAAAAGGAGTTAGCAATCACCACACTAAACCTCAATAATGAGGTCTTCATTTTAAAATGTCCTTCCCTTGCTAGAAAAGAAGGGTCTTCTTGCCCTCAGAGTGAGAGGCGTCAATAAAAGTATTTTTAGGAGGCTAGGAGTCTTTTTATTAGAAAGTTTAAATAATTGTTGGCTTGAATCAATAAGTAGTTTGAAAGTTGTCCAAAGTCCATCGGCTCCAGGGGAGACCCAAGGGAGGACGCCGGAGCAGAACAGCACTGTTCAAGGCTAGACAAGGCAGAGAGAGGGCTAGAACTTTACAACCATAGAACCGAATGGCAACAGAGGGATTGGGGGGAGACAGGTATGTTAACTCACCCCCTGTACTCTGATTCACTCAGGGACCCGTGTAGGAGTTCCTGAAATCACGGGACCATCTGGATTTACAACTTGGTTCCGTTGGAGGATACCAGGGGCCATGGGTGCAGAGGTCTCTTCAGGCATAGGATTCTGGGGTCTGGCTAGATCACGGTTCCAGACTCTGATGGATCCATCCCGGATTCAGGACAGATGGACACCCAGATCACACTGTCTACTGGAACACCACTCCAGCAACAACCTAAGGTGACACCCAGGATGCTATGCAGGTGGTGAGCAGCGATGGCCATTTGAAGAAAACGGTGGAAAAGGACTCTTATGACAGAAACAAAGAAACCATTCCTGAAAGGCCTCTCTTCCTGGTGGAGAGTCTCAACCTCAAATGCTTCTTGCCCATTAAACTGAGGATCTGCAGCGTCCCAAAGCTCAACTCAGGCCGGTGACTGTTATGGCAAAGAAGTCCAGGATGATGTCTGGCTTGCCCACAGGATGATTTCAGGACTCTTCCAAGCCCTTCCAAAGGCTGGATTTACGTGCAGAGGGGTGGACTGGTTGTTCTCACTAGTCCAGAGTTCAAAACACTGATGAAGGTCTTCAGGAGATTTACAGAGAGACAGGGCTTTGGTGGGAAAGTGGGGAACGGTTGCTGGTGATCTTCCCACGAGGAGTTCTGGGTCTTCAGTGGGCTGCTCTCCTTCCTCAGGGCCTTGGCGCCAACGATGTTGTGAAGAGAGTCCAGGTTCAAGGCTGGAGTTGACCCCAGCCCAGCAATGGCCAAGATCTGCACCATTGAAAGTGCAACTGGCTGTCCAATAATTGACAGCCTTTGACCACTGAATCTACCCACTGAAGGACACACTCTAGTATGAATGTGGACTGGGTCCAGACAGACTCTACCCCTCATCCAGCCAAACACATAGACCACCAATTTGCCTGTGAAAGCTGGAGCTTTTCCCGTGAAAGGGTTTGCCATATATGGAAACTCCAGCCGCTCCAGGGCAGGAAGAAGATCCAACTATAGGATGGATAAAGGACAGGACAAATCTCATGGCATGGCCCTTTTAAAAGTATATGGTACTGTAAATGGCATTAAGCGGTAAAGTGCAAAAGTGCACGAGACTATCAAAAAGAAAACACTACAAAAGTATCCACTGCCACCAGCCCATTCTGGACACCTCATGCAAGTAACCACAAAGTTGCCAAGAAGAAAGTTACAGGGATACAAAGTGCCCCTACCGCACGTCACAATAGGTGATGTGAGCAGGGAAAAATAAAGAACTTTACTATGGAGAACAGACTTCTCCTGCACTGATAGCCATAGGGACTGAGCAGTGCCCCCAAAACAGACGAGCGTAGCAAGGTAAGTGAAGCAGAAATGCGTCATGTACCTCCAAAAGTTAGGAAAGGTTCAACACAGTAGCAAAAAGTAGGCTGTCACATTGATGTCTAAAGAGGGAAAGCAGCAGGAAGACATCTTTCCTAACAGCTGGAATTTGGTACGACACAGCAGATGACAATGTCTCCTCTGCAGTAGCACTCCTTGACATCTCAGTGACCTTTGACACTCTTTGCAACAATACACCAATGAGACGTCTTCATGAGACCGGACTCCCCAGCAGACCTTTACAATGGATGAGATTGTTCCTAACGGACAGAAGATAAATCACCCGGCTACTCCTTTCAGTTTGAACCCACAACCTCTGGAATTCACAAGGGATTCATTCTATTGGCACTCCTTTTCAAGATCTACCAGAGCCCTTTGATGAAGATGATGAAATTGTTTAGTCTACAATGCCGATGACACACAAGTCCTATACAAAACAACAGATGATATCAGCTCCAGCACCCGTCTAAGCGAATAAGCAAACGGCTGATGACCACCTACCTGAAACTCAACCCAGAGAAAACGGAAATAATGATAGTCTCGCTGCACGCCGAACCTGAAGCACCCGTGACATGGCCTTTGGAAATGGGTAGCGGCCGTAATCCATCTAAAATGATCAAGAACGTAGGAATATTGCTGGACAATGGACTCACGCTGGAACTCCCAGTCAACGCAAAAGTAAAAAAATACTGCTACCATCAGTCACTCTATCTGACAGCGTATGCCCAAACTCTCCTTCGGAGACAGAGCGCTAGCCGTCATCTCCCTGACTCTTTCATTAATTATAGGAAACCAGAGCAAGAGACGTAGGCTCAGCCTTTACCACTGTGGTGGCCTAGCACTGGAACACGTTACCAATGGTGATCTGCACCTTACAGGACCACCAGAAATTGGGGAAAATTCTAAAAAGCGGGCTGTTCAATATTTAACTGACAGAAAGTTTAAGCTACACCCATCAAGCAGTGGAAATAACGTGCCGCAAAAGTTTGACTTTGAAGCGCACGCAGAGTCTAAGGGAATGCCAGAGCAGCTCCCGATCGTTCCACTAGAATACAACGCACAACACTCAGGTACCTACAGCAAGAAAAGGACATCACATCAAGGCACCACCAAACCATAAGAGAATGCCTTCCCCGTCGCTCAGAACATCTAAAACTCAACGCAGGACATCTCACGCATCAGGCACGTAAGCCAAACACCTCTCACCATAACGCAACCGACAGCGAAGCCAGTCATCTGAAAGTGCTACAGAAATCCCAACGACTCCCCCTACCTTTTGAGGTACTCTCATAATTCTCTGCAACTCGCTCACCACACACAAACTCACACCTGACATTCTCGTAGGTAAAAATGTCTCTCTCCCCAAACTTCGAACTTCACAAACGTACACTTCTCTCAAGACAACACACTCAGTCTATAGTTATGAGGCCTCCCCTCTTGCGCACAGCTTTGGATGCCTCCCACACTTCACACTGCAGAAAGCTCACAAGCACACAGAGCTCGGGATACTTACCATCAGCACCCTCAACACAAAGTACTGCAATCTCACCTTTCCCCTCAACTACCCAAAGCCGCCCACTGTCTTACAGATATGATATATGATATGGCATTTATAATGCGCCTATACACAAGTGTTTCAAGATACGCCACAGGACATGGAGAGCATACAAATGGCATAGGTGCAGGTACAACTCTTAATGACATCATTTGTAAATGTTCATTTAATAAGCGCTAAATACCAGGAGTGGTTTCTAAGCACGGGATCAGGATTCGAACCTGTGTTGCCCTGCACTGTCTTGCTTCCAAGACAAACACGTTTCCCCTGAACTATCCTTCCTCCAACCTGTATATTTTTTGGTTTAACCGTCTGACTCTTAAATCAATACTTGTAAATTGTTTCTTCCTAAGTTATCAAATAGGAATATGGAGGCAAAGATGTCTACTTTGTCACGCCTAGAAACACGAGTATACAGGGGCGCTTTAAACGACTTATCATATCATAATTAATAACCCTCCCCCTTCCTCCTGCATAGACCCGGCCTTTCAGAAACTTTCTTATAAGCCCAGCAAAGTTTTGAAAGTTGCCAACAGCGAATAAATACACAGACGTGTCCCACATTGTGTTGTAAAGTGCATTTTAATCAGAAAGCGCAAAGATAAGAAATCATTCTTATTATACTTACACAAGGGCCATCATTTAGAAATGTATTGGAGCGGGGTGAGGTTGGGGTGGGGAGGGGCGTATTTCAACGGATAAAGGATGCCCCTTCCATTCTCTATTAACGCGGCGGTAGCACCATGTGTGGGCAAAAAGCCATTGGAACCAGCGGCGGCAAAAGGTCTACCCTGAGGAAAAGGTTTCCTTAGATACAATTTCAGTCCAGATGGCACTATACCTATTCATGACAGAGCATCCCCTGGCATTCAGGAGACCCCTTAAAACGTACCCTTTTCGTCAGACTACCACCTTGGAATCCAGTTAGCCGGTGCCCTGTAGCCAGCTTTTGCCGCAGACGGTCCATGCAAGAGCCATGATAACATACGATGGGGGTCTGGAGCCATCTCCCAGTTGCCACCCATTCTCGATCAGAACCCACCTCGTCTCGGCCAGTTGCCAAAAGGCATTTGCACAATGGTTCTTTAGCTTGTCCTCTGTACCCTACCTGCCCCCCAGACCCTCTGACGATCACTCCCACACCACCCCCCAAGGTCCTTTATGTATCAAGGATATTAATCTAGTGACTAGGTGCCCTCCAAAAAACCCACCTCAAATCAAATGCTGATTATTAGCAGAGTTTCACACCCAGCTGAAAATGTGTTTCCTGGGACACAACCCGGTTATAGAAGGGTAGCCTGGTGGCACTTGAAAACACAGTGCATTCTGGGAGTTCTCCTATTTATTTCACGTGTACCAAATTAGCCGATAGGAATGGCTTGCAAAGGGAAAGCCCAGAATCCCTCCAGAAATGGAAACAGTATCTCTGTGATAAGCAGCTCTTCGGTCGTTGTAGCCATCAAGTGCTCCTGCCCTGAAAGTGTCTGGACTATTTCTCTTCTCTCTGAGGACACTGTTGCCAGCCCAAGGATTCGGTGGGAAGGAACATTCTAGCCAAATTGCTGTTTATGCAGTTTAGAAAGACTCCCAAACTGTTTCATAACAGAATAGTGAAGGGGGTATTTAACCTGGTGCATGCAAAGAGCAGGTCTTGTAGGAACTCCTTGGCCTGCACCTGGGGCCAACAGGACTTGTCTTGAGTTGCGCTGGGAGCACGCAGCCTTAACTTATGCCTTGGTGCAGATGCCCTGCTGGCACGCTTCACAGAGCTCCTTATGATGGGGTTTCGTCCAGCGTTGGTCTGAAGGGCTCTTGGGGGGACTCTCGTCTGGATCCACCACGCCGTAGCAGTTTTTCTTGATTTTAACGATCACCCCCATCAGGATTTCTTCAATTCTGTCTTCATTAAATTTTGGATGCTCGTATTTTCCGCTGTTGCACTGGCGGCACTGCTGGCGGAAGGGGCGCATCAGCACCTGCCCGCGCTGTGCATTTTCCCGTCGCCGGTAGTGGAAAACGATGCAAATCCGGGCAGAGTTCCATAAATGGTGGCAACTGGAGCAGGTGAAACTGGAATATACAGAGAGACAAGAACATATTGAAAGAGCATATGAGGAAGTGAAAAGTGTCGCGCTTTGTTCTACAACCATCACTCATTTTGCAGGCATAAGCACAGGTGTTTGATATTTTCCTCAAAAGCACTTGTTTTGATGTGGTCATTTCCATAGAACATTGTTAAGTACCTGTTACTGTAGAGTGAAACTGTCTGCAACTCATTCAGGTCAATACAATCAATATTGGAGGTCTGAGACACCCATTGTAGTATCAATTGGGGTAACTGCATTTGCTCTTGACTTGCTGTTAATAGTTGATCAGGTTTGTCAGTTAACACAGTAATAGAACTCATACATGAAGCAATTAAATCCTCTTGAAAGTTAAGATAATGTTCCAAGAAGTTGTAATGTCCTAACGAAAACGTGAAAGAGGATTCATAGATACAGAAAACAGACTTTTAGAAGAATCTGATTGGTCGGGTGGCTTAGAGCAGCGCAGTGAGCCACCAGAAAACACTTGCTTAACGGTCCGGAGTGAGGGAGCTGATGAGTTGCTGTCATTTGCAATTGGTGCACCAGCCATACATTTGCATTCTAATGAGGCTGCAGCCTCCTGACGCCGAGGATGCGAATTGGGGGCTGGAAGGTGTGGGCTACAGCTTGACTCCAACTCCAAACAGAGCCTCCATAAAGGTATCGGGTAATAATGTCCCCATACATAATGTCACCGGGAAAAGCCATTGGCAACATTATATATGGTGACATCATGTATGGGGACGGGTTGCGGGTATGTCCCCTGTTCCCATTTAAAAAAAAAAAAACAGGGGTTGAAGGGGTGACCCCTGCATGTTCAATGTAATAATTTCCCCACAAAAAACGGCGATTTTTTTGTCAGGGGTCCTTTTTGCTGGGACATTATTACATGGAACTCCCATAACTGCCAGCCGGAAGCAAGGGATGGTTATTTGAGAGTCTTGCATATTCTGGTCTGGACTGGGAGCCTTTATCCCGCTTCCCAGACCCAGAGGAACAGCTTCCAGTGGTTTCCTCAGATTTGAGATAAAACAAGGGCCAGGACTGTAGGTGACCGACCATTCAGCAAGTCCAGGAAGTGGAGGCAATCGTAATGAGGACTGCATCGGTAGACAGCTGTGAGCAGAGATTTCATTGGATCAGGCTAGTGGGGGCAGAGCCCTGCCAGTCTCCAAAAACTGCTACTGAGACAGGGCGCGCTCAGTCTCCCACAAATAAACAGCTAACACAATTTCACAGCTAGAAAGGTTGTTACATGAGACCAGCTCTCGTGTAGGGAAACAAGAAGTTGGTTTCCACTCAAAACAAACAGCCAACACCTCACACGTAAATGGCTTGCAGACATTTTATGGTTAGGGTCTTATCAGAAAGGAAAGGAAGAGCAGGTCCAGCGTGCACTATGCAGGCAGAAGGGTTGCAGGCTTGAATCACTGTCACAAACATATTTGGCAAATATGAACATGTGTGCTAATTTTTATGTTCCCAAAATGTTCTTTGGTTGTGTGCAACACAGCCAGCAGCCTACATGTCTTCTATTTGTCCTTCTCCCATTTCTCATAAGGCATTTTAGGGCCAGCTGAAGATGTGGTTGGTCTCATTTCAAAACATTGGACCCATTTATCACCCTCGGAGGCAACTAAGTTGTGGGCTATATTGGCACAACTAAGCTTTACTTCCATACATCACAAGGCTGCATTTCAGCAGAAACAACAAAATGGCTGCGCTGGCTCCTGTGGGCACCATTGCCTCAAAACTGTGTTTTGCAGTGACAAAAAGATGGCTGCACCATTCTGCCAAGCACATATTGTGCAGGATGGAACAAGGGGGCTCACTGAGGAAGCCTGCCAGCGTGTTCTTACATATGCAAAAGAAATAGAGTGAAAAAGCAGCACTGTTCTGCTGTCAGCCCCAAGTCCCCATTGAAAAGGGGGTATTTTACCTTAAAATTATGCTGCTCTGACACTATTTTGATCTGTTCTTCCTTAAAATACTGTTAGTAATAAGGCCCTGCACTGCCGATTCATATCCCCATTGTGCTTCAGGAAAACCAAGCATGACCCCTGAATGACAGGCTCTGTCAAACCAAATCTTAGAAAAATCAGCAAAGAATCTTCATTTTCCACTGCACAGGAAGAAGCTTCACTTTTAAGTTACAAAGTGTCAAGGATCAGTAATTCAAAGAAACTGCAGCTCTGGGCTATGTCAATTTCAGTGCATAGGTGGTTCAAATAAACTACTGCCTAAAAGAAAATAACTATAGCTGCAAAACAGTGTGGGAATCCAGATGGAAAGTCAAAAACCGAATTTGAAAGCAAAGTGCTAGCAGTTTGCACCACATTTGTAAAAATGGGCTTTGCAAACTAAAGGAGAAAAATGCTTGTTTGAGAGTACTATGTTGAACAAAAACTTCATCTTGTCTAGCAATGTGAAAGGGGATTGTACTGTGAAAATACAATGTATGAAATGGTTCTATTCAGCAGGTTTTCTTCCAATTCATAGCAAAATAAATAGAATTAGATCAAACTTCAGTGGCTGCATAGGGGGAGGAATCAGCCCAAGACAGGTTTCTGCTGAGAGGATGACAGAAACAAAATGGGGACCTCTCAGTAGATACTAACACCCCAGTGATAATTACTAGGTTGGACAGAATCTGGTCTGGGATGAGTCCTCTACAATGGAATTTCCAGGACACGGATGTGCGAAGTGGAGAAGGGGCAATAAACCTTCAATCAAGCTCGGAAACCCCTACCTTACTCTGGAGGAAATGACAGTTGGTGGTAGCCTAAAATAAGAAAAATGGGCCAGTATAGGACAAAGGATGCCCATTTGTTTCAAAAGACTATTTTATTAAGAAACTTTGAAGATGGTTATCTTTGCAAATGTAAAAATGTAGTAGTTTAAATGTGATTTTTGTGGCTTTCAAATAAGAGGTCTTGGCTGTCAATAGCATGTATGGGACACGAACGCCAGAAGAATGTGAATCATGGGGAAAGGACACATGATTGAATGTTAACAATTAACAGAAATAGGCCCCATGATAGTATGTACGCACGTGTAAAGTCACAGAATTTTAGGCCGAACATTTCACACTGAAGATGACCAAAGATTATTAAATGTACAAAACAATGTCTCACAGATTGCACAGTTGGACTGCAATGGTAACCTGTTTATGTAATTGTCTTAGAGACTTCAACTGTATAAATGTACCATTTGTGGCAAAATTGGATTTTAGCTAAAGTAACTGTGGGAGGTTTTTGAACATTGTAAAACTCACATCATAAATCTGACATTCTGCCATTGAAATCCAACCAGCTGAGAGCAAGGTAGGGACTAGCACCTCTGACCAATCCAGTGGGTTAGAGGTGTGTTTAGCTACGCCTGCCCAGCCATTTACTTCTATGATGTCACTATGCATTATAAATAAGAGTCCATGACAGGATTCTAGACACACACTGTTCCTGATTTTCCTGCTCCTGCGTTCCTGATCTTCTGCATTCATCCTGCCAGATTCCAGACCCCACTGCAAGGCCAAAGCATTGCTGATCCTATTACCAGCAAGGCCATTGATCCACAATCAACCCACTAATCTCCCATTAAAAAGGGAAAAGCTGTGGTAACTTTTGAATCCTAAAATCAGACCGGCTTGCAGCCCACTTACTGCTTGCCCACTCACTGCATCCAGCAGTACCTGTGCCATCCAGAGACCGGAATTGCACAGCTGTTCGCTGTCAGCCCACCAGCACCTTCCAACTGCACCAGACTTTCTCCCTGGTGCGCACTGCTGGGAAAAGAAACATTGACTTTGTGGACATTTTTCGAGTGCGGCGACGTTCGACCTTGATGTTTGCTGGTAATTGCACGAATCGCATCGTGTCTCTGTAATTCTGGATTCTTTATGCAGCATGTTGCGCTCCGCGCCTTTTCTACCTGGCATTGTTTACTGTATATCTTTTGCCCTGCCAACTACCAGTATGATTTGAGGCCCTTCAGGATGGCCGCTTTGTTATTCTTGCCGGAAAATGCTATTGTTTTCTTCCTGCTCCTTTGGCCAGCTCCCGCCCCCCCTTCCCATTGGTAGCCTTTGGCCCTTAAGTCAATGGCTGAAACCGGGAGGCGGGAGCCGGTCACACACCGAAGGCCATCAATGAGGCCCTGCCTCCATCCAGCCTCACTCTCCCCTTCCTACTCTTCGCTGTGGACCTTCCTCCCTCAGCCCCCCAGCACCTTCCAATTGCGCCAGACTTTCTCCCTTGTGCGCACTGCTGGGAAAAAAAACATTGACTTTGTGGGCATTTTTCGAGTGCGGCGACGTTCGACCTTGATGTTTGCTGGTAATTGCACGAATCGCATCGTGTCTCTGTAATTCTGGATTCTTTATGCAGCATGTTGCGCTCCGCGCCTGTTCTACCTGGCATTGTTTACTGTATATCTTTTGCCCTGCCAACTACCAGTATGATTTGAGGCCCTTCAAGATGGCCGCTCTGTCATTCTTGCCGGAAAATGCAATTGTTTTCTTTCTGCTCCTTTGGCCAGCTCCCGCCCCCCCTTCCCATTGGTAGCCTTTGGCCCTTAAGCCAATGTCTGAAACCGGGAGGCGGGAGCCGGCCACACACCGAAGGCCATCAATGAGGCCCTGTCTACCGCTGTACACCGCGGTACGCCGGATCGCCCGCCCCCCCTTGAGTGTCTGTGTGCCCCCCTGCCCCCCGTGAGTGTCTGTGTGCCCCCCTGCCCCCCCTGTGAGTACCTGTGTGCCCCCTGCCCCCGTGAGTGTTTATGTGCCCCCCTGCCCCCCGTGAGTGTCTGTGTGTCCCCCTGCCCCCTGTGAGTGTCTGTGTGCCCCACTGCCCCCGTGAGTGTCTGTGTGCCCCCCTGTCCCCCGTGAGTGTCTGTGTGCCCCCCTGCCCCTCCTGAGTGTCTGTGTGCCCCTCCTAGCACTTACTCCTATCATCTGTCCCGTGACTCTCGATAGCAGCTTGCCTGTCTCCCCTCCTCCCCCCCTTGTTTTCTCCCTCCTCCCCCCTCCCCTGCTTTTTAAATTTGTCTCCGACATTTTTGATCAGTAGCGTGCCTTGTTCTCCTTCCCCCTCCTCCCCTTGCCCCCTTCCCTCCAACCCCACCTCATGTTACCACCTGCACTGCGTAAATTGTCGTCAGACATAGTAATGTTACTGCTTGCTTTGTTCTCCTTCCTTTCCATTCCCTCTTACCTTACTTGTTCTATGCACTTGCACTATCAGAAATGTCGACAGACCTATTACGATAGTTTTTTTTTCACATTCTGTATTGTTTCAAGGACTTTTTACGGAATGCAACTGTATTTTCCTATGTCCCCTCCCTCCTTGAAGCGCTTTGAAACACATTGTGTATAGGCGCTATATAAATAAACTATCATATCATCATATCCGGTGACCAGACCTTGCACAGCTGACATTTGCCAGGCACGCCGCCGTGCGATGACTAGACCCTATTGACTGTCCAAAAATCCCCAAAACCAAAAACTGGCCGGGAGTATAATCCTCACCCCATAGAAACACCCAGCCTACCTTGTCTTGCCTTTGTCCTTATCCCACTCTCTAAGTAGTCATATTTATACCCTGGTAACTTGTTGAAACTGGTAGAATTATTTGTGTACCTGTCCTTGACTTTCTAACGTGCTAGCGCCATCACTTTTATTAATTTTGTCTCACGTACATTTTAAGCCCTTATTTATATTTTTTATAATCAAACTAATTTCCATATATTTTATTGTTGGGGTTGAGCACTGGGGTGACAAGGTTGACCTTGCATATCAACCTGGGAGCTTACCGCGTTCTTCTTAAACAATATAGACTAGATAATTTAGTGTAAGTAACATTTGCCTTTCTTTCAAAACCGATTTTCTCACTTGTAACTGCTCTATTTTCCTAAAAAAAAACGAACCTCACTCTACCTTTCAAATCTCTCTCAATTCACCAGCTAGAGACCTATTTTCACCTCTATATTGTCCCTGTGATATACCTCTATCAACCAGCCCAAATATTGCACTCCAAATCAGAGTATTTCACCCATTTTTATTAAAAACCGTTTGGGTAATTTAGAGCGGGAATTGAGAAAATTGCACATTTTTCAACGTGTCATTTGGCTGCAGCATGCTCTAAACTTTCCACTCATTTTCGAATTGCTAATCCATTGCCTTGTGAGTGCCAGTGATATAACATACCTGCTATTGTGAAATCACATATGTATATTATAATTTAACCACACATTAATTAATTATTTGTAAAATGTGAGTGTTCTTTTAGGCTTCTGCTAAGGGTTGTTGCCTCTTATTCTGTGAGTGAAGATCGGATTGTGATTCTGTTTTCTCCCTCTTATTCCTGACGATCTGCTGTTTCTTTCTATCCACTCAGAATTTGTGGGTTGAGGGAACATTGCAGGGGGAAACCTTAACTTGGGTGCTATCCTTCCTAAAATCAAAAAGTGCTCCCATTCAATTGTGCACTGTATATATTCTGGGAGAAGGTTAATTAAGTGCATTGCTTACATTTCTATTATAATTATCACCCCATTGGTGATTGCTGCCCCATATTAAAAATTGTATGATTTCCTTTGAATTTTAAAAATAAATAAATATTGTATTTTCACCAACCGGCCTGGTTCGTGGTCCATTGTGACCCGGGGTATTTAAAAAAGGGGGTGTGATACGAGTTGTGTACCATCTCAAATTGAATCTGCATAAAATTAAGAGAAAGGAATCTCAGTTGTGCGCTATATTCTAGGCTGAGACCAAGGTGTGTGTGAAATCCTTAATAGAGTGGTGAATAGATTACAATGCAGAAGTCTCCTAAGGCACACTCCAATAGGTGATTTCCCTAGGTTTTTGCTTGCAGGTGCATAACGTGAACCCCACCTTGAATTTCATTATTCCCTGCCCCACACCAGAGAGCTGAAAGCAGGGTAACATGTGTCAGTGATAAGTTAACACTTTTGAAAGAAGTCTGCCTTTGGCCACCAAATGCACATTTTAAGTTACACAGCCTCTATATTGTGAAAACTGATGCCTCCTTTGGAAATGTGTTAATACCATCAGCCCCTCATTGTGGCTTTATTCTGTGGAACATTAGTAGATTAAACAATGGGGTTGGGGTGACTTGCTGCAGATCATCATGGGACAGGTTCATTGGCCTTTGCATGGCATAACAAAGAAAGACAGACAACGAGAGAAGTGAAATCCTAAATCAATACTTACAAAAGCTATTGAGCTGGCCCTGACACCAGACATGGGTAACTTATTTGCAGAATGATGGTGATTTATTTACAAACTGAGACAGAGAGAGATGTATTTACAATATACAGAATGGGTGCAAGCAAGACCACCTGAGACAAGGCCGAGAGACCCAAAATACAGGTTTACAGGTTCTCATGATGTATTGGTTGGGGACAGTGGCTTTTGCCTAAGGCTATCCCTTGTACAGAGGAGAGAGAGATAGAGAGAGAAAGGAGGAGAGACAGAGAGGGGGAGGGAAATAAGAGAGTGGGAGAGAGGGAGGGAGAGAGAGAAAGGGAGGGAGGGGACTTAGAGAAAGAGAGAGGTAGAGGGAGGGAGGGATGGATGGAAGGAGGGAGAGGAAGAGCAATAGAGGGGGAGAGAGAGAGGGAGGGAGGGAGGGAGGGAGGGAGGGAGGGAGGGAGGGAGGGAGGAAGGTAGAGCAAGAGAGAGGGAAAGATACAGGGAGAGAGAACAGGAGAGAGTGGGTAGGAGGGGACTGAGAAAGAGAGAGCGAGAAAGGGAGGGAGAGGGGGAAAGTGAGAGGGATGGTGGGAGGGAGGGAGAGAGAAAGACAAAGAGAGAGGGAGAGAGATAGAGAGGGAGAGAGAGAAAGACAGAGAGAGGGGTAGGTGGGGGACTGGAAGAAAGAGAGAAAGAAAGGGAAGGGAGGGAAAGAGGGAGACAGAGAGAGAGAGGAGGGAGGGTACTGAGAGAAAGAGAGAGAGAGAGATGGAGGGAGGGGGGAAGGAGGGATAAAGAGAGAGAGAGGGAGGGAGAGAGAGAGAAAGAGAGAGGGAGTGAGGGAGGGAACGAGGGAGAGAGGGAGAAAGAGAGAGACAGAGATAGGGAGATAGAGAGAGACAGAGAGGCACTAACCTGGTAGAGCTAGCAATCGTAACTCTTAAATCGGCTCACGGTGCTATGAGCCTGTATACATACATAAAGATACATTGCCCTTATCAGGGGTAGAGGATCCTCTTTTTCTGCCCCCAAAGTTTGGCGACCACCAGACAAGGTCATTTTGCAGAACTCTAGCCGTTGAAGACCCTCAAGAGCCCAGCAGCTTGAATGTGTTTAGGGCCTGATTCACAGACGCCTTTTATAATGGCACAATCCCATTGGAAAACGATCAGTGAATCAGGCCCTTAGTCCTTTGCACTCATGTCCATCTGTCACTGTGGTCATGAGGCCCAGGGCGAAGATCTTGAGTTATTCTGATCAGTCCCCCCACTCAAGGCAGCCAGGTCAGTGACTCACTCGCGGAATGTGTGAGTATCTACAGAGAGTGAAGCAGAGAAGATTGCCCCCCTCTTCCTCCACCTTACCCACGCCATTCTATGGATGTCCCCAAGTCTCTCCTCACTCACCACTCACACTCACAATCTACACCGCTGCCCCTGAGTACATGCATCAGAATGTGAGGACCTCTTGCCATGCTGTGGCACGTCGTGCATGCGTTGCAGAGTATGTCACACATGGCAGAATGTGGGGGTGCAATAGAAAGTAGGGCGCCTGCCCACTCTCGTGTGTGGATGCAAGTGTGAGGGCTACGCCTTCTTCTTTATTTATTTATTTATTTATATTTATATAGCGCGCAAGCAGCCCAGGGGCATTGAAGCGCTGTTACTTGCAATAACTTAGTTACATGGTACAGGCATGAAAGCGATTGATAACACATTATGAATACTACAAGATATACTGTTGTTACAGATATTGCATTGGGACGTATATTACAACATATATGATAAGTATTCGTGCTGGTGTGTCGGGTCTTATGTGAAGAGAGTAGTTTTCAGTGTTTTGCGGAAGGTGGTGAGGGAGTCCTCAGCACGGATAGTGGGAGGTAGGGCATTCCAGTGAGTGGGCGCGAGATAGGGGAAGCTGGATCCGCCCGCTTTTACTCTTTTTACTAGTGGCACAGAGAGCATGTTGGTGTATGGTGATCTGGTTGGCCTGGTAGTGGAGACGGGTGGATCCTTTGAGAGAGGTATGCTGGAGCAGTGAGGTGAATGCACTTGTGGGTCAGTGTCAGGGCTTTGAATACAATCCTTTCCTTTATTGGGAGCCAGTGGGCTAGTTTTCTGGCTTCAGAGATGTGTTCTCTTTTAGCAATGCCTTGGGCTGCCCAAGAGCAGTGTTCTGTATTACTTGTAGTCTCTCTAAGTTTTTGTTGGAGGTTCCTAGAAAGAGTACGTTGCAGTAGTCTAGCCTGGAGCCGGTGATGGCTCTGGCTATGTTGGTGCAGTTCTCTTTGGAGAGAAAGGGCCTGATTGCGTTGATAAGTTTGGCATGATATGCAGCTGCGGATGCTATTGCGTTGACTTGTCTATCCATGGATAGGCTGGAGTCCAGGTAGACTCCCAGAGTTTTGACAGAATCGGAGACTGGGATTTTAATGGAGTCAATGGTGAAGTGGCTGAATTGGGCATGTAGATTTTTTACCGTGTCGGGGGAACCTACCAGGAGGAGTTCCGTCTTGTCAGAGTTGAGGCATAGTCCGTTGTCTGCCATCAAGGGCTTGGATGGTGTTGTAGAGGTTGTTGAGTGTCAGGGAGTCGGTGTCATAGTTACCTGTGAGAGTGAGGAGGATCTGGGTGTCGTCGGCGTAGTTGGTGTATGAGATCCCCATAGCATCGAGGATGAGGAAGAGGGGTCGTGTGAAGATGTTGTACAGGGTGGGGGAGAGACAGGAACCTTGGGGTACACCACAAAGTATAATAGTTGGTGATGCGGCGGCTAGGTCAGAGAATACTTGCATGGTTCTGTCTTGTAAGAAGGAGGTGATCCAGGCTGTGGCCTCTGGGGAGAATTTGGCAGTGGAGGAAAGGTGGTGGCATAGGATGCCATGATCCACGAAGTCGAATGCCGCGGATAGGTCAAGGAGTAGGAGAAGTGCTGGTTTACCCATGTCTCTAGCATTGTCCATTTGGTTTTTCAAGTCAAGTAGGGCGGTTTCGATTCCGTGTCTGGGGCGGAAGCCAGATTGGCGGAGTCCAAGGAGTTTGTTCTCTTCAATGAAGTGCTGGACCTGCAGGTAGGCTGCTTTGTCCAATATTTTGAGGAGGAATGGGACAGTGGTGATGGGTCTGTAGTTGTTGGGGGAGGTGGGATCGAGAGTTGGTTTTTTCAAAAGAGGGCGGACCCAAGCTTCCTTGAGGGAGGCGGGGACTTTCCCTGTGGTAAAGGAGGCATTCACAAAGGCTGTTAGGAAGGGCGCTAGCGCTTCCGTGCAGTCTTTGATAATGGAGGCTGGGCATGCATCACC
Organism: Ambystoma mexicanum; assembly: GCF_040938575.1. Lineage (NCBI taxonomy): Eukaryota > Metazoa > Chordata > Amphibia > Caudata > Ambystomatidae > Ambystoma > Ambystoma mexicanum. Next base: position 54,768,081 of record NC_090932.1, read on the forward strand.
TTTGCAGTTAGAGGGCTTGATGTTTCTCATAATGTTGATGATGTCTTTTTCTTGGATGGGTTTGAAGAAGGGTAGGGGAGGATTCGGGGCGGGTGATGGGATAGGGATATGCCTACTGGGTAGGGCTTGTTTAGTGGCTAGTATTTTGCTTTTGAGGAGTCTTAATTTGGTTTGCATGGCCGTTTGTATTTTGTCACACCAGTCTTTGTCTTTGGTGAAATTCTGGGGGGCGGGAGTGGGTGTCTCGAGCTCTCTGAAAATGGCGAAGATTTCTTTTGTGCTAGATTGGACTTCCAAGATTCTGGATTCAAAGGATTTGGCCTTTGCTTGGGTGATTGCCTTTTTGTATTTGGTGGATAGGGCTTTAAAGATCATCTTGTCTTTTTCAGAGTGGGACGTTTGCCACTGTGTGAGTGCGGCTTTTTTCTCGTTGCGGAGTGTGAGGAGCTCAGGGGTGAACCAAGAGTTGGAATGGGTAGTGGGTTTGGATTTGCGAGGTTTGAGAGGGGCAATGGAGTTGATAGCTGCTTTGATGGCAGTATCATAGGTTGTTGCGAGTGTTTCTGGGTCTGATGAAAAAGGTAGTCTGAAGGCTGGGCCTTGGAGGAAGGGCAGTAGCCTTTCCTTAGTGAGCTGGCGGGAGCTTCTGGCGAGGCAAGGTGGGAGCGGTTGAGGTGAGGGGGCAGCAGGGGAGCTAGTGGTGAGGATGCTAAAGGTGATGATGTGGTGGTCAGACCACGGGGTGGGATTGTTACCTGTGATGAGGAGTGGGCAGTTGTGCTGTGCTATCCAGTCGAGCGTTCTGCCCTGAGTGTGAGTTGGGCTAAGGATGGTGTTCTTGTTGCCTAGAGCATTGAGGGCAGAGTCAAGGGATTTGGCTGCTACGTCCTTACTATCCCGGAGCCCTAGGTTGACATCCCCGAGAGAATGGCTTTAGACTGTTTTTTGAGGTTGTCAGAGAGGAGGTGGATGAGAGAGGCTTGGAAGTCTCCTGTTGGGCCTTGAGGGCGGTAGATAGTGTGCACAGTAATGGTAGTCGCTGTTGTTGTTGGTCAGGGATTTCTCTACCTTTCTGATAGAGAGCGAGTCTCTGGCAATAATTGCTACACCTCCACCTTTGGAGAGGCGGTCTTGTCTAGTTATGGAATAGCCAGGGGGTAGGGCGAGGGATAGCGCCGGGCCGGAGGCCTCATGTAGCCATGTTTCTGAGATCATGAGTAGATCTAGGTCGTGGGAGGTTAGGAGGTCGTGGATGTCTAGGGCGTGGGCATTGATGGACCTAGCGTTAATCATGGCGCATTTCAGGTGGGGTTCAGTAGTGGCTGAGAGGGGGTTCATGATGAGAGAGGGTTTGGTGGAGGGGGGTTGCGCTCTGGGTGTTAGGGGAGATACACAGCATAGATTTGACACTGGGGGGCTCATTTTCAGAGGTGGTGGACACAGGTGGCATAGCATTTGGCACACTAGCTTTCAAAATGGTGGTAGAAGAATTGCAAATCACAGATTTTACACTGGGGGTCACATTTTCAGCGGTGGTGGACACAGGTGGCATAGCATTTGGCACACTAGCATTCAAAATGGTGGTAGAAGAATTGCAAATCACAGATTTTACACTGGGGGTCACATTTTCAGCAGTGGTGGACACAGGTGGCATAGCATTTGGCACACTAGCATTCAAAATGGTGGTAGAATAATTTCAAATCACAGATTTTACACTGGGGGTCTCATTTTCAGCGGTGGTGGACACAGGTGGCATAGCATTTGGCACACTAGCATTCAAAATGGTGGTAGAAGAATTGCATATCACAGATTTTACACTGGGGGGCTCATTTTCAGTGGTGGAGGACACATTTGTAATCACATTGGTTATGGAGGCGGTATAATTATACGAAAAGTTAAGTACTTTGTTGGTGGCTGTGTTGGTAGTACTTGAGGTGGATGCAGGCTTTGAGGTTTTGCGGGGGTGTCTGGCCTTATCAGCGAGTAAAGAGGGTTGTACAGTGCGTGAGCATAGCCGTGTATTACGGGTGCTCGTGGGAATGGGCTGTGAGCTGATGGCGGCTTGCAAAGTACGGGCGCGCAACCTGAAGCGCCTTGAGGTGGTGCAAGGGTTAGAGAGAAGCTTGCAAGGGTAGTGCTTCTTACCTTCTGGGTGCGGCGTAGGTTTTGGGCAAACGACAGACGAGCAGCGAAGAGCTGCAAAGAGCACAGGAGGCCTTTTCTCCTGGCCTCCTCTCGTCGGCTTCGCCTCTCATTTAAAGCAGGAGGGGAGGGGCGGGCAGGCGGACACAGCAAATGGGAACCTGGGCCTGCGGCGGTGAACTGCGCGGCAGCAGTTGTTGATGTGGATGCCTCCATGGCAACGGCATCCATTTTGGGGCTACTCCACGTGGCAGGGATTTCCTTGGAACACACGGTTGTTCCGAAGGAAAGGAGAACAGCTGATGCAGCATCCAGCTGGCGTGTGGGGAAACATGCTCGCAGCGGAGCTGCAAAGAGCACAGGAGGCCTTGTCTCCTGGCCTTCTCTCGTCGGCTTCGCCTCTTGGCCCTCTCCCCCTCCATTTAAAGCCGGAGGGGACGGGCGGGCAGGCGGACACAGCAAATGGGAACCTGGGCCTGCGGCGGTAAACTGCGCGGCAGCAGTTGTTGATGTGGATGCCTCCATGGCAACGGCATCCATTTTGGGGCTCCTCCAGGCGGCAGGGATTTCCTTGGAACACATGGTTGTTCCGAAGGAAAGGAGAACAGCTGATGCAGCATCTAGCTGGCGTGTGGGGAAACGTGCTCGCAGCGGAGCTGCAAAGAGCACAGGAGGCCTTTTCTCCTGGCCTTCTCTCATCGGCTTCGCCTCTCGGCACTCTCCCCCTCCATTTAAAGCAGGAGGGGAGGGGCGGGCAGGCGGACACAGCAAATGGGAACCTGGGCCTGCGGCGGTGAACTGCGCGGCAGCAGTTGTTGATGTGGATGCCTCCATGGCAATGGCATCCATTTTGGGGCTCCTCCACGCGGCAGGGATTTCCTTGGAACACACGGTTGTTCCGAAGGAAAGGAGAACAGCTGATGCAGCATCCAGCTGGCGTGTGGGGAAACGTGCTCGCAGCGGAGCTGCAAAGAGCACAGGAGGCCTTTTCTCCTGGTCTTCTCTCTTCTGCTCTGTGCAGCTCACAGCCTTCGGTTCTTTTGTCACTTTGGTCAGCTTACTTTTCTTTTCACTTTGGTCTGTACAGGCCAACTCTGATTCGTGATTGGTTCGTCCCATTACATTGACTGGACGTCATAGCCATGGATCTACTGACCTAATCACTTACCTTCCCACACGATAAGCTTGTTTTCTAGCTTGTCCTAGATGGGTGGGCCAAGAGAGGCACACGCTGGGCCTGATTCCTAAATGCTGTGCATGCGTCTGTGACGGACACATGCAGATCCTTACAAAACACTCAACGTGTGAGTTTCAAAAATGCATCTGCAATACGCAAATGTGCATTTTTTACAATCAGTGCCATGCACATGCGGGCATGGGGAGAAAATATGGTATTACAGTTAGGGTGACCCGACGTGCCGGTTTTGCCTGCATTGTTCTGGTATTGAACCCTCTGTCCTGGTGTCCTGACAATTCTTTAGTTTAAAAATCCGTCCCAGGATTTAGGAGTCGGGGTCATACAATCCTGTTTTTTTGTTGGACCAATAAAATAAATGCCGAAATCGGACTGATGCTACGCTGAACACTCGCTTTTCAGCGCCCTACCGTACCTTCACCTTTCTTCCAGGTCCTCTATCCTCTGGTCAGCGTTCTGAGACTCTAACATGCGCTGGCACAGGCCACCAACATAGAGATAGGACTACAGATTAATTTGCTTCCAGTTTTCATGTTAGTCCTTCTTTGGTGTTTACTGTTGCTGAAACTGTAGTCCCACTTCTATATCAAAGGCCTCAAACCCTTGAGATGCAAACCCTTGAGATTCTAAGGAGATACCAGCCCAGCAAGGGTGATCAAGGAGTGCGCCTTAGCAGTGGCACCAATTCACCACCTCCCTGATCAACACCTCCTTCGCCACCTGCCAAGTGTCAACTCACCTAAAGGATGCTTGGGTACTCCCCCTTGCTAAAAAACCATCACTAGACCCCGACATCCCCACCAATGATCAGCCCATCACTACCATCCCCTTTCTACTCAAAATACTGGACAGAGCTGCCTATGTCCAAATCCAGTCCTTCAGCGAGGCCAACAACTTCCTGGGGCTATAGCAACCAGGCTTCAGGCCCAGTCACAGTACGGAATCAGCCCTCTTAGATCTAAAGAACCAGATGGGTGAAGTGAAAGACTCTGGCAAAGCTTCCTTATTACTCCTCCTGGACTTAACAGCTGCGTCTCATCTTGTTGATCACTGTGTTTTATGCCACCACCTTAGATCTTCAGGACACTGCTCTGAACAAGCCACTGACTGGATCTTCCCTTCCTGTCTAACAGATCCTTAAGTGTTTTCTCTGACAAAGATTCTGCCCAACCTACCCCCATCTCTTGCAGAGTTCCTCAAGGTTCCTGTGTCTCCCCCACACTATGTAACGTCTTCACAGAACCACTATTCGACACTGTGGATGACCATGGTATCTCCTACACAAATTACGCATACAATATGCAAATCCTCCTGCTTTTAATGCAGGCAATTACACTGATGACACCAACACCGTGGATTCCGCTTACCCCATCATCCAAGCATGGATGGCTACCAACACGATATGCCTCAATGATGAAAAAACTGAAATCCTCCTGAATAGATCCCACACTACCCTCAACCAACTTGACTCAAAATCCAAAGCGTTCATCATTGACGGAAACACTATTCCAGTCTCCAACGCAGTCAAAACGTTAGGCGTGTACCTAGACTCAACCCTGTCCCTAAACAGGCAGGTTAACGCAATTGCCTCACCGGCAGCACACACAGGAAAACATATTCATGCCTGTGAACTATTCCGATCTCCTGACAGCTGCCTCACAATTCCTAGTACGGTCATAGGCTCAAGATTGGACTACTGTAACGCTCTATTTACAGACACCTCTGCCCAAAACCTTAAGAAACTGCAGATCATTCAGAATAATGCTCTCATGGCTGCACTGAACATCTCCAGACGAGTGCACATCTCAGCCGCAACTGGGTCCCCATTCGACAGCGGATTCTGTTCAAAACACTGGCCATTACTCATAAATGAACAACTAATACTGCACCTAAATAGCTCTCCCAAAAACTGTCATCAAGCCAAATCCTCAAGACCTATGCGATCACTCTACACCAACAACCTGATTCCACCGAGATACAGACTGAAAAGAGCTGGGGGTACAAGCTTCACGGGTGTTGCCGCTGAAAACTGAAATGCTCTCCCACACAAACTTAGAGCTGAACTATCATACTGGGTTTTCTGTAGACACCTTACCACGTTGCTGTTTTCAAGGGAAGCGACTCCTATGAACTTGACACCTTAAAACTATGATGCCCCCAAACTGCAATGATTCTCTTGCTCCTCCCTGATATGTTGTTTCCTTGTCTCACTTTCTGTATGATGTGCCATTATTATTGTTTACTTGCAACCAGCGTCCTGATGCCTAAGGGTTTGATGCGCTTTACAAATGTTAAAATACATAAAAATAAGTACAAGTCTATTCATTTTTACATTCAAAGCTTTCAACAGTAGCTTGGAGTGGACACCTTGCATTTGCTGTGATGTGCCACTGGACAGTGATGAGCCACTCTGAATGCAGTTGGGATTTTAATGTGTATTTTTTTTTTATTTGCCTTGTATACTGTGTGAATCTTAATGCGCCAAGAGCTTGTTTGTGCGTGAGCGAATAGTGACCCTACTCAGAGCACTAACCAAGCTATGGTCTGCGGAAGAGAAAACGGCGGTAAGGAAGAGACAAAGGGCAGAGAAGGGGAAAGATAGGGAACAAGAGAGGCCCATGTGCACCACAACGACATGTGGAATTCTACAAGCGTGTGAGTGAAAGCGGTTGCAGGGAAGTCGGAAAAGCTTAGCCAATGAAAGTCCTTTCCCTCAAACTAAACTCCTTACTGAGGAGAGCTCTCGCATTGGGGTGGACTGGGTACCAAAAGCACCCATGCAATGTTTTCCAAAGTGTCGCCCTATTACACTGTGTGAGCATGCCCCCACCCACATCTTTTAAAAGGGTTTGGGGAGGAGGGGGCGGATCTATTTATTAATTTATTTTTAAATTTATGAAGCGCACAAACAGCCCGAGGGCATTGAGGTGCTGTTACAAGAAGATGACTTAGTTACATGGGGCGTACATACAGTGTTACATGTGAAGAACATTACACACATCTCCCACAAGAATATCCAGAGGCATGGATCCAAAGAGTGAATGCTAAAGCATTACTTGCACAGCGCCATGTTGCTTTGTAGCTAGGCTTGCACTATATTTAAACCAAAATACCAATACACATTTGTCATTATAAAGTGATTAAAGAGTAGTTAAACCTAACACAGTCTTACGTACAACCTTTGTTAAGAGTGAGGAGTACTAAACTGGAAACTGCATAAAAAATGATTGACTTCAAAGGAATGTCGAGGAAAAGAGCTGGTGGAGGATGGTGGGGGAGGAGGGGTTGTAGAGATTATGAGGAGCAGAAAGCCAGGGTACTCCACAAAAGAGATCAGTGGTGCAGCGGCCCACTGGGAATTCTCCGGAGTTGCCTGTAGGCCAGACCACTGCTGCCTGGGACCTGGCAATATGTGCCCAGGGTTGGCTGTGTGCTGAATGCAGGTGGGAGGGGACACGAGGGCAGTGAGACGAGCAAACGTCTCCACCGACGGGAGTCATAAAAACATGGCCTCGGATGAGGAGGTGATTTCAGCTTAAGGAAGTCCCCGTATGATGGATGACCTTATCGAGATGATGACTCTTTCATGAAATCAAAAATTCAGGAGCGGCTTTAGTGGCGTTCCAAGGGCAGAGGTGTGGAGAACTGCGAAGGTGCAGGTATCAAAAACATTGAACAATTGCAGTAACTAAAAATCAAATAAATACTATCAAATGATATGCAAACATACTAATGGTGTACTAAATTATAGTAAAATGGCAAGTGAGCAAAGCATACATTCCCATAAAACATGCCTAACAATGGAAGCTGCAGGTGAGTAGCACACAGCATCGGTCACCGTGCAATCTCACCAGTGGCCACCAGGGGTCAGTGTATGCTTGGAAAAACAGAAAGCAATGGTCCTGCGTACACATAGACTATGCAGAATGCTTACTTCAGAAAGGCGCATTACTTACAATTTCTTGACCTGTGGTAGCTAACAAGCGATTTTAGTGTATAGTGATTTTTGAAAGCAGACACGAATTACAGCCTGGGATCGTGCTGGAATGGCTGAGGTAGGACCATGGCAGAAAAGTGATAGTCTTAAATCGGTAGGTAAAATATTTCGGTTGAAAAGGGAATGCTGAAGAATGAGGCCTGTGGAGTTCCAGTGTTGGTAAAGATAGAAGGTTATTTACGACTGTTCCATGACCCTCCAATGGGAAAGCAGTACATGAAATAGAAAAAAATGTAGACGGCCCTTGCGAATTTACTAGAACGAGGAGTAAACGTTAAAAAAAACAAAAAACTGCAGGGGTGGACTGGCATGTAGGGAACTCTGGGGATTTCCCAGGAAGCCTCTTCACCCTGGGCAGGAGTGGACTGGCCTATAGTGAACTCTTGAGATTTCCCGGTGGGCCTCTGCACACTGGGCAGGGGTGGACTGGCATGTAGGGAACTCTGGAGGTTTCCTGGTAGGCCTCTGCACCCTGGGCAGGGGTGGACTGGCAGGTAGGGAACTCTGGAGGTTTCCCGGTAGGCCTCTCCACCCTGGGCAGGGGTGGACTGGCAGGGAGAGGCAGGTAGGGAACTCTGGAGGTTTCCTGGTAGGCCTCTGCACCCTGGGCAGGGGTGGACTGCAATGTAGGGAACTCTGGAGATTTTCCTGCAGGCCTCTGCACCCTGGGTAGGGGTGGACTGGCATGTAGGGAAGTGTGAAGATTTCCCAGGAGTTCTCTCCACCCTGGGCAGGGGTGGACTGGCACGTAGGAAACTCTGTAGATTTGCCGGCAGGCCACTGCAACCTGGGTAGGGGTGGGCAGGCATGTGGGGAACTATGGAGATATCACAGGAAGCCTCACCACTCTGGACAGCAGTGGACTGGCCTATAGGGAACACTGGAGATTTCCCGGTAGGCCTCTCCACCCTGGTCAGGAGTGCACTGGCATGTAGGGAACTCTGGATATTTCCCTGGAGGCCTCTCCACCCTGGGCAGCAGTGGACTGACATATAGGGAACTCTAACTCTGGAGATTTCCCGATGGGCCTCTGCACACTGGGCAGGGGTGGACTGGCATGTAGGGAAGTCTGACGATTTCCCAGGAGGTCTCTACACCCTGGGCAGGGGTGGACTGGCACGTAGGGAACTCTGTAGATTTGCCGGTAGGCCTCGGCACCCTGGGCCAGGGTGGACTGGCATATATTTTATTTATTTTATTTTATTTTTTGCATTTATAAAGCGCACAAAAAAGGCCCTTAGGCATCGAGGCGCTGTTACAGTAGAGCTTACTTAGTTGCAAGAGAAAAAAGCAAAGGGAACAACAATTACAAGCATACGTAGCTACAGGTGTTGGCCTACTTGTTCTAAGGTTAGAGTGGAGTTAGGCATTTTTTAGACTAATCCATGAAATGAGTGATTACAGACAGGCATTTAGAATGACAGATACAATAACACAGTGTTATGGTAGGTGGTTCAAAGGTTACAGGGAAACGGGGCAGCCATGCATAAGTATTTACAAGAATTAGAATTGGCAATGTATGTTTTAGAGGAAACTGAGGAGGGCACTTGTGCCTAAGGCAGGTGGTTGGTGGTGAGGGGTGCTGGCTTGATTGACCTAGATGAAGAGTTTAGCCTTCAGTGCTTTGCAGAAGACAGTATATGAGCTTTCCTTTCTAAGTGCCGCGGGCAGCGCATTCCGATTCCTCGGTGCTAGGTATTTGAAGATGGTGTATAGGGAAGTCTGGAGATTTCCCACTGGCCTCTACACCCTAGGCAGGGGTGGACTGGCATATAGGGAAGTCTGGAGATTTCCCAGTGGCCTCTACACCCTTTGCAGGGGTGGACTGGCATGTAGGGAAGTCTGGAGATTTCCCACTGGCCTCTCCACCCTTGGCAGGGGTTGACTGGCATGTAGGGAAGTCTGGAGATTTCCCACTGGCCTCTCCACCCTTGGCAGGGGTGGACTGGCAGGTAGGGAACTCTGGAGATTTTCCGGCAGGCCTCTGCACCCTGGCCAGGGGTGGACTAGTCTATGTAATGTTATGTTGATTTATACAGTGCACTGATACCACCCAAGGGCAGTCTCCAGGCACTCACGTGGCTCTGCAAGAAAGTGGACATGGATGCTTAGTGAGGGAAGAATGATAGGATCTGTATGTGTTGGCTTGCAGATGGTAGGTTGCGTGCACAGGCTTGTTGTATCCGTACGGGAAAGGTCCAATGCCTGGGATGTTTTCTGTGTGACTGTTTGTTATGTTGGGGTGTGTCTTTGTTTTTTACATGTAGATTGCTGGTATTTAAGGTTGCACACGCTGGCTTGTTGTGTCCGTACATGTAAGGTCCAGTGTACAGGTGTGTTACTTGTGGGGTGTGTGTGTGTGTGTGTGTGTGTGTGTGTGTGTGTGTGTGTGTGTGTGTGTGTGTGTGTGTGTGTGTGTGTGTGTGTGTGTGTGTGTGTGTGTGTGTGTGTGTGTGTGTGTGTGTGTGTGTGTGTGTGTGTGTGTGTGTGTGTGTGTGTGTGTGTGTGTGTGTGTGTGTGTGTGTGTGTGTGTGTGTGTGTGTGTGTGTGTGTGTGTGTGTGTGTGTGTGTGTGTGTGTGTGTGTGTGTGTGTGTGTGTGTGTTAGGGTATAGGTTGGCGAGCCCAGTGGGCGTGTTTAGTGTTTGGGTGCTGTGTTTGAGGAAGTAGAAGCTGGTTGTTTAGTGCATTGGCTACTCGCTTTTCTACGTGGCAATCTACACAATCTTATCTATTGTGACACATTACTAATCTCCCCAATTCTATCTAGTGCTACACACGCTTATTCACCTCAATTCAATCTTAATCTGATGCATGGCTAATCTTCATGATTCAATCTAAATCGGAGGCATTGCTAATCTTCATGATTCAATCTGAGTCTGAGGCATTGCTAATCTTTATGGTTCAATCTAAATCTGAGGCATTGCTAATCTTCTCAATTCTATCTAAATCCGAGGCATGGCTAATCTTCATGTTCAATCTTAGTCTGGCGCATGGCTAATCTGAATGATTCAATCTAAATCTGACGGATGGTAAATCATTATTATTCAATCTTAGTGTGACGCATGGCTAATCTTCATGATTCAAACTTAGTCTGACGCATGGTTAATCTCAATTCTATCTAAATCTGATGTATGGCTAAACTTCACAGATCTATGTAGGTGTGATGCAAGATTTATCTTCACAGTTCTATCTAAGAGTGACGCCAGGCTAAAATTCACAGTTCTATCGAAGTGTGATGAATTGCTAATCTTCTCAATTCTATCTAAATCTGAGGCATTTCTAATCTTCAGGATTCAATCTTAGTCTGACACATGTTAAATGTTCATGATTCAGTTATAGTCTGACGCATGGCTAATCTTCATGATTCAATTTTAGTCTGATGCATGGCTAATCTGTGTGATTCAATTTTAGTCTGATGCATGGTAAATCTTCATGATTCAATCTTAGTCTGATGCATGGCTAATCTTCATGATTCAATCTTTGTCTGACGCATGGCTAATCTGCGTGATTAAATTTTAGTCTGATGCATGGTAAATCTTCATGATTCAATCTTAGTCTGATGCATGGCTAATCTTCATGATTCAATCTTAGTCTGACGCATGGCTAATCTGCGTGATTCAATCTAAATCCGATGCCTGACTAAACTTCACAATTCTATCTAAAGTGACGCATGGCTAAACTTCACATTTTAGAACAACACTCGAACTCACTGGGCCTCATTACGAGTTTGGAGGTATCAATGCTGTTTTTAGCGGCATGGCTACCCCCAAACCGGGTCCCGGGTCCGGGTAATGAAAATAGGGAATTACCAGAACCCGGTACATCCCCATTTGAGCCCCCAGAGGGAATGGGGAGGATACTAACAACGGGCCCGTTAATGAGCAGGTCCCACACTGCACGTCTGGTCTGGCCAGGCATCCAGAGCGAGACCCGCTGCAGGCATCGTAATGTGGTGGCCCGGAATGAATGGTGCCGGTCCCTTACCAGCACCGTTCATTCTGTGGCCACCTACGTTGTAATGAGGCCCACTTCCTCCCTACATTCGACACAGCCAAGACCACATGGCCTTCCAGCAAGGACTCAAAAACTGAATTTGACCCTAAATTATACAAGGGGCCGCTTTGTTCACTCAACCCACCAACAATGGCTAGAGGGTAGTTTGGCTATTTCCCGGCGGGCCTCTGCACCCTGGCAAGGGGTGGACTGGTCTGTAGGGAACTCTGGATATTTCCAGGTAGGCCTCGGCACACCGGGAGTCTTTTGTGTGGTTGACCTATTTTATTTCCACATTTTCTCATGGGAAAAGGGTTGGACTCCCTGAAAATGTCTAAAATGCGACCAATTTGAACATTATTTCCAGGGCTTCTTTTGGTTCCCAGTCCACCGTTAACAACCGGTCTGTTCTGTGAGAACAACAGAACCAAAGATAGGGTTACAAATATAAGCAAGACATTTGATGACCATTTTTCTGCTGGAATTTTCAATGTAAGCAAGATACAAAATCAAAAACAGTCTAGTTTCTCAAAGATCATTTACCAGACAAAGAGATCTTCAGGGGTATAGAGCTCAAATGAGGGATTGTCCATTTAGAGATTGAGGTCTCTAGAGATTGAGGTCTCCAGAGATTGAGGTCTCAAGAGATTGAGGTCTCTAGAGATGAGGTTTCTAGAGAATGAGGTTTCTAGAGATTGAGGTCTCCAGAGGTTAAGGTCTCCAGAGATTGAGCTCTCCCAAGATTGAGGTTTTTAGAGATTGTGCCCTCCAGAGATTGAGGTTCCTAAAGATTCAGGTCTCCAGAGTTTGAGGTCTCTAGAGATTGAGGTTTCTAGAGATTGAGGTCTCTGGAGATTGAGGCCTCTAGAGATTGAGGTCTCCGGGGATTGAGGTTTCTAGAGATTGAAGTCTCCAGAAATTGAGGTCTCCAAAGAATGTGGTATCCAGAGATTGAGGTCTCTATATTCTGTGAAGAAAAGGCAGCTAGGCGGTACTCTTTTATTATTAACATAAAATGGGTAAAATGGTCTAACCTTAACCCAATAATTCCTAGCGCTCTGGAGGGATAGGAAAATAAAGGTAAATCTGGGTGAATGATTATTATCTACAAAGATAAATTGCGTTGAATTAATCCTGCTCATGGCGAGTTCTGGCAAGAATGTCCCTGGAACATATTAATGTCTTTAGACGGCATTTATCGGGTAGGGACCACACTACTCGACAGAGAAACTCACCGTCTTCAGAAGCCAGTGCATCACCAGAAGACAAAATACCACCAGGCTGGAAACAAAGAACATTGAAAAGGGAAAATGACAGAAATTCAGCCTTTCCCTGCTATGCATCATGTCTCTGGAACAAATTACCATCGCAGATAAGACTGACCCCCACCATTCTATACTTCAAGAAGGACCCGAAGACCCTAATTTTCAAAGCACGTCTTGCAGATCGTTTGACACCACAGTATTCTCCCACCCCAGTTCTCCCTGCCCAACACAGCTCCTATGCTCCTCCTGCACACTACTTGGGACCCCATGCTTGTGTCCACTTTGTACAGCGCTCTGTTGCTTCCCAGCGGGGCTTGCACTTTATGAATCCCAAACATACAAGGGCTGGAAGGCAAAGTGCTACGCATAGCTCTAATTGAAATACAGAGGAAGTGCACGGTGTGGACTTAAACTGGTGCAAGGGCTTGAAGCAGGTGCAACTGGATGACATTGAGACAGTGCGCCCTGAGGCCCATGGGCATGTGGCGCGTTACAAAAATTATAAAATAAATAAATAAATAAAGTGGTGTCAAATCTTGCAGCAAAACACTGATACACTTATCTGGCCAAATGAATTGGGATACGTATGAACTGAGAGAGCAGTAGGGGGCTTAACGCCAACTGGTATAATGGGGTAGGGTGTCTCGGCTCTGCACCCAAGTGGGTGATGCCAACCCATTACTAATGTAACTAATGTACCCAGAAGGGGGCATTGTGCCTGCATCGAGCCCCCTTCCCCTGCAGTCACTTTCAAGTAACTTGAGAATCAGGGTCTCAGGAGTCGCATTACACATATGCACAATGCAAAGTGGAAATACAACGCCAAATGCAATGCAAATTGTGCGTATACCAATTCTTAAGTTGCCATACGGAGGCGCACACCGATTTGATCTTGTTCTTTCCAGTATTACACATTGAATGTGTACTGACTTGGGCGAAGTCATAAAAAGTTGCTCAAAACAATATCCTGAACCAGCGGGCGGGTACATTTATTGCACTGGAAAACAGTACAAGACCAAAGTACAAGAAGGCACAGATAGCTGTGCATGGTTTAATATTAACTCACTTTCGTAGCCCGAGAAACTTTGACCATTGGCTGTTGCTCTTAAGCAAATACGTGATGGGTCACGTGTCTTAAGGAAATGTCTGGCTTCTACTCAGTGGTACTGTGTCTTGGTAGAAGAAAGGTCCCTGCTGATTTGCACAATATACCCACTGGGGGTATTTAAAGAGCGGAGCCTTTGGTCTGACGGGTAGCAGAGCTCATTTACATGATTGCGCCAATGCTTGCTTGGGTGTGGTGGGTTATTTGGGTCCTAATTCATGCGAATAATAGCATATGTATACAGATTCTAAGGGAAGCAAAATCAGTGTTTTATTGGCAGCGTTTAAAAGCAGCCTTTTCGTAATGGGCGCAACTGGCAGCTTTTTCAGTAGCAGCCAGTAAAATGGATGTTAATTTTTAGAAATACTAAATGAAACAGGCAGTAATTTTAAAGTGGGTGCAAATTAGGGGTACAGTTCAGCATGGTAATGGGATTAGCATGGAGGTAGAGAAGAGTTGGGACATTACATGTAGCAGGTGAAATGTCACATTAGGTTTACATTAAAAAAAAAAACATAATGCAGAAAAAGACAGGGTTTCAATGAGCATATTTACAAATTAAGTATTTCTATCTGTGACAAACTGCATTGTGGAAATAACCTATATAACAGAATATACTAACCTAAAGCCCAGTAACCAACTAATTGTCCCAAATTAACATTGTAATGCAGTTAGTAAACACAGATGAAAATTAATTTGGTTTTAGTGCTCTTCTATGGAGAAGAGAACATATGCACAGTAGGAAACTAGATGGGTAACAGTTTCTTGCATAACTGAAGCTCCCATCGTTCTCGTAGGAAGTGAATAGTTACATGCAGGCCGTTGTAATGTGATTGGTAGAGAAGTCTGGGGGTGTTAGAACCACGTCAGGGAAGGCTGAGTTAATTTGTGATGGACAGACAGAGGAAATTTAAGCAGCTGAGCTGGCGGGTGTAGTCAGTCTGAGATTTGGTTCCTATCTGCACACTGTGGGATGGTGTGCTCCGGGGGCTGCAGCTTGAAGAAAGCTTGAAGACAGGGCAGAGGGAGTGTCGTCCTGGCCTCGGAGTGACTGGAATTCCAAAGGCTGTGTCCGTGGGCTGTGTGAGGTCGCACAGATAAGCTCTGGCAGCAAGAGACGCAGGCGGAACATAGAAGCAGACTTCAAAATAATTGTAAGTCAAGTTAATTGAGGAGTATGTGGGATGGGTGACATGTGATCAATTAGCTTAGGGTGCTAGGTTATAAAACAAAATGCTTTATTTTTGTTGCTCTCTGTCTGCACTTGTTTAAAAAAAGGAGAAGGAGTGGTTGGGAGGTTTTGATGTTTACACCACGGTGGTAAAACATTTACC
This sequence comes from Ambystoma mexicanum, assembly GCF_040938575.1. Classification (NCBI taxonomy): domain Eukaryota; kingdom Metazoa; phylum Chordata; class Amphibia; order Caudata; family Ambystomatidae; genus Ambystoma; species Ambystoma mexicanum. Next base: position 54,783,113 of record NC_090932.1, read on the forward strand.
ACTTTTGTTATCGCCAAAGGTACATTTAGGAAACAAGGAAGAATATACATATACAAGATAGAAGGTTGTGTGTGTGAATGAGTTTTTGCTGCATGCTGAAGAGAAAGCGATGCCCTCCAGGGCACATAGGTTACTGATGTAAATAAATCAGTAACATGAGCTACATGCAATAAGTGGAATTCTGTATAATCTTACTGGGTTCTCTGAAAGTGTGCCAGGTCCAAAGGTTCTTTATCGTCAGCCAAAGGTGGGTCATAATTATAAAGAGGGAAGGTTTGTTTTATCATAGGGCTGCATGATGGAAGGTATGCTCACCACATAAATTATCACTATACTGCAAAAATAAGATAACACTAAAAATGACCACCAAAGTAAGCTAACACTAGATTACCAGCAGAATAAGATAGTTCTGAACTATTACCAAAATAGGGTAATACTAAACTACCACCAACGGTAAGGCCAATTTACTGCCAAAATACCACCAAAATACCACAATACTAAAATACCACCGAATCAGGAATTAGCCCAAAGACAAAATCTCCAACAGGTGTCACATTGATTGTGTGGTTATAATGGATGGGAGGGGAGGGCATTTGATTTAATTTGAAATGTATATCACGCACATTCTCAGAGTCAAGCAGAAACCTGCATCTAAAAGCAGATGATCATCTTCTGAAGCAACAACTTAGAGCAACGCAGAGCCAAAGGCTATTGAAACAGGTGAGTCTTCAGTTTTTCAGAAGAGAGCCAGAGGAGAGTTTTCCGCAGTTCAGCAGACAATGTATTCCCAATGCGGGGACCCTTCCCTGATAGAGAAACATTGGTCCCCCCGGAAGACAAAATGGGAAGATGGAACAACCAACAGGTTTTGCCCAATTGAGCGAAGGGAACGAGAGGGATGGTCGATTTTGGAAGTCAGGTAACTGGGTGCCATGCCATGAATACATGTATATATTAGGCGCAAAGTCTGTTGGGATGCACGGTCAGATCACAGCCCCTCATAATCGATTCAGACTGTGGAAAATATATTAATACATGGGAAACAAAGATGAGCGGGTACATGGGGGTGGGAGGTGTTCTGTGGGCATATACAAGTAGTGCAGGGCATATTGATTATAGACAATTAGATGGGTTTAAGGTAGATTACAAACAACTCTATAGAGTGTTAGGTAGATATACTGATTGTGTACATTACATATGATATAAGTTATTGCTCCAGTGATGAGAAATATAGAAGTGTCACCATGCATGAAGTTGGGCCTGGGTCCTTGCAGGCGCGTGGAGTACACAGAACAATGAGACCACTCACTCCATTATTTCATCCCCACACCAGGCGAGGTAGGGAACATGTGCACACACACACACATGTATCCTGTTAGAGCTTTGCAAAATTAGAAAGGAATGTGAATGGCCTAATACGAGTAGGGCTGCGGCTGGAAGTGAAAGACAAACCCATGGGAGCCAGGGAAGAGGTTTTGAGCAGTCACGATTTAGGACACCAGCACCCCCCAGCATATTGGCCATCCCATTTGATACGCATTGCAATTTTGAACTTCTTTCCATACATGTTCTGTGAATCCTGATTTGGGTACGCATGTTGGTTCTGAAACGGGTAACTTGCACTGTATGATTCGAATCTCAGATTCTGACCTTTATATTTGTATGTTGACTATTGAATTGGCAAACACATGATACAAATATGAATATGAACAGTGCCTTAGCCCTGAGTATGGACTTGCTCCGAAATGCATTGGCATACCACACCTGTGGCACTAGCTTATTGGATGCAAGTTTTCAGCCTCTAAGCAAATAAATAATCACAATTGATAACACCACACTGAGGATGTTTGGCCTTTAGTGTGAATCTCCGAATGAACTATGAAAACTATCGGACTGAATGCATTTGTTTTAAACTCATTTGCAACTCCAATGGAGAGCCAAGCATGAACGCACCTTGAACTGGATTGATTTCTAGTTCTTCACACATAAACCCTTCACAAATTATGCTGATTAGTATGACCCGCAGGAGAACCAGACCTGCCCCTTGGAGGGGTAACTGAAAAGGGGGGAGCAGAGAACAACTGGACCCTTGACTTGTACCAGGGAGAGCAAAGGGTGATGCCAACTCACATATGAATGTGACAGGGAAGCATGGTGTGAGGTGCCTCTGTGTCTGGGATGAGAGAAAAGTTACTTTATTCACAAGGACCATACTAACTTAGAAGTTATCCACTGAGCCCATGGTCACTACCTGGTGCACATCACATGATTAGGCCTAGGGGCAGGGAAGTGACCTCAGTGACTTTACCAATCACCTAGGTGCAACCCAAGTAGAAGAGATTGAGACCCACGTGAGAAGAAGTTGGAGTCGACGAGGGTATGGCCAATAAAATGGGGCACTGTATGTAATAAGTAGCATTTATATAGGTGGCAGCCTATGTGGGTGGGGATGAACACTGTATATTGTGTGCATCACAGGTGATTTTTGCAGTTATAATGTGCTGTTTGCTTTGAAGAAGAGAGAGAGCTCCACGGAACAGGACTTGTAAACACCCTGTCGCCAATTCCTTTTTGTATACAAATAAAGCTCTTGTTCTTCTTACAAACGGGTGCACTGAGCCTTCTTCCCTAGAGGTTTTTTTTTTTCTTTCTGTCTGGTTATTGGAGGTTTACCATGCATAATTGGTGAGCCCGACATGATTCCAGACTCCCCCGCGAGGATGGACAATTCCTGCCCGCACATCCGGAGGGACCGTGCCCACCTGCAGCAACCAGTCCCCTTAAGAACAACTTGTAGAGGTTTACTGAAGCTGTGTTATCAGAATTCCTGTCTGTTCTTTGGAGCGGGGCGCTGTGCCTGGATTGTGCAGACCGTTAACGGGACCTCATGAAAGAGGATTTCGGGAGAGCATGTAGATGTAAGTGCACCTTTTTGTGGAGAAAATCAAGTGGGGTAGGGAAGGGGAGTATGCGTGTAGTGCGCAAGGAATGGGCATGAAGTGTAGAAGACCACGTGGCATTGTATATAGGTTATTTTAATTATAATCTAGAGGACTGTGGTGTAACTGGACCCTTCCTATTATAAGGGAAGAAGACAGCGCTGTGTAACGGAGGAAAAATTACGGATAGAGGCTTTGTATATTTAGTGGGCCTGGGATCTCTACGCCCAGTATAAGGAGGGCGTGAGAATGAGAAGTAGTTGTGATAGAAGCCACTTGTGAACATGGGATCTCCTCAACTGGTATATGGGAGGTGTTGGAATGGAAAAGTAGTTTTTTATTATGATTCTATTTTTATCATTTTATTGTGATGATGAGAGGCCGGAGTGGGGCCTGATTTCGTTGTGAGAGAGGAGAGTCATGGGTGGTGTGAGGACATGCGTGAGAGGAGTGTGGTGGTGTGAGTGTGGGAAAAGGTGGATATTGAGAGTGGGAGGGCAAGAGGGATAAGAGGTGAATACAGACCTGCTGGTTGAGTTTTCAGTGAAGTGAAAATATTGTATAAGTGTTTTAGAGGCGGCTGTGATGGAGCTGGAAACCACATTGGATTATATGTGTAAAGCTCTTCCTTTGTATCGAGAAAAGAACCTCAAATATCATAAAGAATGGCTAGCAGAGAACAAAAGGCGGATGTATAAGCCATGGACGGAACAGGGAACAAATAATTAACAGATTTTGAGTCATATGTATGTTTTTAGCCACCAAATATAAATGAAAAAAGTTAACAAAAACACAGATTAAGTTTTAGAATTGTGGAAAATGATGGATGATTTGGAAGATGTGCCTATCGATACCCCCCGATGTTAGACAGGCCACCCACAAACTGTGTCCCAACTTCTACCATGCCCACCACTCTAGTGCTCCAGTGTCCCCTGACCCATTGTCCTCCATAGATGCAGGTCAGTCCCCTCTGTTTGGGTGATACTTCACACAAATTCACAAATCCCACTTACGTCCCTTTGTCTTCTATGGCTCCCACATCACCCAGACTGGCCCAGTATAGAACCTCCCCAATCCTGTAGCGTCTGAATGGCGAGAGCTAGAGCACAAGAAAAAACAGATAGGAAACCAGAGTAGGAGTTGGAAGAAGTGCAGAGAAAGGTGGAGGACAAGCTTGCAAGGTTGACGTTAGATAGGAGAGATGGACACCTGTGGGAACTGACGAATGGAGAGTGGGAGATATTTTGTTTAGAATTTACAGCACTGCAATTAAGGATGTGCACATAGAGAAAGAGAGGGAGGGGAGAAGGAGAAGGCAGGTAGATAGTTTGGATTATGGGCTGGTACAGACTGATGATGACTATGAACCGGTGCAAGCAGGAGATGAGGAGTTGGAAGAAAAAGAAGAGCTGCTCATAATATCATTGCAGTTTGAGAGTTTGTGGGGGCCTAAGTTAAGAAATAGTTTTGTGCATATGGCAGTGGTGAAAAAGATGCAAGCAGAGAAGAAGAAAGTGACTAAGACGGTGGGGGCACAGTTTCCATTATTGCATAAGGACTCAGGGAGAGGGCAGTGTATACCGTGGGCCCACCTGGCTACAAATAATTTAATGAAGGCACTCCCATCTCTCACTGCTGGAGCGGGCAAGTGGATATATACTTTTGAGAAGCAAACAGCAGGTACTACTTTAGCAGTGGGAGATCTGAAAACTGTACTTGTTGCAATACTGAGGGATCAAGCAGATGACATTTTGGTCATAGCAGGGTATCTGGGAGTGAAGTTAGGGGATGATAGCCATGATGGAGCACATTTTAAAAATATTAGGACCCAAGTATGGGCGGCGCTGCGGCGCACATATCCAGACATGACAGAACTTCATTCAATAATGCAACAGACAATGTTGGATGATGAAGAACCCCGCTCAGTACATTTAGCAAATTCAGGAGACAAGGAGGGCAGAGACAGAAAATTCAAGGGACCAAGCGACCCCATTCTTTTATTTTGTGGTGAAAAGAGGGCTTCCGAAGGAAGTACCGAAAACTCTTGATAACATTGTTTCCCTTGCGTTGTGAAAAGAGAAAAATAATATGAGACCGGGAAACCCAAAGGAAACACACCAAACACCGGTTACAAAGGAACATACAAAGTACTTTATTTTAAGGTCAAGCAATGACAAAGTCAATAATAGATCGGATAGCTATCGGCCCTCAGTACAACACAATGAACTTCAACGGGGTTCGATGTATTCAGTGAGAGACTGTACATTGGGACATTCAGGCTTTTATACATTTCTCCAGCCTGTTGTCCAACCCCTTCGCGGGTTAACCATTCCATGAATGTATTACTGGTCTAGGGTCTCTGCAAGGTCAATTCTAATTTATTCATCAGTATGTGCATAGATCAGTTCCATTGATACAGGTAATCCATTTACATGCAGGTCAACAGAAGGACAAGGTCTCAGTTCACGACCCTAACAAGTGGCCTGTAGGCAAGTTATACATTATCTGTACGGTGTTCAAGACAATCTAGATTCTATTCGGAATGGTATTGTCCACCATTTTGATGTACAGGGTGACTTTTGCACAGCAAGAGAACCTAAAATGGCGGTTTGATTCAAGATGGCGACTTACATCAATTTTTAAGGTCAAGACCTTGCCGTAGAGAGTTATTCACATACAGTTTTAAGCAACTTGGCGTAGGTCAATATAAATACAATCATTTACAATAGGAGGCATAATTTAATATCCAGTTTGACAAACCCTCCTTTTGGCCTATGCCAAGTGCTAAGACTACTTCTGATCTCCTTACAAGTAACTGCATACGTCATCGTCCATACACCCTGAATCACTGTCAGAGATATCTATGGCCATCAGGTCGTTCACTAAGATCTCTTTTAACACATACTCCTTGGAAGTTTTATCCGGGGCTCATACTTTTTGTCCTATCGTACCTATCACCTGAGCACAACATCCCCCTAGCATCGAACATATACTAGGCAGACATTGGATACAACAACAAAGGAATAGCAGAACTCCCAAAATGATCAATAAAACTGAAAGTACCTTCCAACCCCAAGATCGCAAGAAATCCCCAAACCAAACACTAAGATTCCAGTTCCCCTCAGGAACATGTACTTCTGAGCTAAGGACGTGCAGATTCTGAATTGCTTTGAAAATGGTTGGGGAGGAGCCTGGTACAAAAACACAGAAAGCGGACCCCACTAATTCACATACTCCACCACGTTCAGCCAGAATGACATCTAATGCCATCCGGTTCTGGAGTGCTACTAATCTTATCGCTTTCTGCTCTAATGTTATGTTATAGAGTGTATTTGTGGTCCGGTTGATGGTTCTCTCCAGTACTCTCGCTAGTCTCCTGATGTCTTCGGAATTTGCTATCTGCCCCCGAAATGGCACAACTGATTTTTCTATATCTCCCATCACTTGTGCGGGGGTATCACCATTCTCGTCCCGCCGTGGACGAGCCTCTGAAACTTCCAAAGTGCTTGCTATGAATACCCCAGGTAACAGGATCCCTAAATAACAGGTTCCCTGCCAATCCCTGGGCAACCATGGAAATGCTACATTACCGCAAACAAAATAGACAGGTTCGCCCACATACAAAGGTCTGTCTTCCCCAGTCAAATATGGAACGTTGGCACAGCCTTTAAAATCTCCCATTGACCGGGTACCATTCCTCTGTATGCAGAAAGAAACTGAATCGGGGCTATGGTTAACAGAGTAAGAAGGAGGCACGGCATCCTTATTGCCTATCAGTGCCATTTTAAAGGAAACCAAAGATTGGAAAGGACGAGAGAGTCTATCAGAAGGCCTAATTGAAGCAACATTGAGTTTGCTTCTATTTGCAAAAAAGCGAGCATCCCAGGGGAGTCAAAACACGTTTTTCAAAATTGTTCAAATGAGTTCCATCAAAATTCCCTGAGATGCTATCATTCCATCGGCCAAAGAACAGTGCTCTAAGAGAGGCATAACAAGCAGTCGAAAAAGGTAAAGGATGAATATACCAACCTAGCCCCTTATCCCCATGTTGCGGTAAATGCGGGCAGACCCAGCAATTGGTTTAGTTAAAAATGGCATGTGTCGAATTCATGATCAGCATCATAGTATTATTGTGATACTTCTGTCTATGCTGAGAGTCCCTAGGTGACAGAGTATGCAGGTGTACAAAAGGAGTAAAAACAGTAGGTACAATTTCAGTTGGCAAAAGAGGCTCTAGAGGATAAATCTCCTCGACGTACCAGAATCCTAAAGCAGTTACTATAAAGAAAAACAATTATTATCATCAAAACACAGCAATACGTTTTCGGGGCCCAGGCACATTGTTCAAGGCCCTACTATAAATGCTAGGACTCTCGGTGTAATCTTGAGGTGCACGAGTAAATGTGAACGAGCGTCCCCCTAAGGTGAACGCAAACAAATATCTACTGTCCTTGTGTATAGGAATACTAAAGAAAGCATTCTTCAGGTCCACAACACTGAAGTAAGTAGCCGTAGCTGGAATCATAGTTAATATTGTCGTCACATTAGGCACAATTGGAAATTGTGGAGTGACAACTCTATTGATGGCACGCAAATCAATTATAAAATGAAACAGAATAGCATTATCGCCTTTTTTGTACACAGGTAGGATCGGACTATTGCACAAACTTCCTGTAATCTCCTCAATCACTCCACGATGCACAAAATCGGAAACAATGCTCTTCAAAGCTCGCTCACCTTCAACCGAGATCTTATACTGCGGGATACGTGGCAGCTTAATACCATGTTTAAAGACAATTCTAACAGGCTCAATCTATAGAGCACCGACATCATTGTCGTCAGCCGCCCACAAACACTGCGGGACATTACCGAATTCTGGTGGCAAAGGTCTAGTCAAAAATTGTGAAACAGAAAACTGCTGTGGGGAAATCGTCAAACACACTCCATCAGATGAACAATTAATTACCGCATTTAATTCCTTCAACAGATTCAACCCCAACAAATTCTCTCCACAATTCGAAGTCAAAAGAAATGGACAGTGGTCCGTAAAGGGACCCAAAGAAATAGGTACCGGCGAAGAAACCGGACAAATGACTGGTGTGCCAGAAAACCCTACGGAGACATTGGTTTGCCCTGACAGTGGAATGTTTGGAACCCGTGAATGATCAATGGAGCACTTCTGTGCTCCAGTGTCTATCAAGAACTGATGTTTCCTATTTCGCACTACCATTTCAACGTAGGGACCTTTCTGACTAACAGGAATAGGTGTAGGTTCCAAACCCTGCTTCGGGCAATCCTAATGAAACAGAATATCATCAGAAGGAAGCTCCTCAGAGAGGTAAGCAGCAGAAGGGTGATCGAATATGTTTCTAGTATCCACACTCGAAGTCTGATTGTCCTGTGAAAAAGGTTGCTGAGGATCCTGTGAAAACTGACCTCTACCAGGCCCCCCCGCCCCGGGGCGACCTCTGGGTCATCTACCCATACTCCCAAATGTGTTATTCGACCTCTGTCGAAGGACGGGGCATTGTGCACGCCAATGACCCTCCTGGCGACAATAGGCACACTGGTTAATGTTCACAGGACCCAAGGGCACATTCCCTTGTGGAACATACTGACCTCTAATCTGCGAACTACCCCCTCTGGGGCCTCTAACAATTTGTTGTAACAATACTTTAGTCTTTAAGTCTCCTTTTCTCTTTTGTACTCTATCGTTTTCATTATTGACACGGTTCTCGTAGTACTGAGCCATGTGCAGTACTTCTGATAGGGATTTCGCCTGCCAAGCGCTCTCTGAAGACATAATCTGTGACTGGATGTCAGGCAGCAATCCACACACGAATTTGTCTACAAATAACCTTTCCCAAGATTCTGTGCCTAAATCCTGTCCACTGAAGTCCGAAAACACCTGTTCGAACCGATTAAAGAACTCAGTGGCACCCTCAGATTTTCCTTGGACACAGGCCGTAAGCTTGTCCCAAATAATTCTTTTTTCGGGAATTATAGTTTTTAGTTTCGCAATGATTCTATCAGGCAAAGTGAGTATCACCTGAGGCGGTCTCTCACCAGCTGGCCTTTCCCCGTCAAGCCTAGTTATATTAGCCCACGTATCTCCCAACCCAGGTGCATCATCTATTGTTCTAACCTGCTTCCACAAATCTATGGGCAGGAGTAGAGGGAATAACAAGTCAATATCGCCTAGGGTGAACACTGAGCACTGCAAGACAGACTGTAACGCTCACCTGACTCCCACGGAGGTGCTGGCCTGGTTCGCACTGCTGTGACCTCTTCTAAGGTGATGCGCAGGGTTCGGAAGACGGACTGGACCGGGCCCCCAAATCTGGCTTGCCTGGCTCGCAGAAGTATCCTTCTGTAGGCGAAAATAGGGGATTAACTGTCTGCGGGGTAATGCAATTGGCCTCCCACTTTCCCCTCTCACCCTCCTCGAAACCCTTCTGTGATTTCTCGTAGCATCTCACCTTAGGGTCTGGAAGCACAAGCTCTCCATCCTGCTTCTGATACAGGGGCGCGTTGGTATCCAGTTACTTCACTGGATTTTCGGATTGGTGAGAACCAAACTTGCTTGGCTTCCAGGTAAGTTTTCTGATAAGAGGTTCTCCTTGTGTCCATGCATTAATGTACTAATGCTAGTGTCTTTTTCCCCATAGGGGCCGGGGTACGGAATGCCGGGGAACAGGCACCGACCCGAGATGAGAGGTGAAATCCTTGTAGAAATCAGGTAAGTCTTTAATGAGCGTTTTTTGGTAATGTCTTTTCATTCGCTCATTAACGCTGATGTCTCTTTTTCCCCTTAGGGGCCGGGGTCCGGAAATGCCAGGATGCGGCGCGGACCCGAAATGAAGAGGGAATGAATCAACAGGTAAGTCTTAACATGGAGATTTAGCTTTCCTTATTCCCTTCTCTCTCTCACCTTTTGTTCTGGTCTTTTTCTCCCTAGGCGCTGGGGCGTGACTGCGAATCCGTATGATCGCTGCTGAACATGGAGGCGCCCAGTAAAGGTGACTGGAATGCGGTGCTGCAGCGATCGACGTGATGAGCTTTTAAATAAAAGTCTTCCTTTTCAGGATTGTCGGCGAGATGCCTCCGGGATGCGGATTTAGCAGGTAAGGTCTTTTCCTTCTTCTGTTCTCTTCTTCTCTTCCTTTGCAGGTGATCCAGGATGCTGGCAGGCGTGGCAGAAGTCAGGATGCAGGAGCAGACACGGTGAGCGTCCAGCTGCTAGATGCAGAACAACGCGAAGCACGTGTGGCTGTTCGGGTGGGGTTTAAATAGCCTTGGAAGAAGTTCCAGGTATGTATCCTTCCTCCAATCAGGTATGTATTCTTCCCCGACTACGCCCGGATGGTAAATTAGTCCCACAGGTAAAGTAGTTCCTTTCAGGCCTCAAGGAGGCCGGGATCCTGCAGCATGGTCTGCATCAGGTAAGTGCACCCAAGCACATCCATAATGAGCCTGGCGCCTATGGCGCCAGGACTGATGTCTTTTATGAGCCTGGCGCCATAGGCGCCAGGACACTGTCCAAAGGGCCCCTAAATGGGGTTGCTGGGTCCTTCCTTGGGGACTGGATGTCTGCTTTCGAGGACGCAGGGCTTGAACCGCCTCCCCGGGAGCGGGCATCATGACAGCACTCCCCCCAAGACCCCTCCCAAGGTTGTTCCCTCCGGGGGTTTTGGTTTGTCTGGGAAGAGTCGGTGGAATTTCCTGACTAATCGAGGTGCATGCACATGGTCGCTGGGTTCCCACGACCTCTCCTGAGGTCCGTACCCCTTCCAATCAATTAGGTAGAACAGTTTTGACCTAAACATTTTTGAGTCTAAAATGTTCTTCACTTCGAATTCGGGCTCCCCATCTATTAGAATAGGTTCTGGAGGTTTGAGTAGTCGGGTTCCGGGTACCACTGGTTTCAGAAGTGACACATGAAAAACAGGGTGAATTCGCATACTAGCTGGTAAATCAAGTTTAACAGCCACTGGGTTAATTATTGCCGTAATAGAATAAGGTCCCAGATATTTTGGGTTAAAAGTTCGAGGCCCTTTGAGTGGTAAATGTCTGGTAGCTAACCACACTTGATCCCCAATCTGATGCGGAGGTGCTTCACTCCGAGGTAGATCAGCATTCTCCTTGTATTTTCTCTTGGCTTGTTGTAAATGCGTAGTTGCCTCTTTGAAGGCTTGGGTAATTGTAGAATGCAGATGTTCTACTGCAGGCATTCCGAGGTTCTGAGGTGAGTCAAGGTTTGAGGTTCGAGGGTGATGCCCAAACAAAGTATAAAAAGGACTGTGGCCAGTTCCAGAGTGTACTGAATTATTATATGCGTATTTGGCTATCCAAAGAATGTCTTTCCAGTTGCTTTCAGATTGCTGTAACATACACCGTAAGTATTGCTCAAGGGTCTGATTTGTCCTCTCGGTCTGACCATCGGTCTGAGGGTGGTGACTGGTCGATAATCTTACGTCGATCTGCGCCATTTGACAACATTTGCGCCAGAAGTGGGAAATGAATTGGCATCCCCGGTCAGAGATTAGTATAGATGGGAATCCATGTAGTCGAACAATATTTTCGAGGAATTCTTTGGCTAGGACAGAAGCTGAAGGTAAACCTTTCAAAGGAATAAAGTGGGCCATTTTGGAAAACAAATCCACAATTAGCAGAATAGTATTGTACCCCGAACAAGGAGGCAGGTGCGTAATAAAATCCATTGATAGGGTGTGCCAGGGTGCTCGCGGTATGTCTAGAGGTTGAAGGAGACCGGCTGGTCTTTTCTTTTGACTTTTATTTTGGGCGCAAACACCACAGGACATCACAAAAGATTTAACATCTTTTCACCAAGAGGGCCACCAAAATTGTCGTTTCACCTTTTCCTCTGTCTTGGCAATACCGGGGTGTCCCTCTATTAATGCATCATGATAACCGTAAATAACTAGTTCGTGTAATTCCTTATGTGGCAGGAATAAGCGTCCTTGAAAATAAGGTAAACCATTATCTATGGTAAAGTCTGATCCCTTTTGTATTCATTCCTGTAAGGTTGTAGGATCCAGGAGTTGTTTCACTCTGGCTTGAATGTCTTCAAGCGTCTGTAACGAAGTCATGCCTAGAATCCTCTGTTCGGGAATTATTGGTACTGGTTCTGAGTTTGTATCAGATTCTCCCATTCCAATTCGGGATAAGGCGTCTGCTTTGCCATTCTTGCAGCCAGGTCGATAGGTAATCACGAAATCAAATTCAGCGAAAAACAAAGCCCATCGGAGCTGCCGTGATGTCTGAGCCTTGGCGGTTTTCAAATACTGTAAATTCCGGTGATCAGTGATCACTGTGATGGTATGTCGAGCGCCAAGCAGATAATGCCACCAGGCTTTAAAAGTGGACTTAATGGCTACCAGTTCTTTGTCCGTGATTGCATAAGTAACCTCGGGTGCCGAGAATTTTCTGGACCAAAATGCTACGGGATGCAGTTGGTTGGTTTCGGGATCTCTTTGGGACAGGACAGCTCCCATGGCTAGGCTGGATGCGTCAGTCTCGACGACATAAGGGAGATCTGGACGAGGGTGTTTCAATATAGGTGCAGAGGTAAACTAAGCTTTTAAATCCTGAAAGGCCTGCTCGGCTTCTTCAGACCATTCAAAACGTTTATTTTTCCTCAAGAGTGCAGTAATAGGTTGTACCATGCGTGAAAATTCCGGGATAAACCTGCGATAGAAATTGGCAAAGCCGAGCATGCTTTGAACCCCTTTTACAGAGCTAGGTGATTGCCATTTGAGGATGGCATCCACTTTTCTTGAGTCCATTCGGACTCCTTTGGGTGTCAGGATGAAACCTAGAAACTCGACTTCTGTGGTATGGAAAACACATTTCTCCAATTTAGCAAATAGTTTGTGTTGGCGCAGTTTTTTAAGTACTGCCCTGACGTGTTTTCTGTGATCAGATTCCGAAGAGGAGTACACCAGAATGTCATCGATATATACGACAACACAAACATTGATGAGTTCCCGAAGGACATCATTCATGAAGTATTGGAAGGCAGCCGGCGCGTTACACAATCCGAAAGGCATCACCTAGTACTCGAATAATCCGTATTTAGTACGGAAGGCAGTTTTCCATTCGTCGCCTTCTTTAACTCGTACCAGATGATAAGCCCCCCGGAGATCTAACTTGGTGTATACGCAAGCGTCCTTCACCTGGTTAAGGAGTTCAGGGATCAGAGGCAGAGGATAACGGTTTTTAACCGCTATCTGGTTCAATGCGCGGTAATCGATACAAGTTCTAAGGTCGCCTTCTTTTTTTGGGCACGAAGAACAAAGCCGAGGATGCTGGGGACTTTGACGGGCGAATAAAACCATTAGCTAGGTATTGATCCAAATATTGTCTTAAATGCAGATTCTCAGGTTCGGTAAGGGCATAAATCCTGCTACAAGGGGGTTGTGCACCGGGCACCAGATCGATTTGGCAATCGTACGATCTGTGAGGAGGTAACGTGTTGGCCTGTTAATTTTGGAAGACATCCTGAAAGTCTTGGTATTCCGGAGGTAGTTGCATGGAGGCAGAGGTTACAGATGCTAGATTAATCTTCAGGTTTTCTGGGTAGCAGGTTTGTGTACAATCCGGGAAGGTTATTCTCTTAGCTCGCCAATCAATTCGAGGATTATGTGTCTCTAACCAAGGGATTCCAAGAATAACCTGAAACTGTGGAGCCTTGATTACATCAAACACAACACCCTCCCGATGGCCGTCGGGACCAATAAGAGTCACCTCAGTAGTGGAATGTGTTACCAGTCCAGAGGCAATTTCAGTTCCATCGACTGTGGTGATGACATCTTTGCTGGTTTTAGGACGGAGAGGGAGGTTAATCCTAGAGACCAATTCACGATCCACATAGTTTCCAATAGCCCCACTATCGATGTATGCCTTTATTGCATGCAACCGCTTAGGCTGTTCTGGATCTACGAGAACCATTGGCACAATGAAATGCGAGGTCTGAGAGTTAGTTTTCAAGCTCGGCAAGCGGACCCCTACACTTGTCGGGTGGAGTCGTTTCCCGAAACAGAGTCTCCATGGTTTTTATCAGCGGCTCCTACCACCTTTCGGGCGGTTTTTCCGGGCAATCTCGTAGAAAGTGTCCAGAATTCCCACAATAAAGACATAATTTTAACTGCCGCCTCCTTTCACGTTCCTTTTAAGTTAAGGGTCCTTTAACCCCTCCAATTTGCATAGCCTCAGAGACATCAACTTCCTTTCCTTGGGATTAGCATGGGTCTTGACCAACACCCGGGTCTCAAACCTGGACCGATCTGCTTTTCTGTTTTGAAGTCTGTGATCCAATTGGACCACTAAGTCTATATACTCTGTGCATTCTTGGGGCGGATTTACAACTTGGGCCAAGACATCTTTAAGTTCTCTGCGTAGGCCTCGATAAAACAACGTGACTCTTTTATCCTCTGGCCATCCCGTTTCCACAATTAGTCTATTAAAGGTTGCAATATAGGATAGGAGGTCCTGATTGCCCTGTCGCAGGGATAGAAGTTCGTCATCCAGAGCCTGCCCCTGAGAGTGTCGAGCAAATAACCTTTCCATGCTTGCTTGAAACCTTTGAAAATCACGGAGAATCGGGTCATCTTGAGTAACCAGTGGAACTGACCAATCGGCAGCGCAGCCGCTGAGATATGACAATACAAAGGCTACCTTGGTCTGATCATTAGGGAAGGCCCCAGGTCTGCATAGGAAGTGCAAACGACACTGATTCATGAATACGGCAAATCGTTTGGGGTCCCCAGCAAAGCGTTCGGGTGGGGCCAGCGGCATGTTTCCAGGTAGATTAATCTGCACAGGGTTACTGGAAACCACAGGAGCGGGGTTCCCTGCGGAACCGGGTAGAGGAGTTTGCCCAGCTTGACCTTGCAAAAGCTGTCTGGCCAGGTCATCAGTTCTTCCCTTTGTTATTATTAATTCCCTCCTGAGGGCATTAGTCTCTTGACGAGCGGCATGTACTTCGGCCCGTAATTCCCCCAGTAATTGGGCCAACTGATCAGTCTCAGAACTTTCCATAGCGCCTGGGTGGGAATTTGTAGGAAGGCTTCGCGTTCTGTAACGCTCACCTGACTCCCACGGAGGCACTGGCCTGGTTCGCGCTGCTGTGACCTCTTCTAAGGTGATGCGCAGGGTTCGGAAGACGGACTGGACCGGGCCCCCAAATCTGGCTTGCCTGGCTCGCAGAAGTATCCTTCTGTAGGCGAAAATAGGGGATTAACTGTCTGCGGGGTAATGCAATCGGCCTCCCACTTTCCCCTCTCACCCTCCTCGAAACCCTTCTGTGATTTCTCGTAGCGTCTCACCCTAGGGTCTGGGAGGACGAGCTCTCCATCCTGCTTCTGATGCAGGGGAGCGTTGGTATCCAGTTACTTCACTGGATTTTCGGATTGGTGAGAACCAAACTTGCTTGGCTTCCAGGTAAGTTTTTTGATAAGAGGTTCCCTTTTTGTCCATGCATTAATGTACTAATGCTAGTGTCTTTTTCCCCATAGGGGCCGGGGTACGGAATGCCGGGGAACAGGCACCGACCCAAGATGAGAGGTGAAATCCTTGTAGAAATCAGGTAAGTCTTTAATGAGCGTTTTTTGGTAATGTCTTTTCATTCACTCATTAACGCTGATGTCTCTTTTTCCCCTTAGGGGCCGGGGTCCGGAAATGCCAGGATGCGGCGCGGACCCGAAATGAAGAGGGAATGAATCAACAGGTAAGTCTTAACATGGAGATTTAGCTTTC
Source organism: Ambystoma mexicanum (assembly GCF_040938575.1). Taxonomy (NCBI): domain Eukaryota; kingdom Metazoa; phylum Chordata; class Amphibia; order Caudata; family Ambystomatidae; genus Ambystoma; species Ambystoma mexicanum. Next base: position 54,798,829 of record NC_090932.1, read on the forward strand.
CTTATTCCCTTCTCTCTCTCACCTTTTGTTCTGGTCTTTTTCTACCTAGGCGCTGGGGCGTGACTGCGAATCCGGATGATCGCTGCTGAACATGGAGGCGCCCAGTAAAGGTGAGTGGAATGTGGCGCTGCAGCGATCAACACGATGAGCTTTTAAATAAAAGTCTTCCTTTTCAGGATTGTCGGTGAGATGTCTCTGGGATGCGGATTTAGCAGGTAAGGTATTTTCCTTCTTCTGTTCTCTTCTTCTCTTCCTTTGCAGGTGATCCAGGATGCTGGCAGGCGTGGCAGAAGTCAGGATGCAGGAGCAGACACGGTGAGCATCCAGCTGCTAGATGCAGAACAACGCGAAGCACGTGTGGCTGTTCGGGTGGGGTTTAAATAGCCTTGGAAGAAGTTCCAGGTATGTATCCTTCCTCAAATCAGGTATGTATCCTTCCCCGACCACGCCCGGATGGTAAATTAGTCCCACAGGTAAAGTAGTTCCTTTCAGGCCTCAAGGAGGCCGGGATCCTGCAGCATGGTCTGCATCAGGTAAGTAAACCCAAGCACATCCATAATGAGCCTGGCGCCTATTGCGCCAGGACTGATGTCTTTTATGAGCCTGGCGCCACAGGCGCCAGGACACTGTCCAAAGGGCCCCTATATGGGGTTGCTGGGTCCTTCCTTGGGGACTGGATGTCCGTTTTCGGGGACGCAGGGCTTGAACCGCCTCCCCGGGAGCGGGCATCATGACACAGACTCTATCTCTTTATAGAATACTGTCGGATTTTTCCTAATGTCGGGAATAGATTGCCTAATAGTGTTCACTTCCTGTCGTGAAAACGTGACGTGAACAAACTGTGATACATAATGTGCAGGAATGTCCACAGCAGCTATACCTGCTGCAGCATTAGCGGCAATCTCAACTTTTGGGACAAATGTCGGAGGTACCTCTCTCATAGGCAACTGAGATATAGGCAACTCCGAACACTTACTAAGCAACACAGCTAAATCGAGCGCTAAAGCAGTCAAAGAAGTGTCAAATGAAAAAGCTCTCTTATAAATACCCAGTAACTCTGTGGGACAACTAACCTTCTTTCTTGCACATTCATCCTGCAGGTACTCTACCATTACCTGAATCACCTTCCTCTGCATTTCTAGCGTATATTGACTGTATGTGTCATATACCTCAACCGGAGTTATCGATAAATCCGAAATCCATCTAATCGCATCTCTTGTACAAATTTGTGCTTCCTCAGATGCCCATTTACGACACAGAAGAAATTGTTTCTGTACATACATACTCTCTTCTTCGTCATCCTCATTCCGTAACTTCTCCAAGTCTCTCCTATACTCAAACAACCTTTCGTCATGCTCATGTACTTTCTCCACAGTATCTCTTGATAGTGCTAAAGTATTCAGATCCATCAGCCCTTGTGGGAGATCCACATTATTTAATTTACCCCACATTACGCATAAATGAATCCCTAAACCTTCAATAAAAACATTTTTCTCAGGAAAATTATCCATATTAGACAGTGTGGCGAAAACAATAGCTCGATCATCTCTCTCCATACAATGCTTAGCCCATGCAAACAAATCCTGCTTTTTCTCTGTAGGGACAGTATTACAAGTAACAACCTTCGACCCCGCACCCCGATCAACTATAGTGGGTACAGAACCACTCGGGAGTGGAGGTGCAGGTAGATTCAATGGAGGTGTTATTACTGGTGCAATGGGAAGAGGTAGTAGAGCAGGCGGAGGAACAACAGCCGGATGAATAGGAACAACAGGTTGAGCAGGGAGAGCAGGAATAACAGCAGGAAGAGGCAAAGCAACAGGAAGAGGATCATACGGAGGTGGTGCAGAGGCACCAGGCCTTCGCTCGTTTAACAATTTGTCGAGAAACTCGTCAGAAACATGAAGGTCTTTAGAAGGATAGATTTTCTGAATACCGAGTGAGAAAGCCCTATCCATATTCCTAACTGATTGTTTGTCTTGATGATATAACAACGCCTTTTCAGCGTTCGTTTTATGACGGTGCGCATGTTTTTCCCTAGTCATAAGCTGCTGCAACGCTTCTATTTTCCAATTCTGTAGAACATCAAATGCTGCGGGTCTGGCCTTTTTCTTTAACAAGACCGACTCTAAGTATTCAATACGAGGGATCTCAAAACTACCATTGATTGGCCACTGAAGTTCGGAGGCATGTCTGGTTTGTCTGTGCCAAATATCATTAAATACTACACTTCCAATGCCATGTTTACAATACGTAGTAAACGCCGGCGACCCCTCCTGTGGTGCCGGGCGGCTAAATTCCAAACATTGTCGATCGCTGCAGAATAATGCCCTAAAGCAGCTAGACAATTTCCCAGGCATTTCTCAAAAACTTGGTGTTACCTGGTCAATAATTGTGTCTGCAGATACAATGCGCCAAATTCAAATTGTCAGGGTTAAATTAAGAGTCGGGTCACGACTCACCTGACCAAACCTAAGGAGGACCATACGGTTTATCAAAGAACTTACCTAACTAATTTTACCTTGTGTTTGGTGATTTCGGCAAATCTGCCCGCCTCAAAAAGTGGACCCTCGTCAAGATGCCGTCTCAGACCGCATGGCTATCGTCCAAGGATCGGATCGTGCAGCACTGTAGAGGTGTCGTGTCTCGTTCAGTCGGGCCCATAGTATCACATCATCCGATCCCGGTCCGATAGCATGTGTCAACCTTCAATGGTCCGGCATCAATCTTGAGGGTCCCTATTCGGGCGCCAACTGTGAAAAGAGAAAAATAATATGAGGCCAGGAAACCCAAAGGAAACACACCAAACACCGGTTACAAAGGAACATACAAAGTACTTTATTTTAAGGTCAAGCAATGACAAAGTCAATAATAGATCGGATAGCTATCGGCCCTCAGTACAACACAACAACCTTCAACGGGGTTCGATGTATTCAGTGAGAGACTGTACATTGGGACATTCAGGCTTTTATACATTTCTCCAGCCTGTTGTCCAACCCCTTCACGGGTTTCACCATTCCATGAATGTATTACTGGTCTAGGGTCTCTGCCAGGTCAATTTTAATTTACTCATCAGTATGTGCATAGATCAGTTCCGTTGATACAGGTAATCTATTTACATGCAGGTCAACAGAAGGACAATATCTCAGTTCACGACCCTAACAAGTGGCCTGTAGGCAAGTTATTCATTAGCTGTACGGAGGTCAAGACGACCTAGATTCTATTCGGAATGGCATCGTCCACCATTTTGATGTACAGGGTGACTTTTACACAGCAAGAGAACCTAAAATGGAGGTTTAATTCAAGATGGTGGCTTACATCAATTTCTAAGGTCAAGACCTTGCCGTAGAGAGTTATTCGCGTACAATTTTAAGCAACTTGGCGTAGGTCAATATACATACAATCGTTTACAATAGGAGGCATAATTTAATATCCTGTTTGACAGCGTTAGCCTTGGCTGATTTCTGCAACCACTCCTTTGCCACTGGATCCTTCCCCTCACTCCTCAAGCTCCCCCCTCTCCTCAAAACGCATTCTGCCGTCCCTTCCTATCTGGCAAGCTACCACCCTATCCCCACTACATCCTTCCTGGGCAAACTCTTGGAGAAGCTGTCCATCTCCCAGTTTATCCACCACACTGAATCTGTTCAGGGCCGGTGCGATCACTATGCAAGGTTAGGTGCTTGCCTATATGTGTAAAATGTTAAGAGCAGCAAAATGTCGCTTTAACCTGCACACACTATGTTTAATTGTATACTATCTTGCCTTGCCTTTGATAGCACCGGCCCTGCCCCTGTACACTGTCTGCAGGCTGGTGCTGGCGCGGCAGCAGAGACCACATGGTGAAGGTTGGGTTCGGGTCAGGCCTGGGTCACAATGAGTGACATCATGGGCGTGGCAGTACTGAGCACCTGGCACCAGCGCATTATGAACAAAGCATCGCTGCACGTGCCCCTTCCTTGACCGACCGTCGTGATATTGTCAGTGAATGCTGTCCCATGCGGTGCAGCCTCAGCACTCAGCCTGAGCCCCCTGAACCTGTTAATAACTTCTTGTATAAATATTATTTAATTGGTCCGAGACCGACTCCCGAGACGTGGTGGCCTGCGCACCCTGTACTAGCTGCAGGGCGCCAGCCGCCAGGCCAGTAGGCCACCCCCATCCCTGGCAGCGGCAGCTCCTGCTGTGTTGCTCCTGTGAGAGTGGCCCAGACCCTGTGCTGAGAGAGTAACAGACTCAGCCCTCTGACACAGATAAGGTGCCGTACCGCAGCCGACATCATGGTGCATGCCCCCCAATTCTCTCTCTTGTCTTAATTAAATGTTATGCCTTTTGACTGGGTAGGAATAGGGTGGCACTTAGATCCCCTGAATCAGGAAGGATGGCGTCTATCGGAGAGCTCCTTCTCCTCTTCGTTGCAACAACTTTGGCCATCTCACAAGGTAAGAAGCACTTAATCGCGATATGCTGCCTTTCATCCGATCATCCGAGTGTTTTAATGGTTTATAGAGGGTCCCCAAACAGGCTGTGTTGCACTACTCTCGGGGCACATGCTACACAAAGCATGTTACACCTTGGATTCTAATTCCATTATCTTTTGGGTATAGATGGGAAATGGTGTTGATGGGTGTAAAGTAATGTGCTCCGGATATAGCAGTGTGGGCAAGTGATGTAGCTGAGATTATAACTCAGGACCGCTCATTCCTCGACCAAAAATCCTCTGTGCATTTGAACAACGCAACTCAGAGCACTAGAACTGTTCCCCCCTACTTTGCCCAAATAATGGCAGTGCGGCTAGGGGTGATATTTCAAATGCATGGGGGCTCGTTTGTGTTATATGTGTTCTTGTGCCTTTCAAGAGATAACTGAGAATGCTTGAATTACTTTCTACAACGTATGACTAAGAAAAAGACAAAAGTCTTCACTTTTTTGGGGAGAGTGTGTGAATAAATGAAATTTTTTCAATGTTATACTTGCTGACAAGGTTTTACAATTTCGCAGCATTGTAAATAAATGACGCTTATTACTTTTGACCAACTCAGCGGGTTAGTCTAATCGCAAGCGAAAATGATACATGGCTGTAACTGAGTACGTTTGCTTGGTGGCTTCACTGCCTTAAAGCATGTGTAGAGAGTAACAACATGCTATGGCACCTGTGGAACATGCTGAATTGGGCTGGGATAGTAGGAGCGTAGGGAGCTGGAGCAGTGCAAGACTGTGCTGCTGTGCTGTTGGAACTAGATGGACTGAGTGTTCAGGGCGAGCTCCTTGATCTTTTTTGGTGTGCAGTCTTTTCAGATGCAGCCTGGGTGTGCCCTAATGTAGAAAGGAATCTTGTCTGTGTCTCTTATGGTATGTTTGAGCATTATGGTTGTGTGTGGGGGGGGTCTGCTGGTTAGGGTCTTTGCTTCAAGCTTCAGTTTGTGCAGTGAACAGCATAAGCTCATGAATGTCAGCCCTGTACTTTGTGGCGGTTGTGGTCGTCCCATTTGGTGCAGTGTGTTCAGTGGTGCAGTGAAGTGTGATGTCAGCTGTGGTGGGAGACTGGGCTAGCAAGGTGCAATGCGGATATAAGGGAACACATACCACAGTGTGTTTTAGAAAGTATCACAGTGTTAATAGCACTGCAGGGTACAAATGTCAATGTGCATTAACAAGGAGCACGTATAGCTGCAAGTCCTCCACTTCCCACATCTAATGAGGACTGTTGGTTGAGAACGGTTAGGATCTGGAGTAGAGTGGAGTGGAGTGGAGTGGGGGGTCGAGTGGGGCGCCTATCTGACAGTTTACCTAGGGTGGCAAAATTCCTTGCACCGGCCCTGAATCTGTTGTCTCCATGACCAACCGTCTGGCTTCAAAGCTGCCGAAGGCACGGAAACTACTCTCCTGAACACCTGTGAAGACCTGCTCTCTAATCTCGATTCCAGCAATCCTTCCGTTATCATCCTTCTTGACCTATCCTTTGCCTTTGATACAGTCAATCATGCCACCCTTATAAATCAGCTCCATGATACACTTGGCATCACAGACCTGGTTCTGGACTGGTTGACCTTCTTCCTCTCGGACCGACCTTCCCAGGTTCAACTGGGCCATTTTCTGCCAACCATCTTACTCTCCACTTGCGGAGTACCTCAGGGCTCAATCCTCTCGCCTTGGCTGTTCAACGTATACCTTGCTCCTCTAGCCCACTTGACCTTCACCTTCTCTCCTAACTTCCAGTGTTATGCAGATGACATGCAGATCTCCTTCAAGCTTCCCTCCTCCGCCTCCTACTCTCCCTCTCTCATTCCTCACTCCCTGTCTGCTATTCAAGCATGGTGCTCTGCTAACAATCTCTCCCTTTATTCCAGTAAGACAGAGATCCTTCTGATTGGGACCCCTGCTTCCTCTGTCCCTCCCTCACTCTGGCTGCCCTTCATGGGCCCCCTCCCCTCACCCTCCTTTGAGACAAAAAACCTTGGTGTCATCTTCAAATCCTCTCTCCTTCTCTTCTCACATCACAGACGTTGCCAAGCAGGCCCACTTTCAGCTGCACCTCCTCAGAGGCATTCTCCCCTTCCTCACCTTCCCCCAGAAACTCAATGGGCCTCATTCTGAGTAGGGCGGTAAGGGATACCGGGCACCAGTAAGGAGACCAGTGCCGGTAATCCTTTACCGCCCTACTACGAGGTCCCTTAGCGGGTCCTTCCTTTAACGCCTGGTCTGACCAGACGTTATGGACGGGACCCGTTAAGGGACTTCAGAGCTAATAACGGTACCGCAATTTGAGGTACCATTATTAGCGCCTTCCCCATTCCCATTGAGCCCTATAGTGGCTCAAATGGGAATGGGGAATGGCTTTTTCATTGGGGACCCGCAAAGGTTGAACTACACCGGTAAGTCCCCATTGAACCATACCGGTGCCGGTACCGTTATTGGAGGCAGTCATGGCTTTTCTCTTTTTCCTTTCCTCTCCCCATCTCCAGCTAATGTCCTTGTGTGCTTCTTTGTATGGTTTGAGGACCTTCTTTCCCCTGCACTCTGTGCTTTCTCCTGGCCCTGTCACCTGGCCTCCCCTGGCACTCACTTTTTTCTCACGGGCTCTTCACCCTAATCGGCACCAGGGGTGGACTGGGAACTAAAAGAGACCCTGGAAATAATTACTGAGGACCAAAAAAGGACCTGGAAATAAAGTTCAAAGTGGCCCCATATGACACATTTTCAGCAAGCCCAATGCCTTTCCTATGAGAAAATGTGGAAATACCACACAAAAGAGGCCCAGGGTGCAGAGGCCCACCCGGAAATCTCCAGAGTTACCTATAGGCCAGTCCACCCCTGATCGGCACGTTCTGAATGTTACAAGGCCTAGTAGGATTGTTTTGTTTTGTTATCCCTGTTTCCTCCATCCTCTTGACTTGTTGCACCTAGGTGCATTATAAATAATCAATAAATAAATAAATAAATAAAAATAGTGGGGATTGAAGCTAAGGGATGGGTAGAAATACAGTTTATCATTGTACATCATTGCAAAAGCCTAATAAAGAAAGACAAGGAAACGGCTCAGAGGGCGCAAATAGAGGAAGCAAAACTAGTACAGAAGAAGTTGGCATAAATTGCATTGGAAAGTGCAGGAAATTGTTGCAGGGGAGGCAGAGCCCAGAGTGTTCCAGTCAGACTTATGGGCAGCACCGAGTTGGGGAGGTGATCACGATTGTAATGGTGGGCACCCCCAGAAGGTCCATACGGTATGCCACTGCCCACAGCCCTACTCGCTCCTCCGCCATCATTTCCACATTTAACCACCCCAGTTTCCAGTGGCTCACCAACATACGCAGTACACCTGGGGCAGGAGCAGGGCCATCAAGTACAAAACAGTAATGCAATAACCAACGGCACAGTGACGCACTATCAAGGGGCCACTGTCGTTGGAGGGAATCATCATTTTTCCAGGAACAAACACATACCCAGACTAGAACAACCCACAGAGAGCCTTAGCATGACCAGTTCTATTGGCCACTGACAACCCAGAAGAGGAATCCTTGGTAGCTGTGGAGATAGGAAATAAACTGGTTATTTTCATGGTGGATGCATGTGTAACGAAGTTGTGTATTAGTGAGGGAGTTTGTCAAGCAAGGTAATCGGCACACAAAGCTTCTATGGGGCAGTACAATTGGTTCTGTTTACAAAGGAATTACCCATTAAGGTAGGGGACAGAGTGGTATGGGCCCGTTGTTTTCCAATGCAACCCCCGTAAATATATTGGGTAGGGACATCCTTGGTAAGCGAAACATGACCATCTCGTTTACTGAAAGGGGAGTGGTGTGTTCGACCCCCGCTATCTGTTACCTGAAGGTCATGATGATCATACATGCATTCGGAAATGAAGCAGTGGCGAAAATAATACCATTGGCCCCTGATTTGTTTATATATGGAATCACGTGCTTCTTAACGCATTCCCACAGGTGGCCAACTAGTACTGGCGTGTTCCCTCTGAATTTTTCTTTAGACCAGCCCTGCCCCAGGTACTCGCTGCAGGGACTATCATTATGTTGGATATAGAAGGAGTGTTGGTGTCGAAGGAAAGGATTGTTTTAATATCAAGAGACAGGTTTAGGGGAAAATGGCATACGATGGTGTGTATTGATCCAACCCAGCCCCTGAGACATTACAGATGAGGATCTTTTTTGAGAATAAGGACTGCAATGGGGAGATAATATTGGAAGTCTGTGTCCCTTGTGAAATAATGACACAGTATTGACACATCCCATGTCCATTTTATTGGTAGGGAATGCCCCTTCATTTGCACAAGAAGACTTATCTCAAATACCTGACAAGTTGTGGACAAGTAAGCTTCACGATGTAGGGCTTGTATGCAGTGTCACAACAATATGTACCACATTGAAGCAGGGTGCAGTGCTACCCAGAGTACAAGATTACCCCCTATCCAAAGCAGCAGAGGAAGGGATATACAACACCATTACGGCCCTCATACACCAAAGCATCATAGTACCATTGAATTACCCATGTAGCACGGCTATCTACCTATGAAGACATTGAAGGGGCCCAGTTGGAGGATGATTCAGGATTTGTGTCCTCTTAATAATATAGTAAAGGCAGCGTGCCCAGTGGTCCCTAACCCTGCCACGATATTGTGCAATATACCCAGTGCTGCCACACATTTCACTGTTCTAGACCTCAAGAATGCTTTCTATACTGTCCCATTGCACCCAGATTCTCATTGTCTCACAATGTTTACGGGAGGCGATTACAACATACTAGGCTCACACAGTGGTATTATGAGTCCCCCAGCATTTCTAACAGGGCCCTGCATGAAGATTTAGGTAACAGTCAAGTCCCAAGTACCATCATTATTTAGTATGTGGATGATTTGTTGGTGTGTAGCACCACTGTTGCAACAGTGTAGGGAAGATACATTACATTGTTACAGCTGATGGCTGACAAAGGGTACAATGTGGAAAGAGCAAAATTACAGTACTGTCAACAGGAGGTATTGTACCCAGGTCTATTTATCTCAGTAAATGAGAAAAGAGTAACTCCAGAATGCACCGTCACAGTGCGTGGCACGCCCCAGCCAGTAACAGTTAAGGAGATGCAGAAGTTTCTTGGGCTGTGTAATTATTGTAGGGTGTGGACATTTGACTATTCATCATACACACAGCCACTGCTGCAAGCCCTTAAAGAGGCCCAACAGACTAAAAATATTATCACTTTGACTGATGAGATGCTTACCAGTTTTCAGGAGCTGAAAGATGTAATCTCCACTGCCCCTGTTTTAGCAACCCAGACTATACTAATGAGTTCTATTTATTTTCGCACTCTGATGGCCTGATGATGACAGCAGCACTGACACAACATAGTACAATGGGCCACAAACCTTTAGCGTATTACAGTGGTATGTTAGATTCAATCATGCAAGGACAGTTCCCCTGAGAACAAGCATTAGCTACAGATGTTTTTGCTATTGTGAAGTAAGCCATGATTACCATGGGATGTTCAGTAACTCTGTCTCTATGTAGAACATGCAATGTTTGAAATAATTGAAAGATCGATGTCCACGTTCACAACACAGAGAGCTTCCACTTATGATGTTATCCTTCCCAGCCGTATCCATCCACATTATTCATTGCAAAACTGTATACTATGCTACCTTCTTGACAGAACCCATCACTGACTCTGACGATGTTCATGACTGTGTCACATACGAGGGTCCGGACGATGACATACCTAAGGCATGAGATTGTGCCCTAGATGGTGAGGTGTTCTTTGTTGATGGGTCAGTGACTATTGACCAAGAGGCAGGTCAGCAACATAATGGGGCAGCAGTAGTCCATTTGGTTGATGGAGAGTATGGATTTTTATCCTGGGCAGCATTATGCTGCTGAGGTGGGCGAATTGATTGCCCTTATTTATGCCCTTGAGGCAGCACAGGCATGTCAGATGATGATTTTTTCGGACTCAGGCTATGTGACGACAACAGTGCACTCTGGATTGTTGAGGTGGAAGAGGAGAGGGTTCTGGAGAGAAGATGGATCCCAGTACAGCATGCAGCCCTCGTAGATGCATTGATTCATGCTCTCTCCAAGCCAACACTTGTCGCAATCCATAAGTGTGCCACCCATACTAATGGAGAAGACATCCTCTCACTTGGTAATGAAGCGGCAGACATAGCAGCAAAATTAGCAGCATATTTAGCAGTGCCGAATATCTCTGAGCACACGCTAATATGCATTTGAAAATACAAATTCCATATACTGCATTACCAATTACAGAAGTGATAGAGTTGCACGGTCAAGCACAGAGTGAGAAATTGTTGTGGCAGGGGAGGCAATGCACACTATCTCCCATAGACCTAGTGTGGAGGCAGGTTAGCACAGGGAAAGTAGCGATGCAGCAAGAACTGGTCCTGGTCCTATTCGACCAGCTGAATTACTCTTTGTATGTGTTTTAGGAGCATATTGCTGCTGATATACAGGAGGATTGGTATGTGCCATTGGATTGAGGCTGGTCCATGTGCATATCCTGATGCCAAATCGGCAGCTACATTCGTGGTAAGAGAAGTAATTCCCCGATAGGGAGTGTGCGAGAATCTTAAAAATGATAACGGCACCCACTTCTTTAATGATCTGTTTAAGGAGATTGCAACTTTTTTAGGAATTAAACACAAGATGTGCTCCCTTTGCCACCCCCAGGTCAATGGTGTTGATGAGAGGATGAACGGCCACATGAAGGCTAAACTGTCTAAATTATGTGTTACTCTTGTAAGGAATTATGTCCAACGCTTGCCTCTGGACTACTTCAATTTGAGGACTCAGCCCTGCAAGGATCATCACCACTCCCCTCATGAGATAGTGACAGGGAGACGTATGGACATGCCGCTATCAACTTTGCGGATTACTTTCGATGCTCACAGGGCTGCATCAATTCTAGGAGATGAGTTTAAGTTATATTTAACCTGAATTCACAAAGTCAATATAATGTCTTTTTCAACAGATAGCTCCATGATGAGCGGAAGAAGAGAACCGTGCTGCACAGGGTTCTGCAAGCTCACCACCTCTCCAATAGCACCAAGGGGATGTTGTCTATATTAGAACGTTTCTCCGCAGGTGGAGTGAGACACGCTATGACGGACCTTAGACAGTAGTGTATGCCACTCCCTTTGTGGGCAAAGTGAACAAACTACGTTATTGGGTGCACCTCTCCGATGCCAGGAGGGTGCCCCCATGCATCACCTCCTTCTGTCAACATATTGTCTGAATGTGTTTTGTAAATATCTGTATCAAACAAAGACTTGTAAAGTTCAGAAGGTTGTTTTCAGTTTTTTCATTGTAGCAACAGATTCTTCACCTCCACATCATCAAATTACAGATTTCTTATATGAGTGTATTTGTATTGTATGATATTAAGAAGCTGCTCTTCTTCTGTACTTCTTTTCCTTTGAAAAATACTTTTTTCATTGATATAACACAGTTTACCTCCTTTTTTCACAGTACATTCAAGTTAATTAATAAGTATTTTTGCATCATGTTTATTTTTTATCGTTGCTGTGGGTTTCTTTTTTGGTATATTTTTTGTAGTGGATTTTAAAAGAATATGTACACATGATACAGTATCATGGCAATGGAAGCTGCGTGTAAAAAGAGGAATAGAGGAAGAACATGAATATGCCCAATATAAAAGAGGTTTTTTGACACAATGTCTGATGTGTACCACCCAGAATTTAGTAATGTGTCGTACAATCACATGCGCTCAGTGGGGAAACAGAGGTATAACGGTAGCTGTAATGTCTGCACCCACATCCCCCATGCATCATTGGAATCTCAGTGTTTGGTTCATCTGACTCTGTGTCGGGTTTTCAGTTTGTTCCAGGAGCACATTGGAGGGAGTGCTGTTCATGTCAAACAGATGGGAAAAGGCGGTGGTGAGCTGTGCGGCAGGGGGGGTTTGCAGGATTTGGAGAGGAAGTGATATGGAACATCAAGAAGAACTGTTTTACAATATGGGCCACGTATGTCTTGAAACTAACATGGATTTAGACACGAGAAGTTCAAGCAAAGGTTTATGCACCTGAAGAATGAGTTTTGCTTTTGAGCGCATGGGACAGTTCCCCTTGGAACTAATATGAAATGCAATAAAACATTGGTCATTCCAGATCTTGCTAAAGGAACACCAATTCCTTCTGCCCTAGAGGGTTGTTATTTTTCTCTCTGGTTGTTGGAGGTTTACCGTACAAGTCCTAAACTCATGTTTTTGGACAGGCAACCAGCGTAGCTTCCTGCGATGTAAGGAGAACGATACCGTTCTGGAAAAGTTGTACACAAGTCTGACTGCAGCATTCTGGGCCACTTCAAGCTGTTGTAACTGATTTGCTGGTGCTCCTAAAAGAACAGTGTCGCAATCATCGAATCTAGAGTTGACCATTGTCCCCATTTGGAGATAAGGGGTAAAACGGGTTTTAATAACCTAAGCTGATAGTAAACAGATCTTATAACTTCCATGACATGAGTGTTACACCTCAAAGCTGCCTCCCATATACATCCTAGAAGTTGTACCTTATCAGAAAAGGAGGTTGGGACATCAAATATTAACTAGGAATATTGACTAGTAGCTGACTGGAAGAAATAAAAAAAGAACGTTTATTTTACAATTCAAAAAATAAAATACTTTCATGACTGAGTGATCTGCTCCTTTGTTCATCTTGCACAGTCGAGCAATTCATCTCTAGTTCAATTCGCGTTTTAGCCTAATCCAAACCTTCTTAAATAAGTGATATTTTAAGAATACCAAGCAATGTAAATCGTCCTATTCTGGCTTTATGTTTGCCGGTAGAGGATTTCAAAATTTGGGGATCCGGCCCGAAAAATATTTTGAAGCAATTTTATAGTGAAAGCTGCAACCATCAACCAAAGAACCGGATGCTAGACCTATAGAATAAGTGGGAGGCACTGGGCTTATATTGAAGAAAATCCTTTACTGAGGCAAGAAGAGTCTTGCAGAAAAGGCTTCCTTCTATCACACAGAAATCTATTGGATCAAGGATTCATATGGGGGACATGTGAGGGTGAAGGCACGCATCAGTGCCTGAGAAATGTGGGATAAGTGATGGATGGACAGATCCAACTGCAGGGGAAAGGGGATGTTCAAAATCATCTAGTAAATCAGCAAAAACCAGCACATTCTGGGCCAATCAGGAGCCTCCTGGAGGATTTCCACTCAAGCACCATTAATTTCAATCAATATCCAAAATGTATGTTGATAGTTAAAACAAAACATCCTGGGTCGGGGGGATAGGTCAGGGGAACGCGCTTGTCTTGGAAGCAAAACAGCACTCAGTAGCATGGTTTGATATCCGGTCCCACTTTTAGGCGCTGGACTACAACAAGAAGTGTGATATTAAAAGACCAATTTAATTATTTTATATTTTTATTCCCCACCTCCCCCAAGGCATCAAAAGTTGTACATTAAAAAAATACTCTATGGGGTGAAGAGATCTTATGAAGGTCTCCTCAGGTACCAGTAGACCAAAGAAAAATCTGAGAGTGAAGAACGAGATCTACCAAAAAAGGTCACGCCCAACTCCAGGAGTCCTTCTCCTCTCCCTACACCCTTTTCCCTTAGTCTCCAAATCCCATGCCCAAGGCACTCATACTGGGTGTGTTCTTTGACAGGCAATCAAAGCTCCAACTATTCATTACTTCTCCTCCCGGAGTCACAAATCTATAGCTTCTGAATGTTCCAATGGCTCATCCACAGCTTGTGTATCACTCTGCAACCCCGCTCTTGTTCTCATCCGTCTTATTGCAGATCTATCCTCCCGCTGGGCCTCACTTGCTACTCTTTACTCCACTTCAATTAAATACTCAACTATGCTCCTCTTTTACCACAGCACACCACGCACGCATGGACTGGATCCCTAGACAATACAGAACACTCTTCAAATTCATTCCTCCTCCTCATCTTTAAATCCATTTGTGGACTCACCACCATCGCTCAATCAAATATTTAATGTCACCTTGTGATCTCAACCCTACTCACTCTGGCAGTTGAACCACCCCCTCTCCGTGCTGCCTACTGCTTCCACTACCTCACCTTATTGTGCCACACTACTGGTGCACCTACCTCCGGAAGTGAATAACATAGCCGCTCTTCTGGCTTTGCTTTCAAGACTCCTCTCAAAATGTTCTTTCTATCCAGGTAAGGGGGCAAAGAAGACCTGCATCCATATCATCTGTCCCTTCCAGAGCCCCCAGCTCCTGCGATGCAGAAATTACCATTCATAACAGCAATAACATGAGCTGTAGATAAAGTTTAAAACCCATTTTGTCAAGAGACAGATGAATGCATTGCTGATGGCAACTGCCACTCCCCCACCCCAATATCAAAAAGGAGAGAAACACTATGCACTAAGGCCACCATACCGGGCTTATCCCAGATCAATACAAGAGGAAATGGGCCTGATATAACTGAAGATGGCGAAAATAAACAAACTCACTGTCACATCTGACACGTGCATGCAATATTCCACTTCAGATCCTGCAATCTCTTCCCTCAGATTGCATTCCTCTACTCACAGCAGCTGTCAATCACTCTTTCTCTCATGATGTTATCCCATTCTCGCTTATGCATGCTGTTGTGTCTCTGCTGCTGAAGAAACCTCATATGGATCCGTCCCTTCCGGACAACCACTGTCCGATTTCTCTACTCGATATTTTACATGGTTCCCAAGCAGGTTTAGACCTACAATGGGAACCGAATCAGTAATGATTTCGGTTCTTGACGATTTATCGCTGTCAAGACCGCAGAGAGGTCAGCGCCTTGATTCTTCTTGGCCTCTCTGCAGCCTTCGATACAATAGATAATAACATTATGGTTCAGCGGCTGGTCCGGGCTGGTTTTGGTGGCAGGCCTCTTGAATGGTTTATTTTTTATCTGACCGCCAGAAAACGGTTTCACTTTATCCTTTTTTGCCTGCTCCTTACACAATCACTTGTGGTGTTCCGCGGGGTTCCTACCTCTCTCCTCTGTTATTTAACCTATATCTCCAACCTCTGACTGATCTAATAACATCTTTTGGTATCTGTTTTTACACGTATGCTGGCGACACTCAATTGTTTTTCCGCCTTGACTCAGTCTTCTGATTCCTCTTCTAATCTCCAGAACTGCCTAACAACAGTACCAACATGCATGGCTAAAAACAGCCTCAAATTGAATGGAAGACAGACCGAGGTCCTGGTTTTGGTACCTTAGACCCTAGCACATTCTGGAACTCTTCTTTTTGGCCGGAGTCACTAGGTGTCCTTCCTGTTCCTTCCTGTTTTTACTGTTGTAAAAAGCCTGGGGGTTAAAATTCTACCCTCAGGATCCAGAGAGGCCCAAATTGCTTCAGTCTGTAGGGCAAGTTTTCACAGACTGAAATTACTTAAGAAAGTCCTGGATTTCCTTCCTTCTGTTGTTAACTTGTCCACAATGGGATCTATTGATTACTCCAATGGGATATATTTAGGGCAACCAGACTATCTGGTTCAAAGACTTCAGATTTGTCAGAACGCTGCAGCCCGCCTAGCCTTGGTGGCCACTAGATCTGAGCCTATCACCTCATTGTTATGCAAACTCCACTGGCTCCCGGTCAGGAGACGGATTGAGTTTAAGATCTTGTGCATTGCTCACCGGACCGTCAACTCTTCTGGCCCTATATTTTTATGGCAGAAGCTTAAAGCCTACACTCCCTCTCGTAGGCTCCGCTCCAGTGGAAAAAATCTCCTTGAAGTCCTGCATTTCTACAAATCCAGAGAAGGGGCCGCTTCTTTTCGTTCCTGGCCCCTAAGATTTGGAACGTGCTCCTGATGGTACTTTGTGGCCTCTCAGACCTTGGTTAAAGGAAACAACTAAAGATCATGCTGTTCGCTGCCTAATCCTCCCTGTCTGTTTTTTTTCTTTTTTACCTCTACCTTTCTCTCCTGTTCCTCTCTCTTTTTAGCACCCATGATTCTATCTGGCCATGGTTTGCACTCTACAAATTGTTATACATGCATACATACATCCTAGGATATTTTTTATTTAAGTCTCCTAAATCCACACATAATCGAAGCTTCCCATTCTTTTTACACCACCACCACAATGGGGCTCATCCATTGTGACGATTCAATTTTCTCGATGACATTCTCTTTCTCCAATCTGTCCAATTCCGCCTCTAGCTTATCCATCAGTGCAAACGGGACAGGGCAAGCTTTCATGTGTATTACTGGAATCGCCCTGGATTTTAGTATAATTTTGTGTGTGTACCCTTTCACCAAACCTAACTTGGCCTGAAATACATCTCCCTTCTGTTCTTCGGTACCATTGGCTTTACGTTCACCTCCACCTATGTAAAGTACAGGGTCGCTCTCACATGGATTAAGATGAATTTTTTGCTTGGCTTGATCCTTCCAATCCAAAACATTTAGTCCTTTCTTGGCCACGTATATTTTACTTTCAGCTGTGCAAGCTTTAAATTGCACCTTGCTCATTAAGTAACTGATCAAGTGTATCGTAGATCCTTCAAACCCTCCTGGGTTTCATGTATTTTACCAGGGGTAATCTATGCTTCAGTCCTTAGACTCTAACTCCTGCCACTTGTTCTCTGTAATTATTGTATTCTTATTCTTCATTGGGTGACATTGTTGCAACTTTACACACACACACACACACACACAGATAAAAACACATAATACTTGATACAAGTTACATTACATTAAAATAGATGTCTGTAAAAATGCATTTTACAAAATTCATCACAGTAAAAACCAATTGATCCGAAGGCTCCAAAAGAAAATTCCACTGCAACATTTCCCATGAAAACATTGGTCGATTATTAAAATATAACTCACATGTTTCTACCGGAAGGTCAAAAAGAGCTGGGCATTCAAAGATTCAATGTTCTATAGTTTCTTTAGACATCAAACCGATACGACACAGACTAACTTCCTGGGGCACTCTATTCCTTGCACCTATGACGTCATTAGTTAACAGCAGATTTAATTGAACCCGTAACCAAAAGTCTCTTAATTGTTTGGATGGGCATCTTCTCATACATCTCGGCATAGAGTTATAGGGCTTTATGTCAAGGAAAAGTGCTCAAATATCTTATAGGTTTCAAGGCAATATCTGTTTGCAATCCAATCATTTTCTGTATATTTACTTCTTAACCTTACCAGGCATGAGCTCTAAGTCCTCCATCGATATACCCTTTTACTCCAAGATGTTTAACACACTGTTCGTCCATACATTCAGGGAGCCACAAGAACCCTTAAAAAGGATGTTCAATTGCTCGAAAAGGGTAAAGGTAGGAGGAAACAAAATACTTCTTAGTAGTAGACCTCTACGCCAAATAACATTTGTCATTAAAGATACGAGGCCCAGGATGTGTCGGACAGCTGCAAATGGAGTGCCAATAGGAAGTGACAACACTTGCTTCCAAATGAAGGACTCAAGTTTGATAGACCCTCTTCCCGCACCTCAGCCCCATAGATCAACTTAATGACCAGGATTTGATTGTACATTTTCACGGCCGGGAGTAAAGAGAAGCACCTGTATTTTCTGTAAAGTACCCGAAGCTGGGTAGCTGCTGTAATTGCTTCAAGCTTGAGAGCCTGGTTCACTAGAGCCAATGAACTTTTGTCTTTGAGTAAAACCCCAAGATATCTGAATTTGCACACCTCCTCCAATCTCATATTATTGATATACCAGCCAAAAGGAGGCATACCCAAAATAATCTTACATCGATTTACCACATGGATCTTTGACTTAGGCATGTTATTTCCAAGCCAAGGTCCCCGAGGTAATCACCCATTGCTTTTAACGATCGCTGGACGCCCATCGCGTTATAGTCCATCAACACAAGTTCATCAGCGTATAAAAGGTAGTGTAACTTCAAAGAACCCAATCTAGGGGGTTTAACTACAATACCAGCTAAAGCTGCCCCTATGCTGAGAATATAAAGATTACATTGAAATGGGGCTAGCACGCACCTCTGGTATGAACCATGTTCGACAAAGATCCAACCAGAGTACAAACCCCTTTGATCCAGCCTAACCTTCAGTTTGATGTCTAAGTAACACATGTTCCAGGATACTGACCAAAGGTTCCGGGCAGGCCCACGTCCTTAGTATCTCCCACAGCCTACAGCGATCAACACAATCAAAGGTCTTAGAGATATCTTAAAAGGCAAGGTACAAGCTATAGTTTAGTCTGAACTGTCTGATTAGACAAAAGCTATATCAATAGGCAATTCAGAGAAGTACTTGTACCCTTTCGAAAACTTGACAGATTTTGGTCCAATTTACCAGAGTCCTCGGCCCACCATTCGAGAGACCGCAATACGAAGCATGAGAAGATTTTATTGGAGGCATTCAAAAGGGAAATAGGGTGATAGATCGGATCCCGCAAACTATCTCCCTTTTAGAAAATCACAACAACTATAGCCTCCTGCCAAGTCGGGGGAACTGATGAGTCACTAAAATATTCTGAAACAGTAGTAACAAGACCGCCGACCACAATTGGGGAGCCGATTTTAAAGTTACATTTGATAGGCCATCTGGACCTGGGGCATTAGAGGATTTCACTCTTTTAATGGCCACGAGAATCCCCTCAGTATCTATGTCCAAAACTTTTAAAGTTACATTTGATAGGCCATCTGGACCTGGGCATTAGAGGATTTCGCCCTTTTAATGGCCACAAGAATCTCCTCAGTATCTATGTCCAAAACTTCCCAGATTTGGGTTTCGTCAAGTGCCACGCCACCCGCCGTGGAACAAGCCTCCACCTTGGACTGGGAAACATACAGATTTCTAAAGTAAGTCTCTGAGTGGGAGCCAGCTATTGGCTGCAGTTGCAAAGATGTTTGAACACAATCCCCTCTTCTTAATTTCCCAAAATACACTGAGTCTCTAGACCTAAGTGCAGTTAGCATATGTTCTCCATCTTTTAGGAACAATAAGTGCCTATAACCTTTCAACCAATTACTATAAGCTTGCTTTAGCTTTTTTATAATCATATTAGTGGTACTACCAAGTTTACTTGCATTTCCAATAGCACTTCTTAACTTTTTCTTCTTCACACTAACCCCATCATCAAATTTCGAGGTAAAGCCAGAGTAGTAAGGTCCCCCCTCAGGCTTTTTAGTGGGATTTTCCCTCGAAGTAAGTCTTGCATATGTGGACCAAAGGTCTGGGGAGACATTAGAAGGAATGAACCCTGCGATAAATCCTGAAACACCTTAGCATTAAAATGCAACGCAAGCTTCGGGTGCCATAAAATGGCATGATCTCTTGGTCTGACTTCTATTAAGTTCTGAACCTGTGCCGTGGGAGCAGATATACAGGCCCCTCCCAGGAGGAAAAACAACTGTTAATGATCACTGCATGTGCTGTCTGTTACCTCTCGGAAGCCAAAACTAGAAAATAGATTATTGAAGAAAATATGTAATCCAAGGTAGAACTATGGGTACCATTCGACCATGTATAGTTTGGTGGCATGTCACCCCTAATGTTGCCATTAAGAAGTTTCAAATCCTGGATCCAAGAGAGAATGAGAAAGTAACCCTCTATCTCTTGCTGACATGGAGTGTTGTCGAGTAGTACCCAAATCATACCATTGGCAATGTAAGCACTCTCAATTAAAACCCCCCATGATGACAATGCTTGTATTGTTAGATGTGCAGCAGCATTCAATTGCCTTGGGGATGGCCAACAAAAAATCTACCGTAAGTGGCACAGCAGGATTGTAATAAACATTCAACACTGTTAGAGGCCTCCGAGCACATTCAACCAAGTCCCATCATGTTATTTGGACATCCAAGATATCAGGACGACCTAAAAACAAATGTTCCACATTTGAATCAGGGGAGACCCGCCAGGCACTAATCCGGCCCCCAACGGGCCTTCCTCTTGAACCTTTCCTTGCGGGATCATGCATAATTGAAAAACCATCTACAAGTCGGGTATCCAGCATGAATGTTTCTTGCAAACAAATCAAGTCTGCTAATTTCCATACCAGGTTGTAGATTCTGAGGTGGTGGACCTGTGCGTATTCCATGCAAGGAACCTAATGGGGTTATTTCAATGCTTCTCTGAGAACGCTGGACCTGTGCCCTATATACTTGTAGTATCCAATTGTACACTAATAATCAGAGGTTCACAAGGATTACAATCGGGCTCCCCACCGCCGCCTACAGTTGAATCGTTAGATGTTATATCCACCCAGTATTCAGTCAGCATATAACCCAAGTTTAACTAATCTGACGATTCAGCCACCACAAAATTTTTAATTAACTGGGAGTAAAAACCCACCTTTACCATATCCACCCGTCGAAAATTAAGGAAATAAATTCTGGCAATGTCTTTTGATGCTAGTAGTTCTAAGGTAGGAATTTCTCTAAACACTGCTAAGATGTATTGATGGTTTAGTGGATAAAACTCCTTAACCTTGAAGGTACGCTTCAAGCATAAGTCAAATAATGTGTCCTCTGTGTGCACCCCTAACCCAGGCTAATCAACCTGCTGATCAAGCACCTTGGCCTCCTCCTTCAAAGGTAGCTTGAACAGGGGGGGCCCAATTGGGGCCTTTAGGGGCCTGAGGGTGATTATTTACCAGGCTCTGAGGATGAGGAGGCATTGATGTAATCCTCCTCCTTTCTTCCATTGTACAAAAGTTTAAAGGTTCCCCCACTGCGGCGTATGAAACTAGAGTGGATGGAATAAAAGTAGGTGCTGTCGGTTGCAAAGCCACCAAGGCTGGAGAGGACACTGAAATGGAGGGAGTTACATACCACCCTCGCATGGCCATTAATCACGATAGGCATCGCAACCGAGGAATCAAATTTTGCCAGGGCGGAAGAATCTAGATCGTATTCATCAAAACCTGCTGAGTAGGTAGAAATAGAAGTTAAGTCCAAAGGCTGAACAACAGTATCTTTAGATTTAGGTTTTACGTAGGCCATTAATAACTTACTCTTACTTGCAGGATGTGTAAGAGGAATCTGCCTAGGACTAATCACAGTGGAAGAAGCAATACCATCGCCATTGTTACGCTTGCCTACCATCTTCAATTTGTCTGGAATGGCAGAAGCTGTTTCTTGAACTGCGGACAGACCCGATGCATCGCAGTCCTCCGAGAAGACTTCTGTATGGGCTTTAATTGAACGTAAACATTTTAAAGAACTTTTTTTTATTCTGAGCAAAGTGTTTGTTTACTTTTTTATATGTTTTTAGACTTTTTTCTTTTTAACCCCTTGTTCTTGAGTCCCCTGTTGATACCAGTGCAACATTGACAGCCATCTCCACTGGCTTTGCAATTGATGACATGACACTGTTACTCTCGACGGCGGTGGTGGTCGTACCATCAGATGGCGATGACCGGGCCCCCACTGGTGCCAACAGGCAGGTTTTTACAGATAATGATTCCAGAGTTATCCCAGGCCCACACTCAGTGGGCAGATCTACAGAGGAAGTTTGACAAGCAACAGGAACAGAGGTTGCAACAGTATGAACAGACCCACCACCCCATGCATCACTTTACTTTACTTTACCTTATTGCATTTATATTGCGCACCAAGAGACCCGGAGGCTTACGGGCGCCGAAGAAACACATACAAAAACACAAGACAAGAATGTACAGACAACCGCACATTTGAAGATCAGGATATTACTTACTTAAAACAATACAGTTTGCATCCAAACAAGTTAGAAAAAAGTAGGCAGGGGCTAACAGTCCATGGTAGAAATTGTGAAGACATGTGTTACATTGTGAAAGTCACACATTACATGGGACATTCCCAAGGCGGTTATAAAACCTTCAATATAGTTAACTTTCTCACATAAGTCGTTCAAGGTTGAGCAAACCTCACACAGTTCATAGAGTGTAAGATTATGGCCTCTGTCCATAGGGTCAAGAATCCTCGAGAGTACCGGGAAAGAGAATGCATCAATGCTCTTCCTGGCCAACATGAGGGGCATGGGAGGAAGTCAAGGCTGAGTTTTGCTCTTCTTGATGATGAGTGGGTAGGCCATAAGATATTGGAGACAAGCACCTTGATGAATTTGGACCCGGCTGATCGAAAAACCTTTGCGCTTCTGTTTAGTTCTGAGAACCCTGGAAGTCTGAAGCAAAACCTTTGCCCTGATAAAAGGGTACTGGCGTTGGATTCTGGATGGGTCTGTACAACTGAACGTCCTCCAGTGGACGCACCGAGCAACTAGGACTGCCATGGTAAGATTGAGTGCGTGAGCCCAAGGACAGATGGACACTTTTAGCTAATTCAGAGGAGATAACAGGAGCCAGAAGTCATATACAAAATTGGAATCAGCACAATCCAGCAAGTCTTCAGGGTCCACATGATATGATATGATAGCTTATTTATAACGCTCTTAATACCCAGAGGTTTCTAAGCGTGCACCTGGGGATCGAACCTGTGTTGCTCCATGTTATCTTGCTTTCAAGCGGAGCACGTTGCCCCTGAGCTATCCTCCCGAGACCCATGACCCAAGCAAGATCCCTCACAGGATATCTGAACAATTACTTTCCCAGTAGACGTGGGGGCAAGAGTTCCACCCGGGCCCTTAACTTTTGTATGGATTGGCCACATTTGCTGAGTATCAAGAGTTTGATCCAGTCTTTCAAAATAAGCCGTAGCAAGTGTGGTGCCAGTTTTTGGGCAGGTAATAAGAACAGTGCTACTTTCTTCCACGGGCGCCTCCGACGGGTCTATATCAAGGCCCATGCGTTTCTCACTATGCAAGCCGTGCATGATTTAATAAGCAGAGCAGATATTGGTCAGCAGAAAA
This sequence comes from Ambystoma mexicanum, assembly GCF_040938575.1. Taxonomy (NCBI): domain Eukaryota; kingdom Metazoa; phylum Chordata; class Amphibia; order Caudata; family Ambystomatidae; genus Ambystoma; species Ambystoma mexicanum. The sequence goes on from NC_090932.1 coordinate 54,822,144, forward strand.
GAAAGACAGTGGGCCTCATTACAACCCTGGCGTTAAGGGGTTAACGGCGCCGTAAAAGGCTGCGGCGCCGTTAAACCCTTAACGCCCGATTCACACTTTAACGCCTGCTTTTTGCAGGCGTTAAAGTCCAACCCGCTAAGGGACCTTGGTGCTAATTACGGCACCGTAATTTACGTTGCCGTAATTAGCGCCTTCCCCATTCCCATTGAGCCCTATGGGCCAAAAATGGGAATGGGGAAGGGGCCATGGTGAATGGGGATTTACTGCCCCGCCAACCTTGGAATGGGGCGGTAAATCCGCCATCCACCATGGCGGAATCCGGCATGGACCATGGTGCTAAAAGCACCATGGTCCAACGCCAGGGTTGTAATGAGGCCCAGTACCTTGAGCGATGGTGCAAGATTAGAGGTGGAGGATGTGGAGCCGTGATGCGAGCCTGGGATCGGCTGCCCTTTCAGAGTACACAGCACATGGGAACACAGAAACACAGTGCACACACTGCCTGCTCTGGATAGGTTAGGGCTTTTAAGGACTTCCTCCTAGTAGTAGAAAGTAAGAAAAGACTCCAGCAAACGCTACTCTTGGCTCGACTTGGCTCTGCTTACACGGAAACACACTGTGCACACCACGTGCTGCTCGTAGGTTAGGGCTTTTAAGGACTGCCTCCTGGCAGTAGAAAGTAAGAAAAGACTTCAGCAAACACTCCTCTTGGCTCCACTTGGCTCTGCTTACACAGAAACACACTGCACACACCGTGCACTTCATGTAGCACTTCATGTAGGTTAGGGCTTTTAAGGACAGCCTCCTGGCAGTAGAAAGTAAGAAAAGACTCCAGTAAACGCTCCTCCTGGCTCCAATTGGCTCTGCTTGGCACTGCTTGCATGGAAACACACTGCGCACACTGCGCGCTGCGCGTAGGTTAGGGCTTTTAAGGACTGCCTCCAGGCAGTAGAAAGTGAGGAAAGACTCCAGCAAATGCTCCTCTTGGCTCCACTTGGCTCTGCTTGGCTCTGCTTACATGTAAACACATGTAATTATGGTATATGGTGAACAACCATCCGCCATCAATTTCACTGACCAATTCTCGATGATCACTTCAAACTTAGGGCCCTTCATGTCTTGTTGGTTGTAAATTTGCACACCAATACTACTCTTTCTTCTTCGGAGTCATAATCCTCCTGGACAACCAACACTCTCTTTTTATTTCTGCATACGCAAGCAAAATAGCCTCTACCCTTGTAGGCAGCACAAACTTTGTAAATGGCTGGGCAGTTTCTGGACGAAACATCTATCTCTTTCTTTAGTTTCTCCTGGCCGGTATGTGTTTCCCTTGACAGTTTCTTTTTGTCTCTAAGGATGCTGCCATCCCGATCCTTATTTCTAGACCCAGCCTCGTTGCAGGGCTCTTCTTCTTTCTCATTGCTAGTGCCCTCCTTCCTAACCCCTGCTTCAAATGTTTGCACTCCCATTTCTTCTTCCTTGCAACCTTCAGACTGTTGCACTTCTTTTTTGTTGTTTTTGATTTCTTTTGAGCACCTCTAAGTGTGTTCTGTCCTTTTTGCGATCGCCTATGCTTGCTGTAGGGTGGGTTCTCCGGCCATACATAACCTCTCTTGTATCGCAGAATCCTTAGCGTGCATCATGATCTGATCACGTATTAACTCTTCCGTTGTAATTCCTTCACTGACCTTGCAAGTGGGTGCCAATTTCTTTAGAGAGGATACATACCCCTCCACTGACTCCTCTTCCTTTTGTACCCTTGTATAGAAGTTAAATCTGTTAGTTGCAACATTGGTATCTGGTGCATTATAATTATCTAGTTTTCTGATGGTGCATTCATGTGCATCCATGTTTCCAGCATCCAGTCCTGCCAGTACTGGTAGTTCCCTATATTTGCGCTGCCCTTCCGGGCCAAGTGCATGCAGCAAAAGTAATTTCTTCTTTTCGGCGGTGAGACCCTCTTGATCGTTTGTTTTAATATAATTGCGCCAATATTCTCTCCATGGCCAGGGGACTGCTGGTTGGCCTGCATTAGAGAGAAAACTTTCTGGCTGATGCACTATTGTGCCTTGCATAGCCACGCTTAACTTTGGCTAATGTGTCTTATTTTCACTTTTTGAATGTATAGGGTCCTCTTATTTTGTGTAAATTATTGTTCTCTCTGTGGCAATTGAAACGTTTCCTTTCATTAATCAATTCCATTTAAGAAAGAAAGGAAAAGAAAATGTTCTTTTTTTTTTCTTAGACTGAGACGAGGAAGATTGCTGTTCGTTTCATTGACTACACCAAAATGGCTGCATGTCTTCTGACGTTGATGTGGCCTTTTCTCAAATTCTCTGATTCTCCGAGTTGCCGACGCCGTACAGATGTCGGCTTTGCGTGGGTCTACCCATAGCTCTCAACCATTTGTGTCACAAAGGCGGGTGTAATCACCCGATTTTGTTTTTGGCGGGTGAGACGCCCATTGGAATGAATGGGCTTGCATGAGGCTTGGCGGGTGAGTCAGCCCTTCACAAGGCGGGTGACACCCGCCAAAAGCGTGTGAGTTGAGAGCTATGGTCTACCCCACTGGCACTTGTCGCCAAAATGATGGAACTGACAACAATCAGAGTCCGTAAGTAGCGTCACATGCGTTCCTTTATTTGCCAGCGGGTCGGCACAACTGCCTTCACCTCCATATCCCCCAGCATCTCTCACCCGTCCTCACCAGCAAGGTTCGACATTCTGGTTCCACACTCGTGGACAATGCGAGTAACTAAATGAGCATTACAACAGAAATGTGTTGGCCGATAGAACTACACCAACAAATGGCGCTATAGGGGTCTGATGATGTTTCACCAATCATTATTTTTACCTGCCCCAAAATGTAACTAATGTGTTTTATTGTAATCCTGTGGTTTATTTTTATAAACGTTGCACCCACAGTAGGCAGAGTTGAGAACCTTTCAACCACTTCAGCTTGCAGGGCTGTCCGAATGGATCTCTCCAAACTGTGGGGGAGGGGCGTAATAAAGCTCTGTTTTTCATGCACGGTGTCTACTCTTCTGTGGAGTACTTTTGTACCTTTCTTTAGATTACTTATGTAAAGTAATCCCTCTTTACAAGCCATTGCTATTTAGTACTCAAGTGTATCAAATCATGTAATATTAGAGGTTTGCATTACATAACTCTCTGGCAGTTATGTATCAGCCACTGGATGATAATAGCCTGGCACATGTGTAAAGTGATGCCAACATGTGGCTTTCAGTTTCTACCTCGATCCCCATCCACATCGGGGGTTGAACCCACTGAGCTACCTCGGTGGCTTCATCAGTGCTTGCAGTGGGCTGAGGCTAGAGGGGGCTCCCCCCGACTAGCCCCAGATATGACAACCCCCTCAGGCAGCCTGTTTAGCAAAAGAGCTGTATGGTTAAAGGGCTGCCAGCAGGTGTTGGCGTGTCTGATTAGAACAAAGAAGAAGTATTGGCTGATACAGCTGCTTTCCTTTTTTCTAATAAGAAGTGCTGACACCTGCTGGTTGTATTTTAACCATGCAGCAGCTTGACTTAAAGGCTGCCATCTAGGGGCTGGCTCCTCAGTCTAAGAAACATAAGGAGAGTCTGGGCACCCCAACCACCAGTAGGCAGCCCTTTCATTAAAGGAGCCGCATGGTTAAAGGACTGCCTTTGGAGGTCTGCAACCCCCGGGAGCTCTTTTGCCACGCTGCTCTTTGAATGAAAGGGCTGCCTGCTGGTGGTTGGCTCCTCTCATTAAGAAACAACAAAAAGAGGGCTGTGGCACACTGCTACAATACCTTTTGTGTTCCTGGGCTCTCCTTTTGTTTCATAATCACTGGCTCTGACCCTCCACATGCAGTCGTCAAGGGGGCAGAGCCAATGACTTTGCAACAAAAAAGAAAAGGCTGGGCGTGCCAAAGGTATGATACCAGTGCACCCCAGCTCTCCTGCTTGGCTCCCACTGCCTGGTCCCACCCACACTTACTTAGGCCACGCCTCCTAACTAGAGCCTCCCCCACCCCCTTACATTCTGCCTACCACTTAAATTACTGGGCTTCATATTTTGCCATTCACCTTCCATTGGAGGGTCTCTCGGTAACCTTCCAGCCTTGCTTCCTCTTCTCCTGCGGCAGGTCATTGGTTAGGCTGTAATTGAAGTGTAGCGCCCATGTTTCTCCATAGCCCTCCTCAAGCTCCTCCTCTTGAAGTTCTCGGAAAATGTCGATCCAGGGGTTTCCTGATTCAGCCCTAGACATAACTTTAAAGAAAGGGAACACATGAAAAGATGTGTGAGGCTAGTCTATGTTATCGCCATGCTACATGCAAAACAGTAATCTGGCAATGATGACCCCCCCTTTGACACTGTTAGTCGTCTATGTTTGCATGATGTACAGTTTGGGGTTTCTGGGGCACTCTAGTCTGACACTGCATAACACATTTTATAATACATTACAATGTTTTAATTGACATATGGTGTCTATACGAGTTAGGTGGTAAAAATCGAGAAATACGGCAGAGTAAAAGCGTTACCGCATGGGGTATCCCTTGCACACTGGACTCATTATGAATTTGCTGTAGAAGAGTGGAGGCGACACAAATCAGAAAGACAGCATGTGGTAGAAGGGGGACCCCGGGGGGAACGCGAAGCGTTTCCCCCCGGGGAGGTTTTTGGCGCTGCACACGGCCAGCGAGTGGCCGTGGGGGGCAGAGCGCCTCCCCGGGGTATTTAAGGGGCCAGGGAAGGTTCGGGAGGCAGGTGACGGTTGGACTTGACGATTGTCGATCAGCCCTGTCACCTACTCCCGAGCCTTTCCTGAGTTAGCTGGGCCTTCGTTTTGCAGGATAGCGTTAGGTGAGAGGGAGAGTTAGGTTCTGGGAGAGGCTATTAGTAGTTAGTTAGTACATTTTGAAGTGTGATTTGTTTATTGCATAGCCGGGGGTACCGTAGATAAGGTACCCCCTCTTACTGTTTTCAGGTGTCGCTCCCTGCGTATCCGGGGTCGGGTGAAGAGTTTCTCCGTTGGTCACGGCATTGTGACGAGACATCTGGGAGTGATTTAGGGCGGGGGAGAAGGCGGATTTACGGTTAGCTGGTTTCTTTTCGGCACGTCCGTTAGTTTTGGAGGGTGGGTATTGATACGTGGAGCTACGGGTTCCGTGTGGTGCGCGGCGGGGTGAAGGGTTTTTCTGTACGCGGTAGCCGTCGCATGTCAGAGGGGGCGGTGTGGGTTTCTTAAAGGGGCCGCGAGATAATTTTGCTATTTAGGTGCGGTGGGGCATATACGCCGCCAGGGGGCAGTGTAAACAGTCGCATCTCGGCCCCAGTTTAGCTGGGTTGCTGGTTTTTGGGGCTTTCTTTTTCTCTGGGCACGTTAGTTGCCTGGGCTGGGGGGTTTTAAGGGTTAGGGCATTATTTAGGGGGTAATTTTAGGAATAAAAAAATAATAATAATAATAATAATTTATAGGAATTTTTGAGGAGAGCTGCTGGGTATTTTATTCGTTTGGTGGGGTTTTCAGTGCTTAGTTAACCAGGTTTCAGTTAGTAGTTTTCAATTTGGTACAGGTCCACGGGTAGAATTTGGCTCGGGAGTTAGGATAGCTAGTGAACTTTCAAGAGGTATTATATATATTTTAGTGCACAACCAGATTATTGGTGCACGATGGTGGGCCAGGGAGCCAGCAAGAAGGGTAGGGTTGATGCTAGGGCTCTTAGGGAGGCTTTGGAAATAATTAGTAGGGCATCTAGGGCCCAGTTGGAAGGGGCAGTTGGGGAGGTCACTGGTGGAGAGGTCACGGGGGAGGGGGAGATAAGTGGTGGGAGGCCGCAGCGTAGAGCAGCGGCAGATGGGGCTCTCGCGGCAGTGGTGGCTTGCACCCCCGCGGCAGGGAGAGGGGAGGTTTGGGAATCCAGGGGCAGGAAGTTGAGGAGGGAGATAGACAGGAGGGCGTCCGTGGGAGAAATGATTTCGGGTGGGCAGCCATTGAGGGAGGGAGTGAATGATAGCCCTAGGGAAGCTGGGAGTGCTCAAAAGGAGGTGGCTCAAGGGAACCAGAGTGGGGCCAGTGATGGGGCGCAGAAGGGGGTGGCAGGGCAGAGGGGAAGAGGGGGTAAATACCTGCAGAAGAGTGCAGGTGGGAGAAGGAGGGAGAGGTCCCCATCAATGGAGGAGGTTAGGGTGGGGCGCGGAACGGCCCCCTGGGTAGGAGGAGGGAGGGCGGAGGGCGCTGTGCAGCCCCCGCTGGTCAGGTGGAGGTAGAGGGTTATAGAATGGCCCCTCCTTGGTCAGCACATGGAGAGCCTAGAGGGTGCAGCATGGCCCCTAGCAATGAGGACTCCAGGGTGGAGGTCGGAACGCCTCGCCCGAGAGAAGAGGACCAGGCAGGGGTTTCCGCGGCCCCGCCGAGAAGACATCAAAGGAGTGGCGGGGCGGACGTCCCGGGCTCGCAAGAGGATGATCAACTCGACTGGGGCACGAGCTCGCATCTGCAATGGTATTTGAGGGGTGATGAAGTTGGGTTGGAGAATTAAATGGGGCAATGGGAGGTGGAAGGTTATAGGGCGGTAGGGGAAAGGGGGGAGGAGAGAAGAAGTTGGTGGGGGGATCTGGAAAGGCAGGTGCAGGGTGGTCGAGGGGAAAGAGGGCGGCGGAACTGTTGGCTGGGTGAGTCTGCTGACATGTTTTGTCCCCGCAGTAGGAGCCCTCTAATAAAAGAGATGAGGAGCATTGGTGTGGACGCCAGACCGCAGACGGCAGGCGTGGAAAGAGGTGAGCGGGAAAGGGAATGGTCATCTGCATGGCAGAGAGGGGTCACAAGAGGGGGGACGGGAAATGAAGGGGCTGGATTGCAAGGGATAAGGAAAGACGTTGGGGTACAGGCCATTGGAGCCTTGGGGGTTGAGAAGGGCATTTGCTCAGTGGAGGTCCAAACGGACAAGGTGGTGGAGCCATTGGTGCTCGAGGGGCAAGCTAGGAAAGAAAAGGAGCTGGGAGTGAAAGGAAAAGAGAAAAAACTGCCATACATGGGGATAACAAAACCGTTGGGGGCGCACTTGATGGCAGCAACCAGGGAGAAGATTCAGAAGGGGGAATTTGTAGATGTTTTTAAATTGCTCCATAGGGAAGTGAGAGCTAAGGAGGGGTCTAAAGAAGAAGAGAGGGAACTGGCTTCGCGCCCAACGGTCCCGGTGACTATTGAGAATTGGACGTCGGCATTTATCATTTATGCCAGTGTTTATTGTGAAAAATTCCCGGAGTGTTGTGTGGCCCTGCTTAAATATATGGACGTAATTAGGAAGGCTTTCACGAGTTTTGGGGGCTTTGCCTGGGTAAGGTATGATGAGGAATTCAGAGCGAGAATGGCGGAGGACAGTCAGGCGGTCAGGGGGGAGATAGACATGGATCTTTGGCTGCAATGGATGGCCCCAACGAGGCCTGCCCCGACATTGCACACAGCAAGTGGGCTGCCGGTGCCTTTCCGGCCCTTTCTTGGTCGCCCCGCCCATGAGGGGGTGGGGGGAAGAGGCAGAGGGCAGTCCTCAGCAGCATACTGAGCATTTAATAAGGACGGCTGCACAAGGACCCTGTGTAGGTTCAGGCATGAGTGTAGCAAGTGTGGAGGAAAGCACCCTCTTACTCAGTGTTTCCAACAGGGAGAGAGGGGGAGGGGGAGAGGTTCAGGTAGAGGGGTTGTGGGGAAAAGCTTCTACGCCAATTAAAGTGGGGGTGCTGCAGAAATGGTTGCAATTTTATCCAGACAGGGAAGGGGCGAAGATTTTGAGTGAGGGGTTTAGTCAAGGTTTCAGATTGGGGTACCAGGGCTCAAGGGTGCGCCGGTGGGCTGAAAATCTGATGTCAGCCAAAGAAAATGTGGAAGTGGTAAGGCAAAAATTGAGCAAAGAAATAGCGGCGGGAAGGATTGTAGGGCCATTTGATGACCTGCCGGGTGACTTAGTTATATCCCCACTGGGGGTGGTGCCCAAGAAAGCTCCGGGGGAGTTTAGATTAATACACATTTGTCATGGCCGGAGGGCATGTCAGTCAGTGATTTCATTGCCCCGGAAGAATGTGGGGTTGTATATGCAGGTGTTGACCAGACAGTGGAGATGGTAGGGAAAGAAGGGCGGGGGGCCTTCATGGCCAAGTGTGACATTAAGGCAGCTTTCAGGTTATTGCCGGTGCACCCGGAGGATTTTTGGTTGTTAGGTTTGCAGTTTGAGGAACGCATATACATAGACAAAGCCTTGCCAATGGGGTGCACAATTTCCTGCGCGCTGTTTGAACGATTCACCTCCTTCTTACAGTGGGATTTTTCATTAACTCGGGTTGGGAGAGTGTGCTGCACTATCTGGATGATTTTCTGTTCATTAGCGGGGCAGAAAGAGAGGGGGAGTGCAAGGGAATGCTAAAGTTGTTTCAGGAGCTAATGGAGGAGTTGGGTGTGCCGTTAGCGGAAGACAAAACAGAAGGGCCTGCAGTGGTGTTGACATTTCTGGGAATTGAACTGGATTCAGTGGCCATGACCTCACGCTTGCCGCACGACAAGGTGAGCAAACTGGTGGTGCTGCTGGAGAGAGCGGTAGGGGCCAAGAAAATGACGCTGGTTGACATGCAGAGATTGGTAGAGCATTTGAATTTTGCATGCAAGGTTGTGGCCCCAGGACGGACGTTTTGTAGGAACATGGCGAGGGATATGGCGGAAGCAAAGTGCCCACATCATCGGATAAGAGTATCGGGGGCAGTGGGGGAGGACTGCAGAATTTGGCTGCGTTTTTTGGAGAATTTTAACGGGGTGTCAATGTGGTTGCAGGGCGACCCGGTGACATGGGAAGTACAGATATTTTCTGACGCAGCAGGAGCTGGAGGTTTCGGAGTATTTTGGGGGGAAAATGGTGTGTGGAGAAATGGCCAGATCTGTGGTTGAAGGAGGGAAGGAGTATAGCATTCCTTGAATTTTTCCCATTGCTGGTGGCATTGGAGTTGTGGGGGAAGGATTTGCAGGATAGGATAGTGAATTTCAATGTTGACAATGAATGCGTGGTCCATGTGGTAAACAGGCAGTCAGCAAGGGATCAGAGGGTGGCAAGACTCATGAGAGAGTGTGTGCTGCGCTGCATGGAATGGAATGTGGTGTTTAAGGCAACACATGTGCCAGGGAAGGATAATGGCATCGCTGATGCATTATCTGGTTTTCAATGGCAGAGATTCCGTGGATTGGCTCCAGATGCGGATCAGGAGGGGCAGCAGATTCCGGAGGACCTGTGGAAGATAGGAAGATGAGAGCGCTGGCTTTGGTGGAGGGTTCATTGGCCGGGGCGCCTAAGGAGTCATACAGGAGGGCCTGTGAGGATTTTATTGAAGGGGGAGCGTGTAGTTGGAAGGGTAGATAGGATGCGGAAGAGCAGAGGAGGGATGATGTCATGAACTTCCTCCTGAGGTGCATGGACAGGGGCTGGTCAAGAGCAACTATAGTAGGGAAGTTAGCAGGGATTGCTTTCTACGGGAAGTGGTTCTGGGGTTTTCAGCCGAGCGGGGGGAAATGGCGAGTAGGATGTTGGAAGTATGGGCCAGGGAGAGTAAGAGGGACAAGGACAAGAGGAGGCCGATATCGGCGGAATTGCTGCAGAGGTTGGTTAAGGCAGTGGGGGGAGTTTGCCGGTCGGTATGGGAGGGGGAGTTGTTTGCGACCTGTTTTACTTGGTTATTCTTTGGGGCTTTTCGGGTTTCGGAGTTGGTGGGGGGAAAAAGGGGGGTCTGGGGGATTGCAGTGGGAGGATGTGCAAATTACAGAATTGGGTTTGGACATCAAGATTAATAAGTCTAAAACAGACCAAAAGGGAAAGGGTTCTTGGGTTTTGTTGGGTCAGGGGAGCAAGGATTTATGCCCAGTGCAGACAGGCAGGTTGTGGAAGGAGCGGTGTGGGGGTAAGACAGGCTTGGTGTTTAAGCATGAGGATGGGACGCCGGTTTCAGCGGCACAAGTCTTGGGGGTATTGCGGAAGGCTCTGGTAGTGGTAGGAGAAAAGGCAGGTGATTTTGGTACACATTCATTCAGGATGAGCGCAGCATTGGAGGGGAATAGGTTGGGTTTCTCGGAGGATAAGGTGAAAAGTTTGGGGCATTGGAGGTCTGAGAGATACAAGGGGTATGTCAGGGAGTTTCACAAAGGGGAATTTTGAAGGAAGGTGGCAGAAGTTTTGGTTGACTACAGCGTGTTGGGAGAATGTATTATTGTAGTAATTTTGTAATTTCTTTTTCAGATGCTGTGCGAAAGGAGGGGGAGTTGGCACAAGTGTGGATTGTCGACCATTCAATTGTTAAATGGGCTGGGAAAGAAGCGGAGAAAAGGGTTATGGGCAGGCAACTGGGGTGTAGCTATAAGGATGTGGTGGTAAAATGGCACGGGTTAGGCGGTCTGCGCTGGGACCAGTTGCTTCCTATGTTGGCAGGGTTGCGGGAACGCTACGGGGCTCCAGAGGTGTTGATTATTCATGCTGGAGAGAATGACCTGGTAAGGGATACGGGGGTGGCTCTGCTAAGGAAAATGAAAAGGGATTTAGTCTGGGTGCGGGAGATGTGGCCTCAAGCAGAGGTGTTGTGGACTAAGTTGTTGCCGCGGAGAGTGTGGAGGGGAGCGAGAAGCGAGGGAGCGATAGAGCGGGCTAGAAAAGGGATCAACAGAGAGATGGTTAAGTTTTGTGCCTCTGTGGCGGTGCAGGTGATGGAACATAAGGAAATAGTGTATGAAGGGTTCATGATCTTTAGGGAGGATGGTGTACACTTGTCAATCTATGGGAATAATCATTATCTGGCGGACCTGGGCTCTTGGCTGGGAGATTGGTTAAAGAGTTGGAAGTAAAGTAAAGTGGTGGGGGGGGTGGGGCAGAAAGAACACCTCGGGAGAGGGTTTTTCTGGTGCCGGGGGCATGGTCCCTTTTGATGTGGCGGGAGGGAAGCACAATGGGGGAATGACACGGGAAAGGATGGGGTGGTGCTGTTTGCACAAGCGGGCCACCCCGGGGGAACAGGTATTGAGCCTGGAGGGGCATGGCCCCAGGGAGAAAGCAGGACGCCTGGAAAAGGGGTAAGGAGACGGTAGGGTCCAAGGGACAGTTAGGGAGGAAATGGCTTTATTTAATTATTTAATTGTTGGGGGAAAATGAAAAATGTGTAATTAGTTAATTGGTTGTTTAAATATTTCGTTAGTCTGTAAGGCCATGGAGCCAGGTAAGCGTTTAATTGTAAGCTTTGGCCTGTCACATTAAAGCGACCTTTTCCACTTTTAAATGAGTCTGGGGTTTTGTGCAGTAAGCCAAAAGGGGGCCCGGGGGGAACGCGAAGCGTTTCCCCCCAGGGAGGTTTTTGGCGCTGCACACGGCCAGCGAGTGGCCGTGGGGGGCAGAGCGCCTCCCCGGGTTATTTAAGGGGCCAGGGAAGGTTCGGGAGGCAGGTGACGGTTGGACTTGGCGATTGTCCCGCCCTCCCACCCCTTCATTTTGGTTTAGGTCTGGGGTATGGTTATTAAAAGGGGGGGGACCACTGTATGTTGGTTATGCGGGGGGTTTTCTTTTTTACTTACCATGTCAAGTTTTTAAGGGGTTTTGTGGTGTCTGTTAAGGAGCGATTGGCTGGTAGTTTTGTGTGACAGGTCAGGGCATTAGTGAAGTTGTGATGTAAACATTTCTGTTGCTGATGTGGCAGGTCAGACTGGCTGCAGGTCATAGGAAGGGGGAGATTGGTGTAGAGGGGAGTCTGAGGGGTATTGAAGTGGGTCTGGGCTCCGGGGGCATGGCCCCTTTTGATGTGGGGGGAGGGAAGCACAATGGAGCCAGGTACGCGTTTAATTGTAAGCTTTGGCCTGTCACATTAAAGCAACCTTTTCCACTTTTAAATGAGTCTGGGTTTTTGTGCAGTAAGCCAAAAAATACTGCTTGGCGTATTCCATTACTGCTTATGCACAAAACAGGGAAGAAGGCGGCGGCCATTTTGAAAGCATACATCTCAAACCTGCTCATAACCCCTCAATCCCAGCAGTCATACTCACACCGGGGACTGTGCGGCTGGGCGTGCAAAGGACAGACTGCAGTGGAAGGTAATAGTGCAGAACCTGGACAAGGCAGCACACACGCAGCCAACTGATCTCCGCGTGTGAGCATTCAATGGTGGCAAAATGGGGACCGTGGACCGTATCACTGCAGCCATCTGCTACACAGACGTGCCTAGTCTCCGGGTTTAGCTTGCAGACTCTGGGTTTCTGCGTTCTTCTCCGGGTCTCTGGGGAAGAGCATAAAGTCTCTGGGTTTCTGGCTGCCCCAGCAACTCCACCCACACCTCCATGTCATTGGCTAGAAACAGACTGCTATATGGTGTGTCACCCCTCCGGGGAGCATGGTATCTTCCAGGGCTCGTGGTCATGTCCCTATGTTACCCCATAGCAGCAGAGCCCAAGCTGGGAAACTCTATGTGTGTGGTCCGGTGCCCCTGCTGGGCAATACCGGATGTGTGAAGCAAGTCCCTGGCATGTCCTGTGGCCTGCGAGCCAGCCTGTACCTTTTCATGTCACAGTGTGTGCTGGGTGCCCCCAGCAATGGTCAGACTGGCCTGCATGACCGTAGGTTCAGTAACCACAATGGCGACAAGGAGGTCTGGGCCCCCATGCCTATTGTGGTGTGGGCTGCTGCAGGGCTGCTCGGTACCCGGGAAGAGAGGCAACGTCGGCCGCAAATGGAGAGTGGGCGTGGCCTGGCAGACTACCGGGCCCACCGGTGAAATCAGAGGAGCCACGTGTGCTCGTGCTGCCCATTCCAGGCCTGCGAACAAAGAAGAGAAAGAAGGAGTGGCCCTGCGCTCCGAACAGGAGTGAGGAGAAGATGGGTGTGCGGCCCGATCCGGACGCTGCATGGAGAGCGGTGTGTTTGGCTGTGCTCCCGCCTGGGGGGAGAGGAAAAGAAGTGAGCCAATGGTGAAGGAGGCCCCACCCGGCTTGAGGCGGTGCAAGCCTGCATGTTGCTGCTGTGCCAAAGCCCCTGTATGTTCCCGGGCCAGGCGGGCAGTAAAATAGATATTGCTCTGGTTCGGAAGGATGAAAGAAAGGTCCCGGGCCGCCTGGTGGTGAAATGCGCCCCCTCCATGTTGGCTCAATTAAAGCAAAGACAGGTGGTCCTCTTGCATTTCCCGGGCCACCTGGGGGTGGAGTTATTTAATGCTATCTTTGTCAGAGGTAGGGGCATAAAACAGAAATGGCCCAGGGAGATCGGGGGCCCACCAGCGGTGAAAATTGAAGTTCTCTGAGTGTCACAGCGTCAGAGTTACAAAGGGGGATATGAAGTAACGATGTCTCATGCCCCCCTGAATATCTCAGCCCTAACCCTAGAGCACACCCGGGCCGCATCGGCAGTGAAACAAGCGAGGGCAAGGTAAATAAGATGGTAATAGCCCTTCGCAGATCCCGGAGCCATCGGTGGTGACTTTTTCATACTCTGGTCATAGTTGCCTGGAATACATAAATCTCCCGCCAGTGGGGAAATGGGGCGGAGCACGTGGGCATTGATTTGTGAGCTGGGCAAAGGAAAGGAGACCCAGCGCACGCCCATCACATGAACGGCAAAGGAGGGTTGCAGCTCTGACAAGTGCTTGTGCGCCCTCCTAGGACAACGGTTTCCCGCTAGAAGGGGTGGGAAATTAAGAGGGACCTGTCACCCGGCTACTAGTGTTGCTGCCTGCCCCCACCATCTATGGACTAGACCGATGTGGCCCCTGGCGCCCCACAGGTGTGGCTTTGCTGGCCCCTGAACCGTGAACTGAACTGTCTTGAATAGATGCCAACACAAGTCGGACTTGTCTCCTGCAGACCCGCAATTGCTTAAAATGGATTCAGAGCTATCCCCATGAATTCTGGGAGCCTATAAACCCTGGACCTGCTTACAATGGCCCAATCAATTGGCTGTGTGAAGCCGTGATCCTGCGTATTGTGGACATGCTTTAAACGGTGCCAGGTGCTAACAATGGTGGCATTCAGTAGTTTATTTGCCACTCACCCGGTTAATAAAGGATTTGCTTAAATGTGGAATTTCCAACGTGTCACCAGCAATCCACCAACCCTGACTGTCACCCCACCTGTGCACTAATCATTAGTATGTGATTATTGTTTGCACCCATGAGTCCAAATACTGCGGTTTGTGACTGTTAATTGATTTCATGTACAGTGGTGCTTTCCATGTGTTTGTTCTCTATGGAAAAGGAATAAGCGGCCTTCCGCTCGTTAGTCTTGGTCCAACTGACTCCTGCCTGCTGTGTCGTTATTGCTAGCGCCATGCTAGCAGAGGGCATACCCTGTAAGACCCTGCACGAGGACGGTGCCCCTGCTGGGCAACGCTGTCCCCATGTTACCCCCTGGCAGCAGAGCCCCTGCTGGGCGACTCTGTGTGTGTGTGGACTTGATGGCCCGGTTGCCCCCAGGTCACTGCGGCTCACGTGTGACCAGGGGCAGGCAGGGCCCCCTGTCCTTTGATGTCGGCTTGGCGCCCGCAGCAAGTCCCTGGGATGGCCTGTGGCCTGTAAACCAGCCGGTAACTGTGCAGGTCACTGTGTGTGCTCGGTGTCCCCAGCAACGATCAGACTGGCCGAGTTGACCACGGGTCAAGTCACAACATGCGTGTGGGCCAATCACATGGAGGTGTGGGTGAGAGTGACTGCAAGTGATGTCTGTGTGCGTGCCTCGGGAATGGTGGGAAAAGTGGGTGTGGTGATGGGCAGAGTCTCTAGTGGAAGTGGGCGGGGCGTCGTGTGATGCAAATCTCTGGGTTTTCTTTTCCTGCACCAGGACAGTGAAAGACATAGAAACAAGGTGGAGCAACCTCAAGTGCTGACTGCAGAGAACCTGCCAGAATATCGGTGTCGGAGTGTGCCCATCTGGTGTGGTGATGAGGTCCTGGAAGGAGAAGGGGGACCCCGTCCTTCATCTCGGTAGCTTGAGGGTCTTTAGAGCGCGGATGCTGCTGCAGGTCAGAGCACAGCTGGCGTTAAGTAGCGCTTCCGCTCTAGTGTGCACGTGCCCACATGCCAAGTGCAGAGAAACACACCTCTTTTTGGCCAACATTGACTCAACATAGTCCTGTTTCCCCAAAGACTTTTGAGGCCGCCCAAAAGGTAAATACTTGATTATACTGCATTGAAGGCTCCAATTGCAATAACCCCGAGAAATGTCATCATGCAGCACACATGTGCATCACATGTTGTATGACTTCTGAAGTGCTACATCACAGGCTTGTGACTCAGAGTGGGTCTTCCAGACGACAAGTCGTTTTTCCCTAGGTGTTACTGTATAGCTGCAGACACTATGGGAGTAATTTTAGAGGGTGGCGGACAAGGGTGTTTGTCCCCCCCAAGTTTTGTGGCACACCATTTTATCCCACTCATTTGGCAGGGCTACCTTTCCTTTAGATATCATGCGCCCCCCCCCCCCCAGAATGTTCAGCAAAATTACTCCACTGCAAGACACAGATACTCAGTGTTTTCTGTACAACTGCTGGGTCACCGGCCACAGTTGATGTGGAGGAGGAGGCTGACGAGGATTGACAGTGGTAAAGCAAAAACAAAGAGGTGATGGCTGGAAGGTTTAGAATGAATCCTAACCTCTGGCATTGCTCTGGGCAACCCTCCAGATCAGTGTTCTTCTCCTGCCAAGCCGTTACCGATGGGGAAAGACCATATGCAAATCAGGGTTGGTCCCACCCCAAAAGGAGAAGTCCAGCCAAACTGCTTGATCACATCCCTTCTGCACGAGACCACAAACATCCCCAGACATGTTTCAGCCTTGTTGGTCCTCATCAGTGAGGAGTAGCTTGGGTCTCTAAGCCCAGCAGGCACAGGACCCACATCTGGCCATACCCGTCCCACTCGGGGGTGACAAAGCAAAAGCAAAGAGGTGATGACTGGAAGGTTTAGAATGAATCTTAACCTCTGGCATTGCTCTGGGATCGAGAGTGGTGGTAGTGGCATACCGATGGCATGAATAGCCTGCAATGGCACCACAGCCATCATTGCCACAACCAGCTCTACTGCAGAAGCCAGTGCAGCTGCCCATAAAGTCAAGTACATCCACTCACTTATGCGTCCCACATGCACAATGGACCTCATTACGAGCATGGCGGTAGCCGTGCCTGTATGGCAGGCACGGCTACCGCCATGCTCGCTACCGGCCTCGCCACCCGTGATTGGGCAATAACCAGCCCATTACGAGATGAATGGGCCGGTAATTGCCCATTCGCAGGTGGCGGTATTGCTGGGCTCCCGATCCCCATTCTGCCCCACAGGGCATAATGGGGGTGGGGAGAATGGTTGCACCGTCACCGTTGATAATGGTGCCGAAACAATCAGGAGTTCTGCTCGCGGGTGCTGCACAGCCCACCAGGTAAGACCTGGCGGGTTGTCAGGAACCCGCGAGCAGGACTCATAATGCGGCGGTCCGGTATGAACGGTGCCGGTGCCTTACCGGCACCGTTCATACCGTTCCCGCCACATTTATAATGAGGCCCAATGTCTCAAAGTGGTGCGTGGGTGAGGCCCAGCCTCCACACCACCTTGGCAGCTCTGGAGTTTAAGGATGAAGTCATAATTCCTCTCCGGCAGCCTGGGCAAGGGCGATAGGTTAGAGGCAACTATAAAATGCTCCAGACACCCGGGCCAAGGCCATCTGGATGACGATGAGGATGATGTGAACCTTGGCATTGCCGAACTGGATGCCACTGGCATGGCAGAGAACATGACGGGGAATAGTGGTCGGGGTGACAGGGATATAGACCAATCCACCACCTCTGCTGTGGCCCATGGTGGCACCATGCACTCGCTCATGGTTCTCCAGTTGATGTTGCGTGCATTGCTTCACCCCAATTCTTCAACTCTGGGTCCGGCAAGTAGGGATATTGCTCGGTCTGGAAAAGATCCCAGGCTAAGCTAATGTCGGGATATGTGGGATTCGGGGCTAGCTATAGCCTTTTGGTTGTAGTCCCTGAGCTTCTATCTGGGGCTACAACTAAAAGACCCGGGCTTATAGTCTCCTCACCCCCCTAGTAACGCCTCTGCCGTCAAGGCACCCCAGCACACCAGCGACTGCCAGGTCACCGTCCATGGCGTCATCTGTTGGTGGCAGCCGGTGGAGGCCCTTATTCGGCTTAGCCTGACTCCCCACTGCCTTTTACAGCGCATGGAAAACAACACCAGGGCAGTGACTTGGGGTGTATCAGTGATGTGAGGGTGGGGAGGTGGGCAGGTGTGTGTAGGTTGGGTTAGAGGGGTTGGGTAATGGACTGGCGGGGAAAGCAATGTGTTGGCTATTGGATTAGGGGGAGGGTGTGGGGGTGCACCTCAGTGGTGCCAAAAGGCATGGGTGAAAGGGTCCTGTGCCTCATAGTAATATCCCCACATAATAAGGCCCCCCAGTTTATGAACTGATTGTTGACAGCTGACTGACCTCGAGTGGCGTGACACAAAATGTGAGGGCCCCCCTGCAAACCGTGCTGAACCCCGCCCCCCCATGCACGCTTCTCAAAGAAGCAAAGGGCGTGCCACCACCACCACCCCCCGTTATGCTCGGTGGCGCACTCTAGCTGCAGCCTCCAGCATTGCCTCTTAAAGTATGGCATGACCCGCGACCGCTCCTAACAGTGGGAGGGGCCTGTTCGTGTCTTGCTGAATGTGTGTGTGTGTGTGTGTGCGTGTGTATACTTACCACGGAGCACACACGTCTTTTAGGTATCAAGTATGCCTTATACAGCTACTCGTGGTGTTACGACTGCAGTCCACCTCGACACAATAATGGGGCAGAATGATGGCTGCGGGACTATTAAACAAGTGGGGCACAAAGAAGAAGGTTCCCAAAAATCAGAGAGCAGGTGACGCAAGTGAAACCCCTCCCTTGCCCGAGGGTGTCGTAGTGTTACCCCCCAGCCCCACGAATATGCTGACCATACTTGGTTATAATGATGCATTTTTCAAGGGAGTTTTTAGAGGACCTTTGATAAATATCCATAGACATTGCAGGCGTTCTGAGGGGTAACCTGTGAGATATTCCCACACTTACCATGTCAGACCTGCAACCGTACACAGAAGCATTTCTCCAAAGCAGCTTCTGATGTAGTGTGCATGGACTGCACTGGGAAATAGGCAAATATGGCATACTAGTATGAAAGCCCGTGTACACAGACCACATTGCGCAAAGTAAGGCATTTTCAGAGTGTTAATATATTATGCGGTATATTTGATTGTAATTCATTGTAATCCATGTTAATAGGAAACAAATATTGTTGAGGTTTTCATTAACAGTATGACCACTATGTATCCTAAGGCAACAGCTCCCTATAGCGGTGACAACAGGCAAAGCAAGCATTCTCTCTAAGATACAGTAGGTTTTCATTTACACAGTTGGACAACTCAATATCCTAAGGCAACAGCTCCCTCTCGAGGTGAAAACAGGTGAAGCGGGCAGTCTCTACTGCACATGACTGCATCCGCCAAACATACACTTGGCCTTTTATTATATAGGATAGGATATGCCAGTGGAAACTAGACCAGATTTAAAAACAGCGTCCGGAGATATAAAACGCATCTAGGCAATCCAATCTAATAAGAATCACACAGTTACAGGTGTTTCTATATGCCAGGGTGCTTCCAGCCTATGCCGAGTTACTCACAAAGCATATCTGACTAATGCTCAACTGATCCACAGTGCTCAATGAGCCCAGTCATTTGCCAAAATATGGTAGAGTGCTTCTACTAATAACAAGCTCAATGTGACATCCTGCCAAGGTGCTGCTTAAAAACACAATGGTACTTTCAAATATGCCAGTGTTCAACTCAACGAGTCGTCTATTTGTGAAAATATTGCAAGCCAATGACATTGACCAGGCAGTTTAAAACACACATAAACACGCGCATGCGTACACACACACACTCATACCTTAGCACACCCATAGAAAAAATACCAACCCAGCAACCGCCCTGCCCCTGGGTGTGCTTCAGGTTGGTGATAGGATAATTCATCTGACCTCTGCTGAACTCTGCGGCATGCAGTGACCAGATCTGGAAGGAGTACTTTTCCTGGACCTAGCTCCATGAGCTGTGATGCCATTCATCAAGAGAGTGGTGGCATTTCAGTTTACTCCTGGCCTATACACAGCTCAGTGCAGGGTGTCAGGAAGACAGCACTTTTTCGATTTGCAAATAATTGACAGGCAGGTAGATTCTAGAAAAGGCACTGCATTGTATTTGTTTTTATTTATTGAGCATGTTTTGGGCGCTGATACAACAGAATTAAGTTTTTCCAGGCGCCTCAAGGCAGAGTGGGGCGAGAATAAGGGGAATTAATAACATTGGCAAAAGAGTAAATATACAGTTGTGGTGCTGCTAGGCCTTGTGACATTCGGACGTGCAAGTGAAGTAAAGAAAAGTGCAGGAGATAGGGATGTGTGGGGGGAAAGGAATGGACAAGTGTTGGTGGGAGCCCAGGAGGGAAGTGCCAAGGGGATCCAAGGAGGAGGTCGGAGGCTAAGTGCTAGGGCGAGCGAATCCCAAGGGTGGCATGCGCAGCCATCAAGCAGGGACCCGCAGGGGGCAGTGCAGTGGGTGGACGGTGCTCGTGTTGACTGGGTAGGAGGCCTGGTATCCTGTGAGATTCATGAGGACCTGGCCACCGGTCTCAGCGGCAGTGGGGTGATTAGCAGCAAGGGTAAGAGGTAGAGAAAAGCAGAGTTTTGAAAAGCTTCTGGAACTTAAAGAAGTCCGGCACAAGTCTGAGATGGGCAGGGAGGCTGTAAGTGCATCTCAGGTTGCCTTACTAATCCTCTGCAGTGCAGCTTGTTTTGCTGTGTGTTGAGACCCCAGAGGGTACATAGGCATTCTAATTTTGGTGGAGGTATTATCTGCAACCTCAATGTGCACCATTGTTCTGGTGCAATGAGGTAAATACCTTATTTGATAAATTGTGATTTTCCTGCATAAACAAGCCCCATAACACCATCATTCTCAAGGTTACTGACCTTTACAACAGAAGTGGCAGGACACCAGTGTTTCAATGCTGGAAGGAGGCCTTCCCCATAAAACTGAGCCAAATGCATATCATAGAGGAGAATGCACCCCACCGCAATACTGGAATGTGGTCTGCAGTGCAGGGCTGCAACAAATGGACCCCACAAAAAGACAATACACTGCAATACTGAAGGGTGACCCGCACTCAGGGATTTCATTTCACCAAAGTGCCAGGGACAGCGGAAGTGACATCACATGACCCTTGACCCCTGATGACATCACAGGAAGCCATTTCATTTGACCCCGTCCCTAAGTGACACCACAGGAAATGGTTGCACATGACCTTTCACCCCTGGACAAATCAGGAAGCGGCATCACATAGCATTGTTCCTCGGTACACTAAGAAAAATATGGTTACGATATCACTGTAATATGATGTACATTTCATACAAGAATGGATCACCAAATGTAGCATTGATATTAGTGTGTATAGGCCCATATTACCAAATTACTGTGAGTGTAAACAGACGTCCAACACAACAACCTGGTCTATTGTACATCTCTTGGACTAAACGGTTAATAGACATCGCATCTTGAAGAGGCCTAAGCCCCAAAAAGCATAGACATCCAGGGTCTGACAAATGTCTGGCCACAAACTGGAAACAGCAACTGGCCAACACAAGTCCAACCAGAAAAATAATCAGAGGCTGTACCACTTCATGCTTTTACACGCGCAGGGATTTTCTTGTCGCTAGTGCACTTTGACCGTTGCACAGCAACCCACTCCCACCAGTCACCTAGAGCCTGAATATCCCCCAACCCTTTTCACTACGGGCACCCCACCATCCACTGTGAGTCACTAAGGGCCTTCTGTCAACAGCTTTAAATGTCTGGCACCCACTCTCGCCCTCCAATGCCTTACACCTCCAATGCCTTGCTCCAACACCGTGCCACCCTCCAGCAATTTAAGTCTCCAACATTCTACAACACCATCAACCTCAAGCAAACTAGCAACGTATGTCTCCAGTACCCTTCTCCAACACCCCAACAGACCGAGTCTCAATTACCCTCCTCAAACATCTTATATCTGCATTCAGTGCATTTCAAAAAGGGGCAGTGCCAAGAGCAGATATCTGACACCCTGGCCCGCATTGTGAGACTGAAACAAAACTCTGCCACTGCAATACTGAAAGGTTCCACTGACTGCTCCCATGTGGCAAATTCTCCTTGACACTTTCCAGGAAACAACCACTGCGACATTAAAAATTGACCCTTTCTGCAGGACTGCTGACACAAGTGCCCCTCATAAGGAACAAAACACCTTTGCTGCACAGATGTAAGCGCGCTGCTCGACTCCCCATTGAAGCGCGTCCGGGGCCCTTGGCGTCCTGGCACATTGGAACTCAGGTGGCATGAGGGAGCATGTGTCTGAGAGCATGTGTCTGTCTGGCATGCTCTCTCTGCTGTGAATTCATTTGCAAAGAATCTACAGTGATGCAGATTGTTTGCCAATGCAAAGCCTTAGGGCCCCTTGTCACCATTGCTGTGCTGCATATTGGTCAAGACATGTACAGAACCGTACAAGGTATCACCAAGCCATGTGCCGCCAGACGATGAGACTGGTAGCCCGATTCCCTGCCATGGCCAGCTGGTATGATGGTGAAGGCAGGGAAAGGAGGTCCTCCTTTGCCATGGTTCATTCCTGTTGGTCAGAAGCTGGATGGGGATCATCTCACTGATCTCACCCCAGCATTAGACATATCTCCCCTCCACCACTTCTGACCTAGCCTTTCTATCAGCCCTGCTTGGGGCAGCTGTTGATTAGCACTCTATGATTTCTCACTGTGGCATATGCATGCCTGAATGTGGTGCAAGGGGTCTCTACGTTCCCAACAAATGAACTAGGGGTGACTGGGACCTTCCAAGATTACATTTGTTAGCACTTGGCATTTGGACTGTGTCGAGCCAGACTTCATGTTATTGTGCAAGCCGGTCAAATTACGTTTGGATGCAATGAGTCACGGTGATCCAGAAGGGGAGCAGGCGTCAGGTTGGGTTCAAACTGGAGCTATTTGTGGTTCGATGTGGAGTTCAAAGGGAGAGGGTTGAAGGGGGCACCAACATCGATTCGGGGTTCCAACTTGGGTTGCAATGAAGATGCTGGTGGTTTGAAGTGCTGTTTGAAACATAGTGGTTCAAAGAATTCTGCCTCAGCAAACTTCTTGTTTGAGCCGGGGAAATTTGGTTAGAGGAGCCACAACAGAGGTCTGCAAAGTTTCAAAGAAGTGTTAAAGGCTGCACAGTGGGTCCTGTTGGTTCAAATGAGTTTCAGCACAGTCGTTGATGGTTCCATGTGGTAGAAATGCAGGAGACCAGCTGCTCTGCTTCTTCTGTTGCTGTCAGTCCCACTCCAGGGGTTTAGGGACAAGAGGAGTCCTTGCTCTTATTCTCTCAACCAGGAGGAGGCTGGCTAACATTGCAGGAGTCCTTCACTTCTAGCAAGGTCCTGGGTACCAGTGTAGCTGGCAGAGGCAGGTCTTTCTCCAGCAGCAGTTCACCTCAAATGTGCCCTATGAGGGGGTAGGGAGCAGGGACTGTTGGGTGTCCTGACCCACGTTTGAGCTATCATGCTGCAACATTTGGTGCTGTGGGCTTAGAAAATCCAAGATGGCCAAAAAGCCCACATATACGCCAGAATAGGAAAACTGTGCAGTACTGGCATGGAAAACATCATGATGGCCAGAACTTCCCAGAAAATGCACAGGGAAATGCATGAAGAATAGGCTGCCACCCATTTTTGCCTATGTTGTGAGCACAGGAGGGCACTGCCTAAAACCACCATTGGGCTACCCACACAGTAGCCTGAAACCATTGGGAATGGCAATGCTGATTGCCAAAAGCAACCCAGAACTGTGGGGAATTCATTTTCTTAAATCCCAAAAATGGTTGCATTACCAGTACTCACCACTATCAGAAAGCCGGCGTTTTAAAACCACCAGACTTTTGTGTAAAACTGAACAAATGAAACAAAACCAGACCAAGGAAAGACTTGCTAAGAGGTGGATACAATGTAAAACTATATTCTGAAATGACTTGAAGGAAGTAATTATGTAATGTGTATGTAAAAATCGTAAGTGATTTAAACTGGGAACCAAAAAATTATATGTAGCTAAAAACTGGCTTAAAGAGATTCCAATTCTGCCTGACATCTACCCCCACAGGAGTTAAAACCTGCCCAGCCACTCTTGTCCTTGCCAAAAGGAGTTGTCACCTCTCTGATTAGATTAGGGGTGGAGCAGCTACAGGGAGTTGAACAAAGGCCTGTCCTGGACTCAGGCAAATGTTATATTGGGGGCGTCGTAAAAGTGGCTTCCTCTTGGCAGAAACGGGGAGGGGCAGCCCCCTCTGAGGACAGGCTGAGCTTAAAGAAAGTGGATAGACTGGTTTCTCCACCATGTGACCTGGGAAGACACACCCCTGTTGGCCAGAATATGATTTTAAGAAAGATGTATAACTCATGGTGCGGACTTGTCAAAATTAGCTAAATGATAACATAATTCTTGTGATTGTTCTGCCCACAATTTAAGAGGTTTTAGGACCCGGTGGTATGATCTGGGGGGTTGCTAGCGGAAAATAGGGTTTCACTCCAAATGTCTGCATGTTAAAAATCTGACACTTCATCAATTAATATCCACACTCCTTGCGCACATGTGTGTAAATTTGGGTAAATGTCCGATATTGCAAAACCAGTTAAAAAGTGCAAAATGTTGCCATTTCTGAATGCAAGCCCCCAGGAAGAGCAGAGTTTGAACAGAGTATACCTCATGTGATATGTGATGGGTTCATGTAATTTTACACAACTGTGTATCTGTGCAATATGTATTTGAATCAAATATAGATGTGTGGGCAAACCAGGGGAGGATCCTCTGACCCATAAAACCTACAGCATCACTCTGACTCACATTTCCTTCCCCCAATCATGGGAGAGGGGAGAATTGGGCCAATGACAAGTAGAGAGGG
The DNA here is from genome assembly GCF_040938575.1 of Ambystoma mexicanum. Taxonomy (NCBI): domain Eukaryota; kingdom Metazoa; phylum Chordata; class Amphibia; order Caudata; family Ambystomatidae; genus Ambystoma; species Ambystoma mexicanum. The sequence continues at coordinate 54,846,183 of NC_090932.1, forward strand.
GCAGGCTTAGCTAGGCTCAGGCACACACCCATTTTCAAAACACATAAAAAGAGACTGCTGGGACAGGTAGAGAGATTCAATTCCATTTGCTGCGGAGCATGCTGACCGGCGACTTCACTTCCAGAGATCCTACACTTAGACTTCCAAGCTAAACAGAGACTACAGAACTTTGAACCAAGAAGGCCCACTGCAAGCAAAAGTATTTGTCAGCAGGCCCAAAATCATTTGCAGACTATTCACAGCCGGGCTGAGCTGTTGATTCTGGCCTGAAACCCTGCGCCAGAAAGATCCAGAAGCAGTGCTGTACCCAGAGAAAGCAGAGCAGTATCCAGAACCAGAGGCCAGAGATCCAGAGTGACCCAGACCGCTGTGAGCAGAACCAGAGAGCTGACCCAGACCACTGTGAAGTGCCAAGACCAGAACAGGAGTCCAGTCCAAAACCTGACCAGATCCGTGGCGAGGCCTATTTCAAAAATATATTGTGAGTACCTAGCAGAACTGTGCAGAACTAATCTCTTAATTAAAATAATCTAATTCAAACTATTTTAATCTAATCAGAACTGCCTCCTAGAAGTTGTCACTTGTCATTTTGTAAAGCTGCACCACTGTCACTTGTCAATTCTGAAGCTGAAAGCTGTCACCTGTCATTTTGAGTTTACTTAAAATCCGAAAAACTACCTTTATTTAATCGTCCGTATCTCTGGAACCGTTAGGGCTACGAACTTGGTTTAACTTTCCTCTGAAAGCTTAGAATCTCAGCTTTTCAACAACCGACTTGCTACTCCTTATACTATTGCCGCAATCACGATTCACGCACTCGGGAATCTTACCACGATTTGCGATTTGGTTAAAAAAATCCAGCCACGTGTAACCATCAGCAGTCATTTCTTTCCTTGCTAAAAATTTGTTTGCCTCTTAATCACCATCTCTGAATCATTGCTAAAGTGAGCCTGAACTCATCCCAAGTATCTCTCACTCACCCTGAACCTCCTAAAGGGAATTAAAAGCATTTTCAGCATATTTCTCACTTCATTGCCACCACATTCAAAGCACTTGGGCCTGTGTTTTAAAACTCATACCGGTTTTCTCTAAGCTTGCTGGGGGGGAACTGAATTTCGTATTGTATTTGATTGCATTCCTAAGAACTGTGCGTGTTACTTCCATCTCCTTCCATTTCTTACATTGCATAGGGGAGGGAGGTGAATCGCCACCAGGGGAAAAGTGAACATATGATATCTTGTGAAACCATATTAGTTAGTTCTGTACTGCATTTTCATTCAACATTGCATCCATTTGAAATCATAAAAGTATTTTTGCTACTTGATCCATCCTATACTAACTCCTCATTGATTGTAAAGAAGTGTGCTAGTGCCAGATTACCCATTGTTGATCAACAGCATATGTCTAAGTGTACTATCAGATATTAATTTATTATAAAGTGTGATATATATATATTGTTTAAATTCTCAAATAAACCTTTTAAACTTGCAAAACAGAACTACTTCTTGGCTCAGTGGGGTCAGGGGGATTCCAAGAGAGGGGTGTTATATAGGGGTAGTCATCCAGAACTCATGAACTGGACATAAAGATATATCAATAAGGGTTTCCATTCAGTATCCCAGACTAGGCATTGACTTAGCTGTAGTGTTGAATTGAATCCTCTTACAAATTGGGGGCTCGAGCCGGACGTCTGGGTTAGTTCTATCACTTGTGCAGCTTAATACAGTGTGCTAACTGACGGGATACATACATCCGGTCGGATCACCACGCTGTTTTACGCTGTAAAGAACTCTTCAAAGGGACACTCTAAGGAAAAGGTCTGTTTTGCAAAAATAAAATACTAATTTCTGTAAGTCAGGAGAGATCAATCTCTTGAATGACGACCTTGGTAGACATGAAAATAGCGAGGGAGCACCTCTTACATAAGCTATTTGTAAGAGGTGAGTGGACTCACCAGGACCAAACGGTCTGGTTGCAGGCCATCGCGCAACAGGTCACTGAAACAGGGTCAGATACATGGAGAGATCAGGGTCCATTACATGTGACCCTGAGTGAACTATATATGGCTCCTAAAGTCAAAGATGAACACAATAAGACTGCCAGGATAGCGGCATACCTGTACCTATATATGGGAGACATGCAGGATAAATATACTGAAAGCCAAGATCTGGCAAAGAGGCGACAGATGGCGTTAGAGAAGGTCCAATCTGACCTGGTCTCTTCTGAGCAGAGGCTGCAGAGGAGCCAGGAGTTAGAAAATGATAGTAGGCAGTATATCATTAAAATAAAAGAGGATATGAACATCCTGCAACAGGAAAAGGCTGACCAGGAGACCAGATTTCTGGCCTTGCAAAAGGAGTACCAAGAAGGTTTGGACTCCCTACTACAGAGCCAGAAAAAGCTGGAGCAACAATTAGATTTCAATAGGGTATGTGCTGAGCAGGTAGTCACCCTGCAAAGCCACCTAGATAGGGAAAAGGCAGAAAGCAATAAATTGATTCTGAAAGACCTGGATACCCAGGCAGAGTTTGATCAGGGGCGCCAGAGAGCCGGTGCCTTCCAAAGGCAAAGGGACGACCTGGTGGCACAGATGCAGACTCTTAGTCAGGAAAGGGACACCTTAGGCCAGGAAGTCTGCCAGTTAAAAAGGAAAATGGAAGAAAATCACCTGGCCCTACAGGGACTGGGTGACCTCCAAAAAGAACACCAGAACTTGTTAGAGCACACCAGGAGGGTGGAGGAGGCTCTGGCAAGAAAGGAGCCGGCCAGTAGGGAAGGGACTCAGGAGGTAACCCTCCTGCAGCAAAGACTGGCCCAGTACTCCAGGACCAATCAGGAGGCACAGAGAGAAAATGAGGCTCTCTGTCAGCACAATGATAGGCTCCAACAACAGGTAGCGATGCAGGAGAGACTGATAGAGTCTAGTAAGGCCTTAACTGAGGAACTGAAAGCGCAGGCTCTTGCATTGCAACAGGGAGCAGGGGCGGATAGAGACCAGGTTCGCTGGGAGAGGGAGACTCCTGAGCATAACCTCAGGAGCCCTAGTACCAGAGCCTTCATATCTCTCAGTCCCTGGACTCTGCCACCCCCATGTCCCCTCGCGCACATGAGCACCGGGCCACAGGGATGGCAGATTACTATCCAACCAGAAGTATGGGCTCATAGGCCAGTACCTCCCAGGAATGGAGGGGCGGGCATCCGGGTATGGGCACCCAAGCACAGTGCAATTTAGTAGGGAACCCCAGGAGAGTAGGCCCATTAAGGGCATCCTGAAAACCTCTGCCCAGTTAGGTCAGTGGGGGGGGGGTACCCATCAAATCATGGCAGCAAGGAGGAATCTGAAGACTCCTCTGAACGGCGCAGGACACAGGAGACCAGGTCCCCACATTCTGCCAGCCATTCCCAGGCTCGCAGAATCCAGGAAAACCTGGAAGATCAGACAGGAACCTCTGGGAGCAGTGCCTCTGAGTCAGAGGATGAATGGACCAGGGTTACCCGAACCAAAAAGGCCAATAAGGCAAAAAGGGCCTTGCTTAAGGACCCATTGAAGCAAATAAAGGCAATAAGGAGTGTCATCACGCCTTATCATAAGAACGCCAAGTATTCCGTTTGGGAAACTTGAAGCTCTATGAGCAAATGATGGAGACTTTCCATTTGAAGGACAGCAGTAGCTGCATCCAGTACGTCAAATGGACATTCTCCCCAGAATACTCCAGTTTCTTTGCGGGGCTGGAGGACCAAAATCATTTAAGATGGTCCACCTATAAGGCGGCCATCTTGAAACATTTTTCTGTTCACAGAAATCCTCAAGAGGCTCGCAAGGCAGCCTACTATTTGCAATGTGGGGAGGATCAGGCCCCACAAGAGTTTGTGCAAGAATTAAAGCGTGCTTTTGCGCAGACCACCAGAAGGGTGCGCACAGACAGCAAAGAGTTTGTCAATACATTTTTCCATGCTCTCCCTAAATATATAATGACCCAGCTCGTGAGAGATTTTCATGAGAAAAGATCTTTAGACTGGGTCATTGAACAGGATACCCGGATCTATGAGGTGCAGAAGCCTATCGAAAATAAAAATAAAGCGCCGAAAAACCCCAAAACCAACAGCACCCCTGCTGCTTCCAAGGTGGCAGAGGTAAAGGTTGCCCCCGTTTTAGATTTGGAGATGGGGGGCCTAAAAACCTGCCTGCACCAAATAATTCACAGCCCAGAAGGCCCTCGGGCCAGTCACCGACAGGGAGTCGAGGAGGTAGTCCCACAAATGAGGTCCCCCGCTCCCCTGACTATGTAAGTCCCCGCTACAAGGGAAACCGACCAATCCTGGTTTATGTGTGGACTCCTCCAGCCCAAGGGGGGGATCCAGCCAAGCACCTGACCTGGGGAACTTCCCTCCTAACTTCCCCCAGGAGGGCAGAAATTCTCCAAATCCTGGGCAGAACTTTTTCCCCAGGTATCCACCCAATTTCCAGCCCCAAAATCATCCATCCTTCTTTCCCCAATTCCCTGAGCCCAGACAACCTAATCCGGGAGAGGGGAGGCCAAGGGTGGAGGGGTACCAAAATCTTCCCAACCAGGGGTACTACCAGAGAAGGGATAGCTACCCTTCCCGGGATCAGCCCAGGGGAGAAAATAGAGCCCCTTATCAGCATGAGCGGGTTTCACAACTTGAGCGGCTGGTCCAAAATATGGCACGAGATCTGGGTCACATACTGAGGGCTCAACAGAACCCTCAGCTGAGCATGCCACCGCAGAATGCCCCAAACTCGGGACCTGGTGCTCCAGAACAATGACGGGGGCAGCACCCCGATAACCCACCGGTTCCCAGGGAGGAGGCACAAGGGGAAGGGGGGTGTAAAGCCTTGGAGGAAGCTTCCTTCTCAACTTGTAAACAGCCCCTGGAAAACCAGGAACCGGAAATAAAATCTCCTGCCCCTGAAAGCCTGCCTCCCAAGGAGCAGAGGGGGGGTAGGAGAAACAAAGGACCCAAACAGACCCACTTTGTGGAGGGGGTACAGGTCTTCCAATTTGAGGGAGAGGGATCCTCAGAAGATCCTGGGACAAGGATCTTCTCCTTCAGAGATGGGGGAACTCCTCCCAAAGAAAAATGGGTCCCAAGGGATTCCAATCCAGACTGGGGAGATATGGAGACTGAGCTACCGCCGCCCATTATCTCATCCCAGAACCCACAACACCGAAATCCCCTGGTTCAAACCCATCCTGGTGACTGCCTCCAAAAAGGGGGGAGCGGCCCAGAACCGGAACCAGGGGAACCCACAATGGCTCTGATCTCCAGTTGCCAACTTTTTCTTTCAGATTCCCAAGGCTCTCCACAGAATTCTGCCCAAATCTCTTCGCTACCAATGTCCAAAACCAGAAAGTTAGCCCAACAGTTGTCCAAAAATGTGCATTATCTGTGCCCCCTTGAGGAGAAGGAGGGAAGATACTATGCCCCGGTACAAGTACAGGGGCAGGGTACAATTTTGGCACTGGTGGACACTGGATCCCAAGCTACCCTTCTGTCCAAAAGGGCCTTTGAGGAACTAAATGCAGGAAGGGGGGAGAATTACCAAATTCCTCTCACCTCTCTTCCTGGACAACTGCAGAACTTTGACGGGAAGGAAATTCCCGTTGAGGGGACTGCAGACTTGGACATTAAAATTGGGCGACACAAGGTGAAACACCCGGTCATACTAGTGACTCCAGAGGGCACCCCTTGTTTACTAGGGAATGACCTCCTGAGAAGGTTGTCACCCCTAATAGATTGTGTAAACAAGGTCCTCTGGACCCAGACTAGCCGACCAATAAAATTAAAACAGAGTGTCAACCATGTTAGTTTAAACGGCACCTGCCATATGGTTGAACAAAAATCTGACCAAGTAGAATTTCACTTGCGGAACAACCAGACTCCAGACGTGACAGTAATAGCAGTAGGACAACAGACTGGTGATGGGGGGTCCTCTCTATTTCTGAAAATCAACCTTCCTGTTTAAGGTGGTATTCCACACTGGAAGGAAACACCCTGAAATTCTTTACTAATCCACAATCAGAAACTCCCACTCCTATAGTCCAGAAATATGTGAAATCAGCTCAGAGCCTGGCTGACATTCAGCAAATTGGAGAGCAGTTGTTCATCCCTGTTCAGTTAAATGATGGGAAGGACTCTGTTCTCGCTCGAGTGTGTGTGAACAACGGTAAGAGCTTCATCAGCGAAGCCATGTTTCGCCAACTCCCAAAAGATCCAGCCATTCCCACATTCAAATTGATAGACAAATGGGAAATGGACCTGGAGGCACCCAATTCCAAACATCTCCTGCCAAGCAGGTGTATGCTCAAAATCTCCATTGGCAACAAGAGCATAGTCCATAATTGTTGTGTCGTGCGAGACGTCACTGCCGCCTTTTACTTAGGCAGTGACATTCTCAATCGCTTTGCCATTAGTTTGGACCTAATAAACTTCAAAGCTTGGTCCCGATTAGCGGATAATCCCATGGGCTTTGATGATCCAGAAAAAGCATTTAGGTCAGCTCAATTGCTACCTTATGCAGTTGAAATTCAGATCAAAGAGGAAGTCACCATCCCAGAAAGGACCCGACAATTCTCCCTGGAAGTGAAAGTTAAAAGAGGACAAAAATTGCAAAACCCTGATGCTTATATTCATCTAAATGCTTCTCTCCAACAGCAAGGGTTAGGGGTAAACCCAACACCATTAGTCAACATAGAACATGACACCATTCCAATAGAGGTGGATAACAGCGACTTAAAGAGTATTACTCTAGCCGCAGGCACCATTATTGGAATGGCGGTTGATGACCGACATTTTTCCATTGATCTAGGAAATGAACTGTTAGGACCAATCCCCAAGGACTGTTTTGACAGTGACAGTGATGACAACACAACACCAGACAGGATTTTCACCCGGCATGGGGGGAACTTTCTGGTGTACACTTCTTGCCCCTATGGTAAGGAAGATGTGACTTGTGACTTCAGGAGGGATGAGGGATTTTCCAGGTCCATGAGGGTTGCCTTTCCCACCTGAGGCCTCCAGTCCAAATCAGCACTCTGACCAGGGACTTCTCCACCCAGCTGGTGGAGGCCGCTGAGATAGCCAAACCAGAAGTCTTTCCAGGCTTCAGGCAGATGGTGGAAGTCAACCTAGTCAACCTAGCTGATGCCTGTGTGACTCTGGAACAAAAGCAAAAGTTGAAACAAGTTTTCTTGGATTTCCAAGATCTCTTTGCGGTAGACTCATATGACTGTGGTCGCACCGACATCCACACCACAACAATTCCCACGGACCCTGGAATGGCTCCAGTGTTTGTGAAGCAATATCGTTTGCCTCTCGCATCAATGGAGTCCCTTACTGAAATAATTAAGAACCTGGAGTCCCGGGGAATAATCCGTCCAGTTCACAGCACCTTCAATAACCCGGTGCTGGGAATATTGAAGCCAAACGGCCAGTGGAGACTCTGCGCCGACCTCAAGGAGCTCAACAAACGGGTCCATACTTCCCGATGGCCTCTGCCCTACATTGACCAAGGGCTGGCCCAGATCCAGGGGTCACAGGTATTCACTGCAATAGACCTGACCAATGGATACTGGACTGTGCCTGTCAGTAGGGAGGACCAATACAAGCTCGCTTTTACCTTTGGGGGCCAGCAGTACACATGGACCCGGACTCCCTTTGGATACCTCAACTCCGGCAATGAATTCAACATTTTCCTACACAAGGCGATGCCCGACCTGGGTGCAAGGGGTAACCTGGCTTATGTAGATGATGTCCTCATCAAAAGTTCATCTGTGGAGGAACACATAGCGGAGATCCGTTATGTTCTGACCCAGTTGAAGGCCGCCGGAGCAAAACTTTCCTTTCAGAAAGCACAGTGGTGTAGAACCCGTGTTAATTTCTTGGGGCATGAGATGACTCCTCAGGGTCTCTGTCCCCAGGAAAAGAAAGTGGAAGCACTTCAGAAACGGAAAGACCCCACAACTCTGTGGGAACTAAGGAGCCTCCTTGGACTGACTAATTACAGCAGAAAGTTCATTGAAGGCTACGCAGAGATCACCAGACCCCTGATTCATCTCCTGAAGGGGGGGGTCAAGTGGGAATGGGGTCCAGAACAATCAGAGGCGGTAAGACAACTCAAAAGAAGCCTCTCACAAGCACCTTGCCTAGCTTACCATGTCAGAAACAAGGAGTTCTTCCTGGAGACGGGGTTCTCTAATACGTGCTTGACAGCAGTATTATACCAAAAGCATGACAAGGTCAATAAAGTAATCTCCTATGCGAGCAAAACTTTATCCTCTGTGGAGGAAAAATTCAACGATTGTGAGAAGGCACTCCTGGCAACGGTGTGGGTATTGAAGAATTATCGCCCGTTTATCCAGGGGGAACACATCATAGTGGAGACTCCACACCAGCCTCTGCAATATCTCCAAAGTGACAGAATCCGGGCCGGAAATGTGAGTAATTCCCGAATTACTTCCTGGATTCTGTCAATGCAAGGCTTTCCTGTGGAGGTCAGATATGGCCAAAACAAGAAGAGTCCCCTCGCGCAAGGTCTGGCTGACTTGCATGATTGTGCCGGAGAAAGCTGTCTCGAGGACGAAAGTCTAAAAATCAAGGACAACATGGAGGCATACCTTAATTCCCCACACAAAGTCTTTGAAGAAGACAAGTGTGAGGGAATGCCCACTGTCTATGTGGATGGATGCTCTTACCATGTTGACAACAACGGGGAGAAAGAACTGGTGGCCGGCGTAGGGAATGCCTGGGTGAAGGAGTTTCCAGAACCCTCCGCTGGATACAAAATCGGTCCCCGAAGTAGTCAGGTGGCAGAGTTGATGGCTGTGCATCAGGCCATCCTCACTGCTGTCCAACATCAACTCCACGAACTGGTCATAATCACAGATTCGGATTATGTACGGAACGGGTTCGTGGAGCACCTGGTCAACTGGAAAACCAGAGGCATGTTATGCGCTAATAACAAACCCCTGAAACATGGGAAGTTAATCCAAAACATTGATGATCTGGTCACATCAAATGGGATGACCATCTACTGGAAAAAGATCAAGGGTCATTCCAAAGTAGAGGGACCAGACAAAACTGGAAATGACTTAGCTGATCAGCTGGCCAAAACCGGGGCCATCCAAGGGGATCTAATCGAAATAGAATCCCTGTTGGGGGAAATCCAGGTCACTGCTATCACTAGGTCCCAGACAAATGCTCACAATGAACTTTCAACTGCCCAATGGAGCAAGGAGACCCCTGATGCTGATTTGATTACAGCTCAGAAGGGGGATCCAATTATTGGTAAGTTTTACCAACACCTTGACGACCCTGAGAACTTTCCCCTGACGGATACCGATTACATTGGGAAAGAGGACCTAAGAGTGTTGATGAAATGTCCAAAAATGTTCCGAATCCAAGACGGTTTGCTGGTAAGGAAATCCAAAGCTGGCCACGATCAGTGGGTGGTTCCTACCTCATTCCGAAACCTGATGTTAAGTCACGCCCATGATGCGGCCACAGCCGGTCATAGGGGGTTTCACACAACACTGGAAATCTTAAGAGAGGTTGCATACTGGCCACACATGGGGCAGGACCTTGACCAATACTTGAAGGGGTGTCTTGTGTGTGCACAATTTCAGCCATCATCCCTCACGCACCGTGCACCCCTCCAAAAGAGGGGGATGACACTGCCATGGTCAGATTTGCAAATCGACTTTGTAGGCCCTGTGATTCGCTCGTCTAGTGGAAACAAGTACATGTTGACTGTTACATGCTTGTTTACCAAGTGGGTGGAATGTCTCCCAGCCCCAAATTGCAAGGCAGAAACTGCAGCTGCCCAGATGATTAACCCCATCTTTTCCCGTTTTGGTCTACCTCAAAGGATTGAGTCAGACAGAGGTAGCCACTTCACCAGTGAAGTGATGACAAAGATGTGGGAGATACTGGGGGTCAAAAGAAAGCTAAATATTGCTTACAGGCCAGCTTCTTCTGGAGCAGTAGAACGTTACAACCGGACAATTGTGAGCATATTAAAGAAGTTTGTGGCAGATTCTGGGCCAAGTTGGGATATCCGATTACCTCTGGTCCTAATGGCCATCAGATCTACCCCTTCATCTGCAACCAAAATGTCACCATTTGAGTTGATGACTGGACGCAAGATGGTGCTTCCCCAGCATTTGCTCTACAGAACCCAAGAGCAAACGTTGATAAATGCCTCCACAACTCATGAGTATGTGGAGAATTTAAGGAAACACCTTCAACATGCTTTTGCCTATGCTCAATGGAATCTAGAAAGATCAGCCGAGAGTATGAAGACCCACTATGACCTGAAAACTTCCAGGAAGGAATATCAGGTGGGGGATCGGGTCTATTTATACAACTTCCAAAGAAACCAGGCAAAACAGCGAAAATTCTTGCCTACATGGAAGGGACCCTTTGAGATTATAGACAAGATCTCCCCTGTGGCCTACAAGATCCACATCCCCAAAGGCGGTTTGGCAGAGGGGGAAGACAAGTGGGTCCACATAAACCAGTTGAAGTGTTGCCATCCCAGGCACACTTTGCAGCAACTGGAGGAGTCCTCTGTAATCCCAGAGGGTACCGCTCCACAGTAATTCAATTCCAACCCTAAAATATCCTACATATAACCTATCAAATTCTGTGTTTCTCAAGTTTATGTGTTCCTGTCACTTAATTTAAAAAAATGTGCATGTTCATATCTGTTGAGTTCTAAAATAGATATGCCACCCCACTATATCAATGGTGGGGGAGAAATGTCCATGAATAGGTATTGCCGCTTTTCCTTTGTCGTCCTAGGAGAAAGAAAACCTGGAGACTGGCCAAGGAGGACGATCCGGAGACCGGGAGCAGAGACCCAAGGGGCCCGCGGTACATCCCAATATTCCCATCAGGACCGGCGAGGAGAACCGATCGATCAGCACCGGATGGAGGAAAAGATGCTGAACTGTGCCATTTGCAGAATTGGAAGAGGATTATGCGGACATACCAGTGCGTGGGTCAAAACCTTCTGTGCACCCGACTCCCCATCGACTCAAATTCAAAGTGCAGTCGCGTGGGGGGGCTTTGTTGGGTGTCCTGACCCACGTTTGAGCTATCATGCTGCAACATTTGGTGCTGTGGGCTTAGAAAATCCAAGATGGCCAAAAAGCCCACATGTACGCCAGAATAGGAAAACTGTGCAGTACTGGCATGGAAAACATCATGATGGCCAGAACTTCCCAGAAAATGCACATGGAAATGCATGAAGAATAGGCTGCTAGCCATTTTTGCCTATGTTGTGAGCACAGGAGGGCACTGCCTAAAACCACCATTGGGCTACCCACACAGTAGCCTGAAACCATTGGGAATGGCAATGCTGATTGCCAAAAGCAACCCAGAACTGTGGGGAATTCATTTTCTGAAATCCCAAAAATGGTTGCATTACCAGTACTCACCACTATCAGAAAGCCGGCGTTTTAAAACCACCAGACTTTTGTGTAAAACTGAACAAATGAAACAAAACCAGACCAAGGAAAGACTTGCTAAGAGGTGGATACAATGTAAAACTATATTCTGAAATGACTTGAAGGAAGTAATTATTTAATGTGTATGTAAAAATCGTAAGCGATTTAAACTGGGAACAAAAAAATGATATGTAGCTAAAAACTGGCTTAAAGAGATTCCAATTCTGCCTGACATCTACCCCCAGAGGAGTTAAAACCTGCTCAGCCACTCTTCCCCTTGCCAAAAAGAGTTGTCACCTCTCTGATTAGATTAGGCGTGGAGCAGCTACAGGGAGTTGAACAAAGGCCTGTCCTGGACTCAGGCAAATGTTATATTGGGGGCGTCGTAAAAGTGGCTTCCTCTTGGCAGAAACGGGCAGGGGCAGCCCCCTCTGAGGACAGGCTGAGCTTAAAGAAAGTGGATAGACTGGTTTCTCCACCATGTGACCTGGGAAGACACACCCCTGTTGGCCAGAATATGATTTTAAGAAAGATATATAACTCATGGTGCGGACTTGTCAAAATTAGCTGAATGATACCATAATTCTTGTGATTTTTCTGCCCACATTTTAAGAGGTTTTAGGACCCGGTGGTATGATCTGGGGGGTTGCTAGCGGAAAATAGGGTTTCACTCCAAATGTCTGCATGTTAAAAATCTGACACTTCATCAATTAATGTCCACACTCCTTGCGCACATGTGTGTAAATTTGGGTAAATGTCCGATATTGCAAAACCAGTTAAAAAGTGCAAAATGTTGCCATTTCTGAATGCAAGCCCCCAGGAAGAGCAGAGTTTGAACAGAGTATACCTCATGTGATATGTGATGGGTGCATGTAATTTTAAACAACTGTGTATCTGTGCAATATGTATTTGAATCAAATATAGATTTGTGGGCAAACCAGGGGAGGATCCTCTGACCCATAAAACCTACAGGATCACTCTGACTCACATTTCCTTCCCCCAATCATGGGAGAGGGGAGAATTGGGCCAATGACAAGTAGAGAGGGGCAGGCTTAGCTAGGCCCAGGCACACACCCATTTTCAAAACACATAAAAAGAGACTGCTGGGACAGGTAGAGAGATTCAATTCCATTTGCTGCGGAGCATGCTGACCGACGACTTCACATCCAGAGATCCTACACTTAGACTTCCAAGCTAAACAGAGACTACAGAACTTTGAACCAAGAAGGCCCAATGCAAGCAAAAGTATTTGTCAGCAGGCCCAAAATCATTTGCAGACTATTCACAGCCGGGCTGAGCTCTTGATTCTGGCCTGAAACCCTGCGCCAGAAAGATCCAGAAGCAGTGCTGTACCCAGAGAAAGCAGAGCAGTATCCAGAACCAGAGGCCAGAGATGGAACAAGTCACTTACCTGTAACTGTTGTTCTCCAGCATGGGTCTGGCATGGATTCACATGCTCATGAATATTCCCCGTCGTCAGGCTGGGAATCCTCGGTAAAGAAAAAACCAGTATCAGTTTCGTTTCTGATCTGTCTTTCGTAGTAATAACCAATCACTGATCTCTGCGTCATACTGACCACAGCCAATGACTGCCCTCTACCTAAGCCCCGCCTCTGGCAGCCATCTTCAGATTTGGAAGCACGTGAAGTGGCAGTATGACCAAATGAAGAGCCGCAGAGGGGTAGGCAGGAGGGTTCGCATGTGAATCCATGCCAGACCCATGCTGGAGAACAACAGTTACAGGTAAGTAACTTGTTCCTTCTCCAGCATGGGGTCTGGCATGGATTCACATGCTCATGAATAAAGAATACATAGCAGTACACACATGCACAACCACGGGAGGTGGCAAAGGCTCAACATTAAGCATCACATCAAACTCAACATTAAGCATCTTACCTCCTCACCAGGCTCACCTCAGGCGAACAGGTTGCGCAGCACTGCTTGGCCGACCCTGGACTCCTCCCTGGAATCCCGGTCGACGCAGTAGAATTTCGTGAAGGTGTGCGTCGACCTCCACGTAGCAGCCCTGCATATGTCCAGCAGGGGCACACCAGATAGGAACGCCGTGGTAGCTGCGATCGCTCTGGTGGAATGGGCTCTCGGACGGCCAGGCAGCAGTCGGTTTGCCAACCGGTGACAATACATGATACAGCCGGAGAGCCATCTGGAAATGGAAGCCTTCGAGAGAGCCTTCCCCTGATTGACAGGTCCAAAGTTCACAAAGAGTTGTGACGTCTTCCGAAAACACTTCGTGCGGTCCACGTAGAACTTTAGCACTCTAGCCACATCCAGCGAGTGCAAAGTCCTCTCAGCCGGCGACGAAGGCGACGGGAAGAACACAGGCAACACCAAGGGTTCGTTGAGATGGAAGTCCGACGGTACCTTGGGCATGAAGGAGGGGTGCGTCCTGAGCACTACCCTCGTTGCGTGAAAAGTCAAGTACGGGGCCTTGCAGGAAAGGGCCTGGATCTCTCCCACTCGACGTGCGGAGGTGATGGCCACAAGAAACGCTGTTTTCCACGACAGAAATTTCAACGGAGCTGAGTGCAGAGGCTCGAACGGAGGTCCCATGAGCTTGGTCAGCACCACGTTGAGCTCCCACGCCGGGGCCGGAGCCTTCACCGGCGGGAACGATCTGAACAGTCCCTTCATGAACTCTTTCACCAGACGATGAGACCACAAGGACGTCCGCCCCGTGGTCCTGGTGTATCGGGAGATCGCAGCAAGATGAATCTTGATGGACGCGTGTGCCAGTCCAGCTTTGGCCAGCGTCAGCAGGTACGGCAGTACTTGGGGGGCCGTAATCCGTAGAGGGTTAATCTTCTGTGCGTGGCACCAGACAGAGAACCTCTTCCATTTGTGTCCGTAGCATTTAAGAGTCGAGGACGCCCTGGCCTTTGCAAGAACCTCTCTGCAGTCGGCCGGTATGTCGTATCCTCCAAACTCTAGCGCTGCAGGAGCCAGGCCCGCAAGTTCAGCGATTTCGGGTCGTGGTGGAGGATGGCGCCTCCTTCTCTGGAGAGTAGATCCGCGTCCACCGGCAGCTTGATTGGCGGGGACGCTGACAAGTCCAGAAGGTCCGGGAACCATATCTGCCTCGGCCACGCAGGTGCGACGAGGATCATCCTGCACCGTGACCTCTTGAGCTGGTTGACGAGCCGGATTAGCAGTGGCAAGGGAGGGAACGCGTAGAGGAACAGGCCCTCCCAGGGGAACGAGAAGGCATCGCCCATGCTCCTCGCCTGGGGAAACCTGCTGGCGAACCTCCGGCACTTGGAGTTCGTCGCCGTCGCGAACTGGTCGATCTGGGGTGTGCCCCACCGTCGGAAGAGGCGATCCACTAGATCCTGCCGTAGCTCCCACTCGTGGCACGAGCGCAGCTCCCTGCTAAGTGAGTCGGCGATGGTGTTTTTTATCCCTGCCAGATGAAACGGCACCAGAAATATCCTTTGGGCGATGGCCCAATGCCACAGGTCCTGCGCCTCCTTGGACAGTGCTGGGGACCTGGTTCCGCCCTGTTTCCTGATGTAAAACATGGTGGTGGTGTTGTCGGTGAAGATCCTCACCACCTTGCCCTTGAGGGACGGAAGGAAGGACCTGAGGGCCCAAAACACTGCACGGAGCTCCAGGACGTTGATATGTAGGGATTTCTCCGTCGGGAGCCAAAGGCCTCTTGCGTGCAGATTTTCGGTGTGCGCTCCCCACCCTTCCAGGGAGGAATCCGTGGTCACTGTTTCCTGGTGGGCTGGGGTCTGGAAGTCCAAGCCCGCCGTCAGATGCAGTCGGCCGGTATGTCGTATCCTCCAAACTCTAGCGCTGCAGGAGCCAGGCCCGCAAGTTCAGCGATTTCGGGTCGTGGTGGAGGATGGCGCCTCCTTCTCTGGAGAGTAGATCCGCGTCCACCGGCAGCTTGATTGGCGGGGACGCTGACAAGTCCAGAAGGTCCGGGAACCATATCTGCCTCGGCCACGCAGGTGCGACGAGGATCATCCTGCACCGTGACCTCTTGAGCTGGTTGACGAGCCGGATTAGCAGTGGCAAGGGAGGGAACGCGTAGAGGAACAGGCCCTCCCAGGGGAACGAGAAGGCATCGCCCATGCTCCTCGCCTGGGGAAACCTGCTGGCGAACCTCCGGCACTTGGAGTTCGTCGCCGTCGCGAACTGGTCGATCTGGGGTGTGCCCCACCGTCGGAAGAGGCGATCCACTAGATCCTGCCGTAGCTCCCACTCGTGGCACGAGTGCAGCTCCCTGCTGAGTGAGTCGGCGATGGTGTTTTTTATCCCTGCCAGATGAAACGGCACCAGAAATATCCTTTGGGCGATGGCCCAATGCCACAGGTCCTGCGCCTCCTTGGACAGTGCTGGGGACCTGGTTCCGCCCTGTTTCCTGATGTAAAACATGGTGGTGGTGTTGTCGGTGAAGATCCTCACCACCTTGCCCTTGAGGGACGGAAGGAAGGACCTGAGGGCCCAAAACACTGCACGGAGCTCCAGGACGTTGATATGTAGGGATTTCTCCGTCGGGAGCCAAAGGCCTCTTGCGTGCAGATTTTCGGTGTGCGCTCCCCACCCTTCCAGGGAGGCATCCGTGGTCACTGTTTCCTGGTGGGCTGGGGTCTGGAAGTCCAAGCCCGCCGTCAGATGCGCGCGGGTGCCCCACCACCGGATCGCTCGTCGGAAACTCTCGTCGAGTGTGATCCTTTCCTCGAAGCTGCCCGTCGTTTGGATCCAGCGCGCGTCCAGGAACTCCTGCAGCGGGCGCATCCGGAGCCTGCACATGGGAATGAGGTAGATGCAGGAAGACATCATTCTGAGGAGGGACTTGTTGGACCTCACCTTGGCCGCGTCGGCCACCAACATCCGCTGCACCTTGCCCAGGATGGTCCTGGTCCTCTCCTCCGACGGGGAGGCCAGAAGAGACACTGTGTTGAGCCTCGCTCCCAGAAACAGAGCGTCTTGCGCGGGTACCAGGTGGGATTTGGCGTAGTTCACGGAGAATCCCAGGTCCGTGAGAAGTTGGACGGTCCTTGCCGTGTGAACCACGGCGAGCTCCCTCGTCTTGGCTCGGATGAGCCAGTCGTCCAGGTAGGGGTAGACGTGGACCCCCTCGCGGCGCAGCTGCGCCGCCACCGGTGCGAGGCACTTGGTGAATACCCTGGGTGCCGACCGTAGTCCGAAGGGGAGGGCTTTGAACTGGTAATGACGCCCTTGGACCACAAACCTGAGGAATTTTCGGTGCCCCTTTAGGATGGGAATATGGAAGTAGGCATCCTCCAAATCCAACGACGACAGGATGTCTCCTTCCTCCAGCTGACCCAGGACGTGTTGGAGGGTGACCATCCGGAACTTCTACGCCTTGATGAACTTGTTCAGACGTCGCAGGTCCAGGATGGGGCGCCATCCCCCCGTCTTCTTCTTCAGGAGGAAGTATCTCGAGTAAACTCCGGAGCCCCGAAGCCTCTTTGGGACAAGTTCGATGGCGCCCTTCCTGAGCATCGCTTTCACCTCCAGGAGAAGTTGAGGGACGTGAAGTTCTTTCCTGGCCACGGGGGGGACGCGCGGGCACCTTCTCTGGAACTCGAGCGCGTGGCCCCGGGCCAAGGCGTCCAGCACCCAACGGTCGGTGGAGATGGACTCCCACACGCTGACGAAGCTCGCCAGCCGGCCTCCCACCGGGGTGCTTCGGTGGGGGCCCGACCCCACGGCCGGTTCAATCCTGCTTCGACGAGGCTTTGCCGCCTTGACCTCCTTGGCGACGACGGCGGGGTCCGCCAGACTTGCCTCGTCCTCTGTAGGCCTCCTGAGACGACGAGCGGGCCGCTTGACGGTAGGTGGAGAAACCGCCGCCGGAACCTTTGGAGGTGCCCTTGCCTCCGCTGCTCCGAAAGGGAGTCCGTCGTTGTTGCAGAACTCCCAGGGCCCGGGCCGTCTCAGTGTCCGCTTTAATGGCCTGAAGGGAATCGTCCACTGTTTTCCCAAACAGGTTGTTCCCATCGAAGGGCATGTCCAGGACTCTGGTCTGAACGTCTTGACGGAAGTCCGTAGCCTTGAGCCATCCACGCCGCCTAAGGCAAACGCCGTTGCCCAACTGGCGGAACCCAGTGTCGGCGATGTCCGTCGCAACGGTAATGGCGTGGTCCGAAGCCACCTCACCTTCCTGCAGGATCTCCAGGGCCTCTGTCCTCTTGTCGTCCGGCAGGAAGTCCAGCAGGGGAGCCAGTTTGTACCAGAGCTCCCTATCGTAGCGGGCCACGATAGCCAAGGCGTTGGCCGCTTTAATCGTCGTCGCTGCCGACGAGATGACTCTGCGTCCCATAGCGTCCAATTTCTTTCCCTCACCGTCCGGTGGGGAAGCCGATGTGGAGGCCGCACCCCCCCCGCTTTCTTCCTGGCCGCCGCGGAGACAACGGAGTCCGGGGTAGGCTGCGCCCGGAGGCACAGGGGGGCCGTGTCCGGGACCCGGTACTTCTTCTCGTACCGGTCTCTTCTAGCTGGCGTCGTGGAAGGGTTCTTGAGGAGGGTGAGGCCCTCATCCCAAATGTCGTCCAATAGAGGCACTGAGAGGACCGTCTTCCTCTTGGCCTCGCGCCGCTGATAAAGGAAACCTTCCTTCTTCTTCTCCTCAGGGCAGAGTTGGAAAAGCTCGGATGCCCTGGTGATCATGGAGTGGAACGATCCAATCTCGTCGGGCGGAGAAGCCCTGGTGGGAGGCGACGACGGTAAATCCTCGTTGTATACCTCGTCGTCCGTACCCGTCGCTGCCGTGTCAGTCCCCGTATCATCCCCTCGGGTGGACGGGGAGGAGGGCTGGACGGGGCGTGACGGCTGAAAAGGAGGTGGAGGGTGGATCCTTCTTTTCTTAGTAGGGGGGGCACCAGAAGGTCCCGGTTCTGGGTCCCCCGACGGGAGAGGTTCCTCCGTCGGCAACGGTAGTCTCGTCCTTATCTCTGAACATAAGGACTGTATAGCCAACAAAATGGCCGCCGAGTTGTCTTGCGGTGCTGGCAGAGGGGAATCCGACGGGCGATCAGGGGCCCCGTCGGTACCCTCGACGATGTCGTCGTCACCTGCGTCGGGATCCATCCCGACGGGCCGGTCTTCTTCCACGCCGAGGCCGTGGCTTAAGACCTCGACCAATTCCTCCTCCGAGGTTGAAGCCGAATCTACGACAACGCCCTGCCCCCCCTTTCTCTTCCCCTCGGGAGATTTCACGGGGGTCCTATCGATGGGCACAAAAGAGGACTCCCTCCGAGGTGGCAGGGAGACTCTGAGCCCCGAGGTCGCCACCACTGGTGTAGCCTGCACAGGCTGAGCCAGGGCCGCCGCGACAGTTTCGATAGAGGGCTTGGCCGGATGGATTAAGGCCTTCACCACCTTATGTGCGCTCACCGCCTTATCCTTGAGGGGGGGGACACCGCCTCGCTCCCCCTCCGCCTTCGAGCTCGACCGGGGCCTCTCCAGAAGCTTCGCCGGGTGCTCGGCCTTCCTCTTACCCGACCCAGAGCGTTGGCTCGTGGTTGATGGTGCCGGGGAGGGTGCGCCCTGCCTGGCGCCCGTAGAGCCCGACCGTTCGGTGCTCCCGGTGCCAGCGGACTCGCGGTGCTTGGCCTTATGTTGGACCCCCGTCGCCGGGGCGTCCTCAAAGGTCTTAGAAGACCGCTCGGTTTTCTTCTTCTTCTTCTCGCCGGACGGGCTCTTCCCTTCTAGCCAGTTGGCGAGACGTTGATGGCGGTCCTTCATGGTCCGCTCCGACATGTTGCCGCAAAACGCACAGTCCTTCTCCACGTGTGTCTTGTCCTCATGTAGGCAGTAGAGACAAAAGGAGTGTTCGTCCTCCTTGAAGACGTTCTGAAGCTGGCATCCAGGGCAGACCCTGAACAGCTTTCCGGGCGTCGAGCTTCCCTTCTCCTGGGCCATGACTGGGCCTGAGAAACTTCTGGAGTCCTCCAAAAGCGTAGCTCGACGAATCTTCACCCTTGAGGGGCGCAGACGAATCCGACACGGGTCCCCGTTGATCGGATAGAGAGTCGGTGGAGCTTGAGGCTCTTTTGACCGAAAAAATGAAGTTTTTGAGAAAAAAACGTGAAAAAATAGCACTAACGCTCGAGAGCAATAGCACGAGGATCCCAACACATGAACGTGCGGTAAAAATCTGAAGATGGCTGCCAGAGGCGGGGCTTAGGTAGAGGGCAGTCATTGGCTGTGGTCAGTATGATGCAGAGATCAGTGATTGGTTATTACTACGAAAGACAGATCAGAAACGAAACTGATACTGGTTTTTTCTTTACCGAGGATTCCCAGCCTGACGACGGGGAATATTCATGAGCATGTGAATCCATGCCAGACCCCATGCTGGAGAACCAGAGTGACCCAGACCGCTGTGAGCAGAACCAGAGAGCTGACCCAGACCACTGTGAAGTGCAGAGACCAGAACCGGAGTCCAGTCCAAAACCTGACCAGATCCGTGGCGTGGCCTATTTCAAAAATATATTGTGAGTACCTAGCAGAACTGTGCAGAACCAATCTCTTAATTAAAATAATCTAATCCAAACTATTTTAATCTAACCAGAACTGCCTCCTAGAAGTTGTCACTTGTCATTTTGTAAAGCTGCACCACTGTCACTTGTCAATTCTGAAGCTGAAAGCTGTCACCTGTCATTTTGAGTTTACTTAAAATCCGAAAAACTACCTTTATTTAATCGTCCGTATCTCTGGAACCGTTAGGGCTACGAACTTGGTTTAACGTTCCTCTGAAAGCTTGGAATCTCAACTTTTCAACTAGTCTAGAACCGACTTGCTATTCCATATACTTTTGCCGCAATCACGATTCACGCACTCGCGAATCTTACCACGATTTGCGATTTGGTTAAAAAATCCAGCCACGTGTAACCATCAGCAGTCATTTCTTTCCTTGCTAAAAATTTGTTTGCCTCTTAATCACCATCTCTTAATCGTTGCTAAAGTGAGCCTGAACTCATCCCCAGTATCTCTCACTCACCCTGAACCTCCTAAAGGGAATTAAAAGCATTTTCAGCATATTTCTCACTTCATTGCCACCACATTCAAAGCACTTGTGCCTGTGTTTTAAAACTCATACCGGTTTTCTCTAAGCTTGCTGGGGGGGAACTGAATTTCGTATTGTATTTGATTGCATTCCTAAGAACTGTGTGTGTTACTTCCATCTCCTTCCATTTCTTACATTGCATAGGGGAGGGGGGTGAATCGCCACCAGGGGAAAAGTGAACATATGATATCTTGTGAAACCATATTAGTTAGTTCTGTACTGCATTTTCATTCAACATTGCATCCATTTGAAATCATAAAAGTATTTTTGCTACTTGATCCATCCTATACTAACTCCTCATTGATTGTAAAGAAGTGTGCTAGTGCCAGATTACCCATTGTTGATCAACATCATATGTCTAAGTGTACTATCAGATATTAATTTATTATAAAGTGTGATATATATATATATTGTTTAAATTCTCAAATAAACCTTTTAAACTTGCAAAACAGAACTACTTCTTGGCTCAGTGGGGTCAGGGGGATTCCAAGAGAGGGGTGTTATATAGGGGTAGTCATCCAGAACTCATGAACTGGACATAAAGATATATCAATAAGGGTTTCCATTCAGTATCCCAGACTAGGCTTTGACTTAGCTGTAGTGTTGAATTGAATCCTCTTACAGGACGTCATTTCACCAAAATGCCAGGGG